>NC_058135.1:256463381-256570659 GCF_016433145.1 Gracilinanus agilis
CCTAGCATGGGAGGAGACTGAGATACTTTGAAATCTAGCCCCCAAGAAAAATACCATCAGAAGGGACAGTCAGCAACTAAAGAAGGAAAATTTGGGGGAGGGGAAAAGACTAAAATTACAAAGGATTTCAGGCAGAAGAAAACTCATAAATCTTGAACATAAGCCGATAAATCAAAAGGAAAACATTAACAACAGAAAGAAATGTGGACTTCAAATCCAGCAAACAAATTCATAAATCTTTAAATATATACCACAAAACAAAGGGAAATGGCCCAATACTTGGTGAGGCAGAGACTTCATGGAATATAAAAGTATTGTACCTGAGTGGTTCAAAAGAGAAATGAGAGCTATGAGAGCAAAAATTAGGGCCTGCACAACATAAATAATGAGCAGAATGGAAAAACTGAAATCTTCCATGGAATCTCTCAACAAAGAAACAAAAGAAAGAACATAGATTGAGAATGCAAACTGAAGGACAATCTAGAAGAAGCAAAACATGATAACATTAAAATAAAATATAGTCACTATGCAAGTAAAGTAAACTTATCTTGAAGATACAATGCATACAGACAACTTATGGATCATAGGTTTCCCAGAATAACATGACAGGACAAAAGGTCTATGAAAGGGAATTTTTATTCTCTTTGTCTATTTTAAGATAATCAGTCAAGAACTTAAAATATCCCTACTTAACACTTAGTAAGTCACTAACAAAGAAAGTTCACACCCTAACAAGGCCACAAGCACTGCCTCCCCCTGGGCAGTGCTAGGCAAATTGAAAGATTATGATTGATTCCTGAGATGTGACAAGGAGAGCTGATGGGTGGAGAAAATTGTATATAAGCCAGAGTCTGTCTTTATTCTAGGTCTTCATTGTTGACAGCCTTTAGCCTAGGGAGCATGAGCTCTGGTGGGATTCTTGGCAGTCTTGGTCTCGTGTACTCTGAAGCTTCTCAGCAGTTTTTCAGCATCTTTGGCTCTTCGTATTTCGGCTTCCTGATCCAGACTTTGGATTCTGGTGAGATTCTAATTCGGATTCACATCCATGGTCTGGAGACGCTAGGATTAGGCCTTAGGGTATTTTTAACTAGGTTACATTTTCCACCTCCTTCCTATGTTTCCCACTTTAATATATCTACCTTGCTATAAATAAAGCTAACAGTTTACTGACTCATAGTTTAACTTTTATAAACGGCAACCACAACAATTCTTTTTTATTATCTTTGTTAAACCAAATTTTTAATTATTACATTTGGCCGCCCAATTTTAATTATTATAGGCCTTAACTCCATTATAAAGGAAATAACAGAAGTGAAGTGCCCAGAACTTTTGAATATGGAAAATGAAATCCCAATTTAAAAATTCATAATCTCCAGAAAATGATCTGACTTTGAACTTCAAGATACATAGTAATTAACTTTAACTATTGAATTCATACACAAGTCTGCAAGCCATTAGGATAAAAACTTTCAAATACAAAGGAAAGAAATTTTAATAATACACCTAGCAGAAAACATAGGAGCAAATGGAATAATGTGTTCCAAAGAGCAATGGAACTCAGTACGCAGTTCGAGGTGGCCTATATTACAAATCCAACTCTAATTTTATATATATATATATATTTAACTATAAATGAAAAAGATGAACATTCAATAATAAAGAAGCATTTGAAACAGTTTTAGAAAGAAAACAAGAACTAAAGAGATTATTTAATTCTCAAATACCCCCCCAAAAAAAGCAGAAATGTAGGAGTGCATAAATGTCCAGAAGTCAAGAACAGCAATAGTAAAAGAGTAACAGCAGAGACCAGTAAGAAACTGGATAAAGAGAAGGGAAAGACTGAAAATGAGGGGAAAGGAAAAGGTCATTGTTTTGGTGATAGGAAGGGATTCCATTGATGAATGCTCTTATAGGTGAAGCGAGATAGTCTGTGAAGGGAGAAGAAACATTGTGCTGGGTGTGACCAAAGGGATTTGGTACTTTGGTACAATCTGAAAGGATGGTACTACTTTGGAAAAGGAAGTAATGGAGCTCCTGGGAGCACCTGGCACCAAAAGGAGTGGGAGATCATAGTCCCAGAAAGAAGATTTTGAGGCAAACAGAGGTGGGAAAAGGGAATCATGAGAGGATATAAATCAGAGTGAGCTATATAATCAAGGATGTGGTAGAGGAGTCCTAGCATGGAGCAGTGTCTTCTCTGACCCCTATAATAACCGGCAATGTTCTAGAAGTGAGCCACAATAGAATAAGGGAATCCATGGGGCAATCTCTACAACATAATGGCAGAAAGAATCTAGAGAGAGAAGCCTAGAATGGAAAACTTTTAAGTTTTGATTGCATGAGGATCAAACAGGAAAGAGAAATTATGTTATTATTTAAGATTTCCAAATCACCCCGAGAAAGGTTTGTAGCCTTTGACATGAATAATGCCCAAGTCAGGTTTTACCATGTTCTATCAGTTAGAGGGAGGGTAGTTACAGGAGCTGCTTCAGCCCCTGCAGCCTGTTGTTCTTCAGTGTTCTTATCTGTGGACTGTTGCTTAGTATCACCCCCCTTTTTCGGTGTAACTGCATTTTCAATAATTTCTAGCTGCATGATTGTCTTTGCATCTAGATCCTTTCCTTCTCTGATTTGCTTATTTATCTCTATGAGGGTCTTCTTTTGCTCCACTAACTGTTCCAAAACTGGGTTTGTTATTTCTGTTTTTCCAAAGGTAAATGCTAGAACTTTCCTCATCAGGGCCCCATAAAATGTTACAGCCATGGCTATCCCCAATGGCACATATGCCAAAGCTTCACCCACTGATAAAGTCAACCACATGTAAGTATCATAGACTTCAATCATTTGTTTGAAAAATTGGGGAATAGTTATCAGCCAAAAGGTAACACAAGCCTGCCATATCCCATATAGTAGCACCCCAGAGCACCCCAGTGTGACAGCGGCTCTGTTTATGAAGCTGGCCATACTAATCACTTCCCACTCAGGTTCTGAAATAAAAATCCTAGGCTGGCTGGCCAAAACTGTTATATTTGTATGAAACAGTGTTTTGAGAAGCTGAAGGGACGGCCAGAAATCAATAACTTGCTAGACTCACTCCTCCCCCACTGACAGGCTTGAGTGAAGAGGGAGGGGCATAAACTGGCTCAGTGCTCCTTTCTCCCCCCTCCCAACAAGCAGTTAGAAATCAGTTGGAAATGGAGGTTTGATCTGAACTCTTCTGGCAAGGCTAGGCAAGGCAAATCTCTAATGATGTTGACTTTCTCAACTTATTTTCCCCACAGGTTTGACTAAGGAATAATAGGAGAAGCTTGATGTCTTGTAGTTATCAGGGACAGATGAATCTGACTTGTATGGGCCAGACAGCTGAAGGAAACTTAGCTGAAGATGGATGTGAGTATTCTCAAAATAATAGACAGGCACTGCTCCCAAAAGATGAAGGTTTACTGATAAATGAGGAAGGGAAGGAAGGGAAGTTTTGTCAAGGATTAGGATAAGATCTGGGAAGCCCTGAACTGTTAGGTAGAAATAGCCCCTCCCCCCAGGAGGGAGAGGCAGCCTATAATTAATTACTTCTAATATCTAAATAATTAAATGGTAACAATACTGCTATTGCTGGAAAGGTCTAGTTCAGCTAAACAGGCTAGCAGCATAGAAGAACCAAAATGACTTTTGCCACAAGGACTCCAAAGCAATCAAGCACTGGGATCAGCAAGCAGGGTGATCTGCTTACGCCCAACCCCAAGAAGCAACTGCCCTCAACTGCCCCAAACTGCCCCCTAACCCAGAGTTCTCTAGGATGGGGGGCCCTCTGGAATTCTGGGTTGAGGCTTGACTCTGTATCTTGCAGGAATTCCACCCTGCCATTTTCCATGTTACAGTCACAAATCAGAGAATAAGGATCTAGAACAGGCAGAAAAAGAGAACAAATAATGAGGAGAGTGAAAAAAAATCCTTTTTGGAAAGAAACAAAAGAAAACCAAAATTTAAAAACTAATGGGGGGAGAGGAGCAGCTAGGTGGTTCAGTGGCTTGAGAGCCAGGCCTAGAGATGGGAAGTCCTGAGTTTAAATCTGACCTTAAATCAGACTTCCTAGCCATGTAACCCTAGACAGTCACTGAACCCCCATTGCCTAGCCCTTACTGTTCTTCAATATACAATACTGATTCTCAGACAGAAAGTAAGGGTTAAAAAATAACTAGGTCTAGTTGAAGGGGAAGAGAGGAAGAGAAAATTCACTTGACTAAGAGAAAAAAAAGAAGGGAAGAATTATATAACCAGAGAAAAGCAAGAGAGAAAAAAATTATTAAGTAAAATCTGAAAGGGAAAGGGATAACAAATAAGAAGAAGGGATCAAGAAATGGGGGGGGGGGATGAAAGAGGGGAAAAAACAGTGTAAGTAAATAGGATTACTTTTTTAAAAAGTTAAAGTGAAGTAACTGAAGGAACATAGTACTGCATCTATGGCAAAAAAAAAACAAACAAAAAAAAAAAAAACAGGGGAGTAATGGGCTCCTGTACCAGCAGCACTGCAATGACACAAGACAGCTCTGAGGGATTTATGGTAAAGATGCTACCCACATTCAGAGGAAGGACTGCAGGAGAGGAAACATATAAGATAAACAATTGCTTGAATGCATGGGCTGAGGCGGACATGAATGGGAAATAGACCCTGAACAAGGACACATGTTACAACCAGTGGAAATGTGCATTGGCCATGGGTGGGGGGAGAGTGGGGGGGGGTGAAGGGGAAAGTAGGGGCATAAAGTATGTAAACAGGTTAAAAATGAATATTAATAAATGTCTAATAATAATAATAATAATAATAAAGCAGGGGAGGGGACTTCACAATTGAGGAAGGAACAATATTAGAGATAAGTGGAGGAAAAAATAAACCTCTCATAATTTGAAATGTGAATGGAATAAACAATTCAATAAAACAAAAAAGAGTGATAGATTGGATAATAAAACAAAATTCTACAATCTGCTATTTATAAGAAACACATTTCAATAACATTATACATAAAATAAAACTGATAGAATAGGGAAAAAATTTAATTTTGCATCAAGTGAATCTAAAGAAGCAAGAGTTACAATCAGGCTATTTGACAAAGAAAAGAATAAATATTCAAAAAACTAAAAGGGATAAACAAGGAAAACATATTATGTTGAAAGGAATCTTAACCAACCAACCATTATTAGTAATAAAATATACATTCTGTCTTACCATCCAAGTTCATATAGGAAATATTTGAGCTACAGGAAGATATAGACAATAACACAATATGGCAGGAGACTTCAATATCCCTCTCTCAATTTTGAATAAGTTTAACAGACGGATAAATAAAAGGAAAACTATAGAATTGAAAAATCTTGTAAAAACTGGAATTAGAAGATTTCTGAGACAGCAAAGAACATAAAATATTTCTCAGTACCACATGGAACTTTTACAAAAACTGATCATGTTCTGGAACACATAAATAGTACAAAAAAGGGGAAAGGGCAGAAATAGTTAATATATCCTTTACAGGCAATTGGTTTAAGAACCACAAACAAAAAAAAATATACAGACCCAAGTGGAGACTTAACAATGAAGCCCTAAATAATGAGTGAATAAAAAAACAAACTATAGAAATAATTAACTATGTAAAAGAAAATTATAATGATGAAACATTTCTGGCATATAGCTAAAATAGTTCTCAAAAGAAAAATAATTTCCTTTACAAACATACCTTAACAAAATAGAAAAAGAGGGAGTTGACGAAATGAATATGCATTTTTAAAATTAGAAAGTCAACAAACCTAAAATAATCCAACAGAGAAGATACTAAAAATCAGAAGAGAAATTAGTAAATTAGAAGAATAAACAAAGAAAAGATAAAAAACTAAATGCTGTTTCTTTGAAAAGACCAACAAAATGTATAAATTCTTAATTAATCTGACAAAAACACAACATTCTGCACAGCATATGCTAACAAAACTGAAAATGCAAAAGAATTAGGACAATATCTTCAAAAATATAAAATATAATCAAGCTAACAGAAGACCATTTAAAGATCTCAAATAACTCAATAATAGAAAAGGAAACTGATCAAATTATAAAGGAACTATCAAGTGAAGAAAAACTAATAGATTCACAGGGAAATTCTATAACTTTTTAAAAATAATAATTAGTACTCATACCCCATAAATTGTTCTCAAAAATTGAGAAAGTACCTAGCCAGAATCTTTTTTATGAAACAAATATAGTCTTAATACCTAAACCAACGAAAGATAAGACCCAGAGAGAACTCTATAGGCCAATATCACTAGTGAACATTGAATCAAAATTTTAATCCTATCAAATATTACAATAATTTAGTCCAGAAGCCATTCACTCTGACCAAATGGAATTTATACCAGGGGCACAAGGATAGTTCAACATTAGAAAATCAATTAACATAGTTAATAATATTAAAAACCAAAACATCTAGAACCACATAATCATCTCAATAGTTGTGGAAAAAGGTCTTGACAAAATACAGTGCTCTTTCATGCTAAAAACCCTGCAAAGTATAGACATAGAAGGACCTTTCTTAAATTTCATAAAAAGCATATGTCTAAAACCAAAAGCAAGCATCATATGCATTGGGTATACACTTGAAACTTTTCTAATAAATATGAGAATGAAGTAAGGATGACCATTCTCCCCACTCTTTTTTTTTATATAGTTCTGGAAATGCTAGCAATAGCAATAAGACAAAAGAGAAATTAAAAGCATAAAGAATAGTAAAGAGTAGATAAAACTCACTATTTTTTGCTAATATGATGATTTACTTGGAAAATCCTAGGGAACCAGCAAAGACAAAATATATCCTCATACCTTACAAACTGGCTAAAATAACACACACACCCTAATATCAATGGTCAATGTTGGAGGGATTGTGGAATGATAGGCACATTAATATATTGTTGGCAAAGCTATGAAATGGCACAACCATTTTGCAAAGCAATTTGGAATTATGCAAATAACTGTTAGCCCTTAAAACTCAAGTTTTGTGTTGCAATTTTGCCCCTAAAAAGTAGTACAAGTCCTTTGGGCTCTAAGGTAATGTCTAGACTTCACTGTTTGCAGTGCCTTCTAACAGCAGCAACTTAAGTCCCAACAATCTCCTCCCAAGGTTTTCAGAAAGTGATCAAGCTAGAGGAGTTTACAGCAATATAGTATACAGTAAAATGCCCTCACACCATCATTTGACACAGTGGAAGATACAATTCAAGTTAATATATTTTTGTGTTAATTTTATTTGCTGTAAAGTGTTTATAGTACTGTAGATTTCATATATTCTGAAAAGTTAAAATAATCTGAAATCAATTTTTAATTGAGATGTTAGCACAGAATTCTGGGGAATTACTAATGAGAAAAAATGTTATACATGTTACTAATTTTATTTTGTGTACTACAGTTTATGGGTTCAGGGTTACTGTGTTAGAAAAAGTGAATATTATCAGAATAAATATTTTATTATAAGAATCATAGGTATAAAAGTGTATTTTCAGCAATCTCTATCAAAAGATTATAGTTTTTTATGGTTTCAAGATCATAACCTCCTACTTCCTATAGGTTCAATTTATCGATATTTGTATTTTTTCCTTTGGGGGACATTTTCTAGGAATATTAAAAAGTTGAGAATTGTCTAGTTGTTTGCATATGGTCTTCTCTATTAGACTGTGAACTCCTTAAGAACAGGCACTGTTTTTTGCCTTTCTTTTCATCTCCTATGCTTAGCACACAGTAAATACTTGATAAATGCTTGTTGACTTGACTAATGTTGACTTATGCACAAAGCTTATTATTATTTGTGGTCTGCCCTACCTAACTTACCATGCATAGGCCCTCATCTATTTCTTCATTTCTGTTTAAGCAAACATAAAACTACAGTTTCCTCTATTTCTGACTCCATTGTCTGTTTACAAGAGGAAATTTGCCCTTCGTTTCATCTTGCCATCTCTAAAATTAAAGTTAATGAGTCAATTAACAAATATTTACTAAGCGTCTTATTTTGTAGTTGTCTCTACAGTCTACAGCATCAATCAAGGGTTAGCTCAGTTCTCATGTCTTCTGCGAAACTTTCTCTGCCTCCCATAGCCTACAACAATGATGGGCAAACTTTTTAAAGAGGGGGCCAAAGGAAAGGAAATGCTCATCTGTCAGTCTGTTTCTAAGGCAACTCTTTTGAAGTTTCATTGTATTGTATCCTACTCGCTGTATTCGTCAGATTAGGAATAATGTCGCGGGGCAGATAGAACATTTCAGGGGGCCACATCTGGCCCACAGGCCATAGTTTGCCCATCACTGGCCTACAAAGATTTTTACTTTTTCTGAACGTTTTATAAATTGTTGATTGTGCCACACAATTCAGGGCTTTATTATGCCAAGATATATAATACTTTCTTGTTCACCAACTATCTCAGGTGTATGTTTTAATCTCACAAAGTAGATGGTAATCCTTGTAGGAAGGGGGCTATGTTTTAAATTTGTTTGGTATCTTAAAGTACTTAATACAATTCAGGAAACATAGCACTCAAAAAAAACTTGTTCAATAATTGAATGTATAAATTCTTAGCATTCTCTGATTCTACATACTTTGAAATCTGAAAAATTTTGAAAGGCATCATGAGTCTCTTCCAAAAAGAAGTGATTAAGTGCAAAATATTTTAAACTATCAATAATGAATCTTTGTAATTTATGCCTTAAATTTCAGCACAAAGTCAAATTTATCTAAAACAAACAAAACAATTCTTTTGCATTAAGTTGATAAATTCAGTAAAGAAAAAAAATTTAGTGTAATTTAGGAAGGAAACAAGCATTTATTAAGCACTTACTATGTTCCAGGTGATGTGCAAAGCTATATCTCATTTGATGCTCACAACAACCCTGAGAAGTAGGTGTTATTATTTTACAGTTGAGGAAATTGAGGTAGAGGTTAAATGATTTGCCCAGGGTCACAGAGCTAGTATCTGTGGCTAGATTTGAATTTAAGCCTTCTTGACTCCAGGCTTAGCTCTCTAGCCTTCTCATCTAGCTACTTTGGTGTCAGTGTTATAAAGCTGCAAATTTTAAATACTTTGAACTAAAATTTCCTCAGATAAAGTAAACATGTATTGCTCAAAATCTTTCATTTAAATTGGTTTTTAACACAGGACTTCACTCCTTTAACTTAAAAGAATTCTACAGAATTAGCAAGAAATTAATCCCTGACAAATCTGATAAAAACTTCTTACCCTAAATAGAAATTTGTCAGGCTTTTATCTACAGAGAAGACAAAATGATTAGGAAGATTACTGACTCTCTTCTTTTGGGCAGATTAAGTCAGTAAAACAATGTGGAGGACTGGAAAAAATTGTCAGAATAATTTAGGCACAATATCTACTTCCATTTCAAGTTCTTACACAGAAAGCATTATTTTTGCCTGAATTATATTAATAATTGCCTCCATTATTCATTTCATTTTGTAAGTATAGTTGTGACTTGGTTCAAGTATTTTAAATGCTCTGTTTTCAGAGTTAATAATGCACAGCCATTAATGTCAATAATGAAACTATACTAAAACATACAAAATAGTAGTATTAATCAATAGTAGCAGTATTTTTGAATTTATTAACTGTGATACTTCTGATATATATTTATGTATAAATTAATTTCTTTTCTTGAACCAAAGTTCTTGCACTATCTCATTAATTAATGAAAGGCTCTATCATATGTATGTTCGAGATACAATTAAATTCAAGTAAATTCTCATCTTTCCGCATCCCAATAATAAATTTCCTCAATTCAGTTTCTAAATGCTTATAGAGTTGCACCAGGTCCATCTGTGCAGAATCAGAAAGAATTTCAGAATCATCATTGTTGTTGTTTTTGTGCAAAGTAGGAAGACAGAAAAGAAATAAAGCTTCCATTAACATGAAGAGGATAAGGACATAAAGATTTACCTGGACCCTTGAAAAGTGGAGCAGTTCAAGAATTAAGGCTAATTGAGTAAAAATTAGAATCAATCAACAAGGAAAGGTTTCATCAGGACAGAGATATTTGCATATTTTCATATTTCCTTTATGTGATATGGGGCACTCGATGCAAAAGGATATGATTATGTTTCCAAACACAGTTAAGATATGACTTTTTTAGTCATGCTTACAATGAATATTTAATATTAGTGACCTTGAGGATTCTCCTGATTTCAACAAATTCAAATAATATGCATTAATAGATAATAAATCACTTGAAAAAACAGAATTGTTGAAAATTTGTCTAAAATATCACATCCAACAAATAAGAAACATTAAATATTGAATGAATCTAATAAATTATCTTATCCTTTATGTTTATCCTTGTTCATATCCTTTATGTAATGTCCTTGATGTTTATTATGAAAAATGTTGGCCCTGCAACTAATGCTATTTTTTCTTTCTTTGTTTTTTTTTTAAATTAGCATTAAAAATATACCACAGGGGCAGCTAAGGAGCTCAGTGGATTGAAAGCCAGGCCTGGAGATGGGAGATTCTGGGTTTAAATCTGGCCTCAGACACTTCCTAGTTGTGTGACCCTGTGTGACACTTAATCCTCATTTGCCCAGCCCTTACCAATCGTGTGCCTTGGGAAACAATAAACAGTACTGATTCTAAGACGGAAGGTAAAAGTTGAAAAAAGAAATACACAGCAAACTTATGTAAAGTTATATCTTAAGCGTTATTCCCGGCAGAGGTCTCATGGACAATGCAATTCAAGGTAATAGTAGACTGCCCATTAGATTTTAAATGAAACACTACACAGTCTCCAAGGTGCCCTTAACCGAAAACACTCTACTGCCACCTAGTGGGCACAACCATGAATGTTCATATAAGGATTATTTTGTGACATGAGACTGATGATCACTGTTATTCCCACTACCTGATTATACCTAAAAAAATAAAGAAATACAAAAGAGATGATGCCTGGCCACTCACACAAAGCTTGTCCCCCCTTTCCAACAACACATAGAGATTTTGGCACATCAAGCTAGAAGATGTTAACTAACTCCAAAGAGAAAAGAAATATCCACTAAATAAATTCTCCAACTACAGACCTCAGTGGGGGGGGGGGGGGGGAGGAGGGGGAAGTGCAGGGAGGAAGAAGGGTGAGGGGTATTGTCGGGCATTAATTTGGAGCATTTGAATGATCTGACCAGTATGGGCTCATTTTCTGTATATGAGTCATCATTCTAAAATGGAACAAATAAATAACATATGAGTTTTGGTTTTTTTTAATTCACCATCATGTAGACCTTTATATTTTTTCCCTAAGGAGAAAAGTGATTTAATGAGGCTCCTCAAAACCACCAACAAGCATAGGGAAAATGAAGTGGAGAATTCCAGATCCAGAATGTAGTCTATCCTCTGTGACTCCCTCCAGCCCTCTAGTGATCCTCTGTTCTAATCTCATCTTTGGTTTGCCTGTGTAGGAATCAGTTGGGAAGTGGCAAATGGCAGAAAAGGGTACAGAGCAAATCAAGGAGGCAGTGTAGGGCAGAGGGAAGAATACCATATGGTTAGCCCAAACACTTGGGTTGAAATCTGCTATGAACTGCTAGGATGCTAAAGTTATCAGTGATCGCCAAAGTGCCTGATCTAGTGGTCTTTTCTCAATTCTCATTCTCCTTGACCTCACTTATAGCAGTGAACAGTGATGACCACCAACTTAATATTCTCCTCTCTAGATTTTCAGGACACCCCTATCTCTTGGCTCTTCTCCTACCTATCTGGCCACTTCTTCTCAGACTCTTTTGTGGGTTCCTTATCCAGAACACACCCTCTGGCCATAGGTGTCCCTCAGGTTCTGCCTTGGTCCTTGTCTCCCTTTATGATGACTGGTGATTTCATCAGCTCCCTTGAAATTAATTATATCTGTGCTAATGATTCTCTCTTTTCTGTTAAGATATTTTCCCAATTACATGTGACAACAATTTTCCACATACTTTTTCTGAAATTATTAGATCCAAATTGTCTCCCTTTCTCCCTTCCCTCTCCCTTCCTGGAAATGGTAAGCAATTTGGTCTGAATTATACATGTATTATCATGCAAAACACATTTTCCGTATTATTCACTGTTGTAAGAGAATAGTCATATAAAATCAAAACCCCTAAATAAAATCATAAATAAACCAATGTGATATAGTATGTTTTGGTCTGCATTTAACTCCAGCAGTTCTTTCTCTGGAGATGGACAGTATTTTTTGTCCTAAGTCCCTCAGAATTGTCCTGGATCGTTGTATTGCTGGGAGTATATGCTGATGATTCTGAAATCCACCTTTCCTGTCCCAATCTCTCTGCTGACCTCCAATGTCACATCTGCAACTGTTTCAAATTGGATGTCCCGTAGAAGTCATGAATTCCCTATTTCCCAAACAGAACTCATTATCTTTCCCCCTGAACCCTACTTGCCCCCATCCCTAATGAAATCATCTTCCTAGTCGGCCCTACGATCCATCCCAGATTCTCTCTCTCACCCACCATATCCAAGCTAAGGTCAAGGGTCTGCCATTTTTATATCTGCAACATCCCTCCAACTTGTTCCCCTCGTCTCCGACACAGCCCCCACCTTGAAGCATGGCCTTCTCCCCTCACCCCTGGCCTATTGCAATAGCACGTTTGGGGTCGGGGCCTCTGCCTGCCGCCAGGCTCTCCCTGCTCTTTCCTCCATTCAGCCACCAAAGTGGTTTTCTTTCTACAGGAAAAGTTTCCGGATCTCCCTCGATTCCGGTGCTTTCCCTCTAGAGATTCTAACTTATCTTCATTGATATGGACATGTTTGCACGCTGTTCCCCACATTATGTAGCGAGCTCCTGCAGGGGAGGGCCGGTAGCCCCAGAGTATTCGCCGGAGATTGCCCTCGGCCAGATCGGGTGACCTCTCTGGGCCTCGGTTTCCCCATCCGTGGTAAGGGGCTCCAGGCCTCCCGACCCTTCCCAGCTGCAGATCCAGGCTCCTAAGAACTGGTGACTGTAGCTAAGTCACGTGAGCTCTCCTGGCCTCGGTTTCCCCTTCTGTAATATGAAGGGCCTCGGGGCTCCGCCCGCTGCCCGGATATGACCTACGTTCATTCTTGGACGCGTCCCCACCGGGACCCCAGAGTACCGAGCCGCAGCACCACCTACGCCCGACCCGCCTTCTCCTCAGGCGACGCTTCGATGGCGTCTGGCCTTTGCCGCCAATCCCGCAGGAGCATGCTCGGGGGTGGAGCAGGGGGAGGGCGAAGGGGCTAGGGAGGAGCTTAGGTAGGCTGTAGAAGAAGAGGACGAGGCTTTGAAGGCTGAGGAGGAGAAAGGGGGTGGGGCCTGGAAGAAGCGGGGGGCGGGGCTTAAAGGGGGCTACAGAGAAGAAGGGAGGGGCTGGGACGGAGCTTGGGAAGGCTATTGAGGAACGGGGAAGGGACTTCTGTGGAGAGTAACCACGAAGGAACAAGGGGGTGGGGTCTGGGAGAAGCAGGGGCGGAGCTTAGGATAGGCTATAGAGGAGTAAGGGGTGGGGTTTAGGGAAGGCCATGGAGGAGCAAGGAGGAGGGACCTGCTAGAAGGGGCGGGGCGGAGTTTCCGGGCTACAAGGTTGTTTTTCTCTATGATACTATTATCATTGTTTAAATGATTGTCCTGGTTCTGCTAACTTCATTCTGCATCGGTTCATAAAGATCTTCCTAACCACATCTCAAATTATACAACAAAGCAATCTGGTACTGGCTAAGAAATAGAAGGGGGATCAATGGAATAGGCGAGTAGTAAATGACCGTGGCAATCTAGTGCTTGATAAACCCAAAGATCCCAGCTTTGGGGATAAGAACTCACTATCTCACAAAAAAAACTCTGGAAAACTGGAAAATAGTATGTCAAAAATTAGGTATAGATCAATATCTCACCCTTATCTCAAAGATAAGGTCAACATGACTCTATGATTGAGACATAAAGGGTGATATAAGTAAATTAGGGGAACGTAGAATCGTTTACCTATCAGATCAATGGAGAAGGGAAGAATTTATGACCAAATAAAAGATAGAGAACATTATTGCTGGTGGAGCTATGAACTGCTCCAATCATTCTGGAAGGCAATTTGGAATTATACCCAAAGGGTATAAAACAATGCATACCCTTTGATCCAGTAATATCACTACTAGGTCTGTATCCCTGAAATTTTCAAAATGGGGGAAAGGACCTACTTACACAAAAATATTTATAGATGATCTTTTTGTGGTGGCAAAGAATTAGAAATTAAAGGGATGTCCATCAGTTGGGGAATGGTTGAACAAATTTGAATATATGATGGTGATGGAATACTATTGTGTTGTAAGAAATGTTGAATAGGAAGATGTCAAAAAGAGCTGGAATGGACTGATGCAGAGTGAAATAAGCAGAACCAGGAAAACATTGTACACAATAATAGCAATATTGTGGAATGATCAAATATGATAGACTTAGCTGTATGTATACATATTTTTAAAAGGTCTCAGTTTCCTTTGAAATTGCCCATTTCATCATTTCTTTTTTTCTTTTTTCTTTTTTTTTTTTAATTTTAAACCTTTAACTTCTGTGTATTGATTTATAGGTGGAAGATTGGTAAGGGTAGGCAATGGGGGTCAAGTGACTTGCCCAGGGTCACACAGCTGGGAAGTGTCTGAGGCCGGATTTGAACCTAGGACCTCCAGTCTCTAGGCCTGGCTCTCAATCCACTGAGCTACCCAGCTGCCCCCTTCATCATTTCTTATGATATATTGTTATATTCACTTGTTTAGCCATTGTTAGTTTTAGCCATAATTTGTTTAGCCATTCCCCAATAAGGCATACTCTTAAAGTTTCTAATTTTTGACTCCCACAAAAAGAGCTGCTAAAACACATTTTTGTGCATATAGATATCCTTTCCCTCTTTCTTTTATTTCTTTAGGGGTATAAACCTAACCATGCTATATCCAAGTTAAAAGGTATGCAAAGTTTGCTAACTTTCAAGGCATAGTTACAAATTGCTTTCCAGAACAACCGGACAAATTCTTAGCTCCACTAATAATGCACTAGTATACCTGTTTTCCTACAGCCCCTCCAGCATTTACCATCTTTCTCTTTTGTCATCTATCCTAGTCTGAGAGATGTAAGATAGAAGCTCTAAGTTACTTTAATTCCTTATACAATTAATACAGATTGTGTTTTACTGATGCTATCCTCATTTTTATCTGGTATCCATTGTTTCACCTGAAGTTTCACCTGAAGCAACTTAAAAAAATTTTCTGATTGTTAGTGATTTATAACATTTTTTCATATGTCTTCTGATAACTTGGAGTTTTTCCTTTGAAAACTGCCTGTTCATTTCCTTTGACCATTTCTCTATTGGGAAATGGCATTTGTGCTTAAAATGTTGAATCAGTTCCTTACTTCTATATCTTGTGAGACCTTTATCAAAGAAATTTATTGCATAGTTTCTTTTTTCCCCAGTTACCTGTTTTCTTTCTAATATTTAAATTAGATTCATTTATGGAAAATTTTAATTTTATATAATCAAAATTAGTCTCTAACATTTCTTTACTCCTTAATGCTTTCCCTATTCATTGAGCTGACAGATAATTTCTTTCTTGTTCCTCTCTTTTGTTTATGTTGTGATCTTTTATATCTAGGTCATGTAACAGTTTGGAGTCTATCTTGATGTGTAGAGTAAGGTGTTTTTATATATAAACCTAATTTCTACTAGACATGTCCAGATTTCCCAGGAGTTCTTATCAGATAATAAACTTTTTTCTCAGTAACTGGAGTCTTTGGGTTTATTGAACACTATACTACTATATTTCTTTGCTTCTGTAGATTATCCATCTAATCTCTTCCATTAATTAACCTTTTTTTAGCCGGAATTAAGTTATTTAAATATCTGAGGTATAATAATGGTAGCTCCACTTCCTTTCTACCTTTTTTCATAATAATCCTATTGGATTTCTTGTTCCTCTCTATGAATTTTGTTATAATTTTTTCTAGCTCTATAAAATCTTTTTGGGGAGTGTGATTGGTACATTTAAAAAGTAAATTAATTTAAGAATTGTCATTTTTATAATATTGGCTCAGGAATTTCCATTCGAATAGGGAAATATGACACATATAAAGGAGGAGGAGCTGGGAAAGAAGTTTGGGTCCGATGAGTCTCAGATACGATAAAGAGAGACACAGGGCAATTGATTGTCAGAGCTTTTTCCAGTAACGATGGTAATATTGATACTTTACCAATCGTTCTGCTAAACTCCATGCAAAAGATACCTACAACATTCCCCAATGATCTGCCATCATTGTAACCCTGTCAAAAAAAAAAAAAAAGAAAGGAATCTGGCATGATCTATTCTTGATCAAACCATTTGGGCTCCTTGTTGTCACCATCTTCATAGTCAATCACATTAAAATGATGAAGATCTGCCTCAAAAAACAAATTTCCAAACACAGCTCTCCAACTAAGGGCTAAGTTGTCTTGGAAAGTAATGATAGGTCTCACGGCCTTTACTGTAAAGAATACTAAACCTGAAGCCAAAACTTGGATTCAGATGCTGCCTCTGATACTTGCCAGAGTGTGTGAACATGGGCAAGTCACCATATTAGTAAAATGGAGATAATAATAGCAGTAGTACCTACCTTACATTATTATTGTGGGACTCAAATGATATCATGTATGTCAAGTGTTTTGCTAACTTAGAGGGCTATAGAAATATGAATTATTATTGGATACTTTCCTGTCACTGAAGTCAGTCAATTACTATTTATTAAGCACCTGGGGTATACAGGGTGTTCAGGAAAAGCTAATATCTCTGGTGTGAGGACCAGCAAGTCCTCTTCAGGAATGCTTTTTTCCTTGCTGTCTACCTGTCACCCAACTTTCTCCTGTGACTCCAAAAAAGCTGTAGCATTTGCTATGGATGGCTTTAAAGCCATCAAAAAATCAGATTTTCCTCTTCAATCCTGTACTTAAAACAGAGGCTAGAAGACAACTCAGCATGGGTGTTAAAGAAGTGATCATGCTTAGGATAAAGTTTGGACTTGGTGACTTTTGAGGTACCTCTTCCAATTCTAAATTTGCATTCTAAATATTTGTAATCATGAGTGAATATTGATGTACTCTTTTTCTTCTCTACAAAATAGATTGGACTTGGTGATTTCTAAGGTCGCAGATCTAATCTATGATCCTATTTGTACATTACTATAAAAAGGGATTAAGAAGCATTTCTCATGCATTCTTATGAGGGGCAGCTTGGTGGTACAGCAGATAGAGTGTCAGGCTTGGAGGCAAGGAGACTCCTCTTTTACAGTTCAAATCTGACTTCAGACACTTGCTAACTCTGTGACCCTGAACAAATCGTGGAACCCTGTTTGCCTCAGTTTCCTCCTCCGTAAAATGAACTGAAGAAGGAAATGGCAAACCACTTTGCCAAGAAAACCCTGAATGAGGTCACAAAGAGTAGAATGTGACTGAAACAAGTGAACAACAATGTATCTCCACTATTTACTCTAAGCCCATGGTAGGCACTTAATAAATGTTTGTTGACTGACTAACTTCTGTCTCTAGGTGCAATATTAAGCCTGAGACGATGGAATAAAAAGTGAAGACAGGCTAATGACTTTCACATTTTACAGAGGCAGTTTTATCATCATACTTCATCTTGGCATGTTAATTGCCCTTTGTTATTACAAGAATCTACAGTTACAGTGGAAGGGGAAGAAAACTGCCTTGTATCTACAACAGAGATAACTTGGGCAGCTAATAGCTAAACCGTGAATGTCTGGTAACCCAAAAGGACTTTTGAGGACACCACGCAGGAACTTTATATTAATGGGACTCCAGAAATAATTTTGGCCTTGATTTTAATAGATGTGCAAGTACTATATTTACATGACTTTTAATGAGATCTTCTGAGAAAAGAAAATTATTTCATAACTACATAAGATGATAGGATCATCACTCAGAAATGAAGGATCTTAAAGGCCATTTGATCCAACTGAAGAAACTGAGACCCTTGGAGGTTGTTATAAAAATAATATAATACTAGTCTTTAGATTGCACCTTAAAGCTTGCAAATTGCTTTACAAGTATTATTTTATCTTCACAACAACCGTGGGAGATAGGCCCATTTATTATCCTCATTTTACAAGTGAGGAAACTGAGGCAGATGAGACTGAGTGACTTGCCAAGGGCCATAAAACTAGGAAGTATCTGAGGGGAGGATTTGAATCAGGTCTTCCGGACTCCGGGTCCATCATGCTATCTGCTGTACCACCTAGCTGCTTCTAAAGTGTTTATGCTAATATTGTCCCCATTTTACAGATAAGGAAACTGAGGAAAGATAGTCACAATTTAAAGGACTTGCCCTATATCATACAAATGTAGAAGTATCAGAGGTGGGATTTGAACCCAGTTCCTCTGCCTTCTCTGACTCTCTCATTCTCTTTACCCATAATCTTCTTGAGAACAGAGACTTCATTTTGTTTAATCTTTCCATCTGGGATTGCACACTGTCACTCACTCCTAATCTCTAACCCAATACAGAACACACAGCCATTAATGAATTGGATCAACTGAATTACAGCTACCAAAACAGGTGAACTATAGACTACATTAATTATTTCTTACTCAATTTAAAGGTACAACCCCAAATGCCATTTCCACATTTGCTTAATATTTTCCTACTTGATGTTAAACACCCACCTTGTAACATTTGTTATACACTACACGAGGAGGGATTCCTACCCTCAAAAATTTTCCTAATGGTAAAGGGGATTAGGGGGTGGGAGTGAGGAACATTCTTGTTTTGTTTTGTTTTCCCCTCCTTCATGAAATAAAAAAATTAAGAAGGAAAAAAAAGCCTCATAGCCATCTTTATTTGAGAGATCTGATTTTTAAATTTGTATTTTTAGTCATTCCATCAAAATAAATCCTCTGATATTGCATGATAGGAGGTGGGCTTGGATTTTCACTGGTTAAACCAAAGATGTGTGTGTATAGACAAATATTCATATTAAGCAGCAAAGTATATTACTACATACATAATATGAATATATATTCTTCACAACCTAATATTTTCTGCCATTGTTCAATCACTTTCAGTCCTGTCTGACTCTTCATGTCACCATCTGGAGTTTTCTGGGTAAAGATACTAAAATAGTTTGACATTTCTTTCTCCAGGCCATTTTACAGATGAGGAAACTGAGGCTAACAAGGTGAAGTGACTTGCCCAGGATCACACAGCTAGTACATGTCTGAGACCAGATTTGAATTCACTAAGAGTAGTCTTCCTGACTGTAGGCACTCTATTGTGCCACCTAGAAAAAAAAAAAAAATATATATATATATATATATATATATTTCTATTTTGTCCTTCTTCTTTGTATCTTGTAAGCTAAATAAATCAAGCTTTATTCTCCAAAGGGAGTAGCTTGCAATACTATGTGGAGAGCTCTGGCCCTGAAGTCAGGAGGACCTCAGTTCAAATTTGAGGCCTTCCTAACTAGGTAACCCTAAGCAAGTCATTTAACCTTTTATTTATTTACTTTATTTACTTTGATTTATTTATTTGTTTATTTCAATTTCCTCAATGTAAAATGGGGATAATAACACAATGTACCTAATCTATCAGAGCTCTGAGCAAAGACCCATTGAGGCAGGGAGGAGACAACAGCAGGAACACTAGAAAAGCACCAAGGAAGAGTCTGACCACCCCATCTAGAGAACAGGAAGGTGCCAAGCCTCTCATCCTGGCACAAAAACTTCAATCAGTAACTAACACTGGAGAGAAGAACTGGAAAAAAGGTGCTGAGCACTATGAAGAAATATTGTGAGACATTCACAAGATAAAACCACACGCACAAAAAAGATCAAGATTGGTCTTGGAGGAGGAAAAAATGGCTTGGTCACAGGAACTAAAAAAAAAAAAAAGCTGGAAGAAATTAAGAAAAAACAAGTAAAAAAAGAGCTCTAAGGGGAAAATGTTGGGCGGCTGGGGGGGGGAGGTAAATAAGATAAAAAGTTTAAAACTCTGCTCTAGCAACAAACTCCCTAAAAATTAGAATAGACCAACCAGAACTCAGTGATTCCATAAGCCAATAAGAAAGAGTAGAGAGGAAAAAATCGAATAGTAAAGAATTAATAGGATAAAAAGTAAAAAAAGCAAAAAACAAAAAACCTTTGCTCTAGCAACAAATTCCCTAAAAATCAGAATAGACAAATGAGAACTCAGTGATTCCACAAGACAATAAGAAACATGGGGGGTGGGGGGAATCAAATAGTAAAGATTTAATAGGATAAAAAGTAAAAACAAAAACAAAAACAAAACTTTGCTCTAGAAACAAATCCCCTAAAATTTAGAAAAACCAAAACTCAATGATTCCATAAGACAGTAAGAAACTGAGAGGAAAAAAATCAAATAGTGAAGATTTAGTAGATAATGTAAGGCATCTATTATAAAGAAATAATAATATGGGGCAGGGCAGTTAGGTGGTTCAGGAGATTGAGAGCCAGGCCTAGAGATGGAAGGTCCTGGGGTCAAATTTGATCTCATACTTCCTACCTGTACGAACAGAGGTAAGTCATTTAACCCCCATTGCCTAGCCCTTACCACAATTCTGACTCAGAACCAATATGCAGTATTGATTCTAAGACAGAAAGTAAGAGTTTTTTGTTTTGTTTTTTTTTAGAAAAAAATAATAATATGGAAAATACTGTAGGACGTAAGTTAAGAGACATAATTTCAGGGAAGAGCTTTAAGAGAAAAAGAAGGGAATTTGGATACAAGCCCTGGGAGAGGATTCTGAGCCGGAGAGAAGGATTGTGGGAATTGTACTGGCAATTAGCTGCCATTTGGACTCTCTGCCCGGAACTCCACCAAGCTAGAAGGAGGTGTTTTTGCTCTGACAGAATTTCCCTTGGAAGTCCAAAATCTCATGGAGAGATTAGGGACTCCTTGGTTGAGAGTCTGCTTTGGAGCGAACTGTTTTCCGGAGTACAGAGATCATCTACCAGTTATTCATCTGCCAGAAATCTTCTTGGGCTAAGGTCATCCAAAGATTGTCACCTAGGACTTTGGGTTATATAGTATAGCCAACTCCAGGATTCCCTTTTCCCTCTTTTTGTTAATCCAGGGTAAATAGATTAGGTAAGAGTTAGATAGTTTTGGGGGGTTTTTTAGATAAGTCCAGGGAGTTGTAGGCAGGGCCCAGAGAAGACCAGAAGGCCATTTCTTGCAAGATGCTTAGAGGTTGGGTGGAGCCTAGATTTTAATAGTGTTAGGATCTTGCCTACCAGTTTCCCTTACTTCAACTATCAAATAAATTTGTTTTTCTATAGCCTAAGGGTTTTGTGCTTTATTAGCCCTGGAGAGGTTCCTAGGTAGGTTATATTCCTCTAGGACAGTTCCCTATTTCAATATGTCAAGGAGGGATACTTTTTAAATGATGGTAATAATAGCAATAATAACAATAAATAATATTTGTGTAGCACTTTAAGTTTTACAAAGCATTTTATGAACATTATCTTATAGTTTTATTCTTATAATTCTGAGAATTTTTAGGTGCTATTATTGTCATGCACATTTTACAGATGAGGAAACTGAGGGAGAGGTTATGTCTCTTGCCCAGCATCACACAGTTGGTAAGTGCCTGAAGCCAGATATGAATTCGAGTCTTCTTAACAGTACTCTATCCACCATGACACATTTTAAGATATCATAAATTAGAACTGCCTAGATTTACTAAAAGCAAAGTAGAAAGAGAATCTACTGTCATTCTACAGAGGAAAAAAAATGAAAACTCCCAGAAAAGTCATTGCCAAGATTGATGGTATTCAGGTCAAATAAAAAAATGCTGTAAGCAAATAGCCAAAAAGAAATAATTCAAACACAAAAGAACTCACAGTGAGGATCACATAAAATTTGGCAACAACTATTATAAAGAAGAGACAATCTTGGAATAATGTATTCTAAAAGTCAAATGATTTAAGACTCACAACTAAGTATATACCACCCTGAAAAACTTAGTATAATCCTGGGACTGAGGGGAGTAGAGAATTAGAATTTATGGAAATATAGAACTTTTCTGCATTCCTGACATTAAAAAAAAATCAAAGCTGAGTAGAAACTTTGAATTGCAAACAAGAAAAATCGAAAAAGATAAATACACTTGAGCAATTGGAAGGAACCAAACAATGATGAAGTATTTACAGTATGAGAGGGAGAGAAGAAACCAGTTAACCTTCAAAAATGTCAGTGTATTCAAATGTTCCAGAGGCAAGCAAATAAAACAAATAGAACTGAAGATGGTCTTGTTCTATTCTGATGGTCCTAAGAAAGAAAAAGGAAACACACTGATGAAGACTTAATGAGGGGGCAGCTGGGTGGCTCAGTGGATTGAGAACCAGGCCTAGAGATGGGAGGTCCTAAGTTCAAATCTGACCTCAGACACTTCCCAGCTGTGTGACCCTGGGCAAGTCACTTGACCCCCATTGCCCACCCTTACCACTGTTCTGCCTTGAAGCCAATACACAGTATTGACTCCAATATGGGAGGTAAGGTTTTATTTAAAAAAAAAAAAGAATTAATGAGGAAAGGGATGGAATTTACTATGTGTCATAATTGGAAAGCATAAGAATAAGTCTACTAACATGAAACCATAAAAAAATAGGTATCACATGAACCTGACTCATCCAAACCAAACAAAAGAGAACAGAATATGCACTCACACATCCACACACAAGCATGCAAAGAGGTTTGATGTAGAAATGTATTAATTACAACAAAGAAATAGGCAGGGATAGGGAAAGGTGAGAGAGAAGTTTAAGACAAAGTGTAGAATTAGAGAAGAATCTGTCACCAGTAAATCAAATCTCAATTTTAGAGAATAGACTGAAATTGAAAGAGGGAAATTAAGAGGAAAGAAAGGGAATGTAAGAACCAGTGATTAGAACCTGGATGAAGAAAAAAGAAAGGCAATGGAATAGGAGCAGATCACTTGAATTAGAGATGACTAGAACTGATTATATTCCTTCTTTTTCATTGCCTTCATCTTTGGAAATAGGACAAAGGGGGAAAAGTAGGAAAAGTATGAGGATATAATGAAAGGAAATACACAATTAACAAACAGAAAAATGAATGTGAATGGAATAAAGTCACCCATAAAACAGAAGAGAGAACAGAATGAATTTAAAAGCAAAATCTAATATTTTGTTTATAAGAAATATTCTTGAAACATAATAATTCTATTGTTAGAACTGTGAACTGATACAACCATTTTGGAGAGCAATCTAGAACTGTGCCCAGAGAGTTATAAAACTGAATATACTTTTAGACCCAGCAACACTACTGGTAGGTCTATTTCTCAAACTTCAGGGGAAAAGGAAAAGAACATATATGTTCTAAAATATTTTATAAATAGTCTTTGTGTGGGCACTGGAAACTGAAGGGATGCTCATCATTTGGGGAATGGCTGAACAAGTTTTGGCATCTGGTTTTGATGGAATACTATTGTGTAAAAAGAGCAGAGATATTACATACAGCTCCAGAATTAATGTTTGAAGAATAGCTTGTGAAGGTTCACCCCCAGAAAAAGAATTGATAAATAGAAACGCAAAAGACATAGTTAATATATACATTTTTTGTCAAATGATACCTTCTCTAGTGCAAGAAGGGGAAGGAAGGAGGAAGAAACCTGGGAATTATAATATAACCAACAAACAAATAAATAAAATGTTTAAAAAGAAGCATAATGATTTACCCTGAGTTTAAATAAAAAGTTTAGACAAAATATATTATGTTTCATATAGACTCAAAAGAAGGATAGCAATCATGATCTCAGACAAGGAAAAAGCAAAAATAAATGTGGTTAAAAAAGATAAATGGAAAAATTACATTATACTTAAAATCATTTCATTGACAATGAAATAATACAAATATCTATACATACATATGCATAAATGACATAGGATCTAAATACTTAAAGGAAAGATTAATTAAATTACAGAGATAGGCAGCAAAACTACAATTGTATAACTTGTCAGGGGTCTCAATGTAACCCCTCACAGACCTACACAAATTAAACAAAAAGATAAACTAAAAAGAAGTTACAGACCTGAATAAAATGTTTTAAAAGATTATATATGACGACAGCTTTCTGATGATTACTGAGGGGAAATGGGAAGGAATATACATATTGTTGACGGAATATGGGACCCTTAGAAAAATTAACCATATAATATGGAATAAAAACCTCATAAAATGCAAAAAATTTATTAAACAAATCTGTTACCAACCCTGATACTAGAAAAATTATATTTAGCAAGATGGCTTTGAAGAAATTTCAAAGGAAATCAAATAACTAGTTCTTAAAAAAAATTGGTGTCAAAGGAAAAAAAATTATAGAAATAATCTTCCAAAAATGACAATGAAACAATACAGACAAACTTTTGGGAGACAAAATACTCCTTAGGAAAAAATTATGTCCAAAAAAAAGCCACTTTTATCAATAAAAGAGAAAAAGAACAGAGCAATTAATTGGATATACAACTTAAAAAAATTTTAAGACCAAATAAACATTAAAATAGAAATAAGAAAAATCAAAGAAAAGCTTAACCAAATTGATAATTTTTAAAAGTTTATTGAATATACAAATTAAACAAGGGTATCATTTGTTTTAATGCATAAAATAGAAAAAAACTTTAACCAATATTTTTAAAGTTTGTTTTTAATTTTTGAAATATAATTTGTAAAAGATGAAGAAGAGACAAAGGAAATTATTAGCAAATGTTTTGTCCAATTACATGCCAAAATATGATCAATTAAGTAAAATGGATGAAAATGTATCAAAGTACATAATACTCAGATTAATAGTATAAGAAATAGAGAATCTAAATAACTCAATCTCAGGGGGAAAAAAAGAAAAATCAAAAAGCCATAAATAAATCACTGAAAGATAAAAAACACCAAGACCAGGCATTTTTACAAATTAAGTTTATCTAACTTTTGAAGAACAATTAATTCCAATTTTACATAAACTGTTTGCAAAAATAGCAAAAAAAAAAATTCTGCTAAATTCCTTCTATGATAAAAATGTGATTTTGAGACTTTGTCCTAGAAGAAAGCAGAAAAAGAAAACTATACACTTATACCTCTAATGAATACATATGTAAATATATTGATTAAAATATTAGTAAAAAGGCTGTAGCAACTTATTTTAAAAATTGCTCTCTATGACCAGGTTGTATTATTCAGAGTTGCTTCAATTATTTAATATATTAGTAAAAGAAAATTTTAATTATATGATTATTTCAATGGATATATTAAAAAAAATTTTAAATACAGCACCCAATTATGGGGGAAAGACATATAAAAGCACAGAAATAAATGGACTTCTCCTTAATACAACAAATAGTATCTATTTAATACTAAGAGCTAGCATTACTGTAATAAAAACAGGAGTAAAGCAAAGATGCCCATTGTCACCAGTATTATTTATATAGTTCTAAGACTTCTGCTAGCTATAGCAATAAAACTTGTAAAAGAAATTAGGGGAATAAGCTTAGTGAAGAGGAAATAAAATCATATTTTGAAGATATAATGTGCTACTTAGATGATCTCTGGGATTGAACTAAAAATTCATTGAAAATAACTTCAGCAAAGTAGAGGATATAAAATAAACTTAGCCAAGTCTTGAACCTTCATCTATATATTACAAAGTCCAGAATGAAGAGATAAAAAGACAAATTCCACTCAAAATAACTTCAGAATATATAAAATATTTGGAAGTCTATCTCTCAAGGCACATATGGGAATTGCATGACTATCACTGTAAAATGCTCTTTATGGAAATATAAACTTAAATAATTGGAGAGAAATTAATTGTTCATGGCCGGGTTGTGTTAGTATATGAGAGAGAGAGAGAGAGAGAGAGAGAGAGAGAGAGAGAGAGAGAGAGTCAAAGCTGCCTACATTAATTTACTTATTCCATGTCATTTCAATCAAAGGATTATTTTCTGGAATTGGAAAAAATAATAAAATTCACTCAGAGAAACAAAATAGCAAGGATTACAAGGATTACGATGAAGAAGGGGTGGGAGCAAGAAAAGAGACAAATAGCACCAAATTTCAAACTCTATTATGTAGAATTAATCATCAAAACGACTTGGTACCAGTTAAAAAATTAAATAGTGGAATGTATTAGGAAAACAAAATGCAGAAGCAAATGAGCATGATATCATTGTGGTCAGCAAACCTAGAGACATCAGCTACTGGGGTAAGGATTCAGGATTCAACAAAAACTGCTAGAAAAACTGGAATACAAACTGGCAGAAATTAGGTTTGGACCAACATCTCGCATCCTACCACAATAAACTCCAAATAGATATGTACCCTAGTATAAAAAGATATATCATAACTTAGAAAGAAGACAACTTTCACAACTATTGATAGGGGAAGAATTTTTCATTAAACAAGTAACAGAGAAAATCACAGCAGTTGAGGAATAATTTTGATTACATACAATTGAAAAAGGTATTTGAGAATGAAATCAATACTTCCAAAATCAATAAGAAAAATTTTTAACTGGGGGAAAAGTTTTTTGCAGAAGATTTCTCGAATAATGCAGTTATCTAAAATACATAGGGAAATTAATTCAAATATATGTTATCCCCCAGTAAAGAAGTGGTCGAATCAAATAAGATGAAATTGAATAGTGTATACCTTTTGACTCAGTGGTACCATTACTAGGTCTATTGGTCAAAGAAACAAAGAAGGCAAAGACCCATGTGTACAAAAATAATTATAGTACTGAGATTGGGGGGTTGCAGTGGGGATGATGGCTAAAGAGGAATTGTACTTGATCTGTAACAAAGGATTTTTTCTCTTAATGTACTTCAGTAGCAGTAAAGAGAGTTCAGAGGGGGAGAAGATAGATCTCCATTTGAAAAAATTCAAAATTTAATTTTAGAAAAATTTAAAAGATCACTGTGTTCAAGAATAAGGAGCTCAAATTTATAAGGAGCCAAATCAATTGTACAAAAATTCAAGCCATTCCCCAAATGATAAATGGGCAAGGAACATGAATAGGCAATTTTCAGATAAAGAAATCAAAACTATCAATAAGCACATGAAAAAGTGTTCCAAATCTCTTATAATTAGAGAAATGCAAATCAAAACTACTCTGAGGTACCACCTCACACCTAGCAGATTGGCTAATATGACAGCAAAGGAAAGTAATAAATGTTAGAGGCGGTGTGGCAAAATTGGAACATTAATGCATTGCTGGTGGAGTTATGAATTGATGCAACCATTCTGGAAAGCAATTTGGAACTACGCCCAAAGGGCTTTAAAAGACTGTCTGCCCTTTGATCCAGCCATACCAATGTTGGATTTAAGCCCCAAAGAGATAATAAGGAAAAGACTTGTACAAAAATATTTATAGCCATGCTCTTTGTGGTGACAAAAAAAAATTGGAAAATGAGGGGATGTCCTTCGATTGGGGAATGGCTGAACAAATTGTGGTATCTGTTGGTGATGGAATACTATTGTGCTCAAAGGAATAATGAACTGGAGGAATCCCATGTGAACTGCAACGACCTCCAGGAAGTGATGCAGAGTGAAAGGATCAGAACCAGGAGAACATTGTACACAGAGACTGATACACTATGGTACAATCGAATGTAATGGACTTCTCTACTAGCAGCAACACAATGACCCAGGACAATCCTGAGGGACTTAAGAGAAGGATGCTATCCACATCCAGAGAAAGAACTGTGGGAGTAGAAACACAGAAGAAAAACAACTGCTTCACCACATGGTTCAATGGGGATATGATTGAGGATGTAGATGCTAAACGATAACCCCAGTGCAAATATTTAATAACATGGAACTAGATCTTGATCAATGATACACGTAAAACTCAGTGGAATTGCTCTTTGGGAAGGGGATGGGAGGAAAGGAGGGAAAGAACAAGAATCATATAATCATGGAAAAATATTCTAAATTAATTAAATAAATAAATGAACTTTAAAAATAAAAATAAAAATAATGAGCTAGCCCTGTTCTATTAAAAATGTACCACATTACAGAGATGGGAGGTTATGGGTTCAAATCTGGCCTCAGACACTTCCTAGTTGTGTGACCCTAGGCAAGTCACTTAACCCCCATTGCCTAGCCCTTACCACTCTTCTACCTTAGAGCCAATACACAGTAATGATTCTAAGACAGAAGGTAATGGTTTAAAAAAAAAAAAGAAGCAAATCAGATTAAAATGTAATTGGGAAATGTTTATAAAAAATGTACCACATTAAATTTGGTGAACCAAATTTTATCAAAGACGGAAAAGCTGAAGCTTGTCCAATACAGGATTCTGACAATGTGAAGATGATAAGAGGACTGAAGAATAAGCAAAACAAGAATAACTTGAAGGAATTGGAATGTTTGGGCCATTTTAAGTATTCATTATTAAAAATACTGAAGAGAAGGACAGCTAGGTGGCTCAGTGGATTAAGAACAAGACCTAGAGCTGAAAGGTCCCAGATTCAAATCTAGCCTCAGACACTTCCTAGCTGTGTGAACCTGAACAAGTCCCTTAACCTCCCATTGCCTAGCCCTTACCGCTCTTCTGCCTTAGAACCAACATATAGTATTGATTCTAAGAGGAAGGTAAGAGTTTTAAAAATATTCAAGAGAATAAATAATAAATTAAAATTAAAATTAATTAATTAAAATAAATAAAACCAAAGCCCATTATCATACCATTGAAGACTTCCATGGAAATTTTATCCATTAATCAGCACTCTTTGGGTACTTAATCATTATGACTAACTGTATTACCCAAGCCTATATTTCTTGACCTTGTCCATCAATATATCAAGATAACATGAGAATGAGTTTTTTATCTCTGTTATTTTACAACATGAAGAATATGAAAATATGTTTTATATGGCAGCCTATGTACAACCAATAGCAAATTGCTTGCTGCCTCAGAAATGGGGGAGAGGGGAAAGGAAGAGAATGGGTAACTTGAAATGTTAGAAAGCAAATGCTAAAAATTATTTTTACATGTTAATAAAAAAATAAAACATTAATAAAGAAAAATTAAATATGAAAAATTTTCTCAAATGTCCTGCTAAAGTAATGGTAGTTGTTCAGTAAATGTTTGTTAAATTAATTCATTTTATTGACATTTGGCACAGACCAAAAGGCGTATATCTTTATATTTCTCAAACTAGAGTTTACTGTAACTAGTCTTTGTATCTTGTATGAACAAGCCTGGAGCAAGTTAGAATTTGTTATCTTCTATTTAAAATATAATGACTTCCTATGAGTTTTATGTTGCTAAATAATAGGTGATTACATACTCACCAGCATAAGCTGGCAAGTTTCTACTAGTCAATTCTAAATTCCTACGTAGCAATGTACTGAAACCAAATTCCTAAATTATTGTACTGTAATAGGATAATGTACACTTGCCTATATTATAATTAAGCCCTCTTGATGCTCTGCTTTCAGCCAAAGATGAGGTTTCTATAGAGGGTAACAATACTAGTTAGGTCAGAAACATTTATAAAAGTAGATTTTTGTGTTGTGTTTTCATCATAGCTTTTCCTTTTGGTATATAAAGAAAAAAAATCACAGTCTATAAATACATTAAATATATTAGTTATTTTGTATGTCAATATCTAATGCGATTATAGATTGACTAATCAAATATATTAAGAGATAGTTTTAAATGTAATTTGTACTTAGTAAATTAAACTGTGCCAATTTAGATGTTCATTTACATTTATTTTCTATATAATACATGGAGGAAATGATAAATGTTAGCAATCGATCTCCAAGTATTTATTTAATAATACTATGTGCCAGCCAGGCATAGTCCTAGATGGCAGATGCTATTCAAATATTTGTCAATTTTGATTAAAAACTGAGAGGGGTTTTTTTTTTTTGGTTTTTTTATTTTTTTTATTTTTTATTTGTCTCTTGATCATTTTTTTTATTTTTTAAAATTTTTATTTTGAACATTTTCCCATAGTTATATATTTTATGTTCTTTCCCTCTCCCCCAAATCCCTCTTAGCTGATGCACAATTCTGATCATTTTTAAATATTTGAAAAGTCTGTGATTTTACCAGCTCTAATAGTTGAGTTTTCACTTGATCTTGCTGGGAAACCAAGCCTTCATGATACTTCTTGGATATCTCTACCCCGTGTCTTCTTTGGTATCTCCTTCACCCATCCCTACCTATACCCCTACATTCTATCTCCCCTTTGTATGTCATCTTCTCTCATTAGAATGTAAGCTCCCTTAGGGTAAGGACTGACTCTTTGGCTTTTACTTATATCTTAGCACAAAGCTTGGCATCTATTAAGTATCTAATAAATTCTTAGTCTATCTATTTGGTACCAGCCTGGGGAATTCCCATTGTGAGAATTCTCTCCACTAACGTGTCTGACACGTCTAAAGATTAAGGGTCACCCAGCAGGTGTGTGTCAAAGGCAGGACTATAACCCCAGATCTCTTTGTCTCCAAGACCAGTTCTCTATCTTCTGTAGCAGGCTGCCTCTCTGTGAGGAAGCTGGATGGAGGATGGATAAGCCACAGGCTTGGAATCCGGGGGACCCAAGCCCCATCTCAATACTTCCTAGGCATGGAACGCTGGGCAAGCCAATAACCCCTCTCAGCCTACCCCACCATACTGAGCAGAAGCGTTGGCTAGGGGCTGCGCTTTCTGTGGCTGTCAGAGAATGGTTGACCATCTATTCACCCTCTCCAGGGAGTGGGCTCATTATCTAGAGAGGTGAGAATTTCCATGGACGTAACCAGTCAGAATCAATTCTCGAACTCCCAGCTCTGGAAAACTCCTTGTCTCCTAACAACTCTCTGAATTTCCCTGAGGCATAGTCATGTTACCTTGAAAAATGGAGTTGCCTCCCCATGAGGACAGGTAAAACATGCTTGAATACTTTATATAAAATTTCTTCTTGGCATAGAATTCACAAAATCGGCTATAACTTGAATGTATTCTATGTGGGCTCTCCTAGAGAAAGACAGTTTTCCAAATGGTATTTGGGGGCACCAAATCCAGGTGTCTTATGAATGGTGTCCATCTTCCATCCTTTGGACTGGCTGTCCTTCCTCATTCCCATTTCTGGATTGTACTTCTTCCTTAAATCAACCTCCACATAATAATAACAAGTATTTATAGAGCACTTTAAGATTCACAAAGTGCTTTGCAAATATTATCTCATTTTTGTCCTAATGACAGTTCTGGGAGGTAAAGGCTAATATATCCCCATTTTATAGATGAGGAAACTGAGGAAAATTGAGGTTGAGACTTACTCAGGGTCACAGAGCTATTATGCATCCAAAGCTGATTTTGAACTCAGGTCTTCTTGAGTCCAAGTCAATGGTTCAATCCATTGTACCACCTAATCTACCCCATGAAAATCCCTTCTTCCTTGTAGATGCAGCTCAGAAATCTTCTTCTGTGTGAAGCCTGTCCTGATTTCCACAACCTTTCCTCTCAAACTACCTTGTATTTAATGACTTTGTAGGTTTCGTATTTATTCACTTTATATCTATACTGTGTATATTTTTATGTGTACTTATCTTCCCCCATTAGAATTTAAATTCCTTTCAAGTAGAGATTGTTTTGTTCTTTGCATCTCAGCACCTAATACAAAGCCTGGATATAATGGATGCTTAATAAATATTTGTTGATTGATTAATTAATTGATTCAATTTGCTTAGCCCTCTACCTCACTCCTTCTGTAATCTGGGAAATGAGTATAATTAATAAAACACCAGGGGGGAAGGGGAAGGAAATAAGAATCTAGATTATCTACTCTGTCCCAGGTCCTGTGCTAAGCACATTACAAATACTGATTTTCAAAATGAAAATCATTTGATTCTCACAACAACCCTGCAGAGTAAGTACTATTATTATCAGCCTTTATAGTTGAGCCAAACAGACATTTTGCCCAGGGTCACACAATAAGCAAGTGTCTAAGGCTAGATTTTAAGTCAGATCTTATTAACTCCGGACTGTGACTCCATCTCCTGTGCCACTTACCTGCCTCTAACACCATATGCAACTGATGCTCAATTCACATCTTAAGTAAGGCCAGTCTTTGGAAGACTTGGGAACTCTGGACCAGGATCTTGTGCTGTGAGGCTGGATCCAATGTGAGCAATCCTAAGGGCTGACAGTGACCTCCAACTATGGCTAGCTCATCTTGGAGCAGGGGGAATAGATTGCCAAGGGCAGGGCCCCCCAGTGGAAAACCTGACCCTACGTTTCCAGTTTCCCATTCTCAGTCTAGTGACCTTTTCTAAGTCTCTGGGTCACCTCCCATCTCTGAATTCCCCAGAAGCATGTTGTACATAGTAGACACTTTAAAATAAAATACAAGAGGCAGCTAGGTGGCTCAGTGGATGGAAAGGCAGGCTCAGAGATGGGAGGTCCTGAGTTCAAATATGGCCCCAGACACAGGCATATCTGAGTGACCCTGAGCAAATCACTTATCACCCATTACCTAGCTCTTGCTACTCTCCTGTCTTGGAATCAATGTTCAGTAGTGATTCTAAGACAGAAAATAAAGGTTTAAAAAAACAAACCATAATACAATCTACCAAATTAAATTGACTATTAATGATAAATACAAAGAGGAAAGAGATGATGGTGGGCCTGATAGAGCCTAAAAAAGTGGGGAGTGAGAATTTGCCAGCGGTTCTCCAGCACATTACTGGGAGAAAGGTGGCTTGACTTCAAGTGTATAATGAAAATTCAAATGTTTACTTTTCCATTGGCAGAAGATGGGGGAAGAGATTTCTTTTTCACCTTTCCCAATGATGTGAACTAGGATAAGGAAGAGGAGAGAAAAACCTCTTATAAAAGAACTAAGAAAAAAAAACACCTTAAAGAAAATAGCTAGGGGAAAAGGGGAATATTCAGTAGAATCAATGAAATATACAGTCATTTAAATATCTGTCCCTCCACACCCAAAAGGTTTTCCAGTGTGATCACCCCAAGACACTACTTTTCCCCAAAAGCTTTCTTCTAACTTGAAAAAAGGAAAAATGAGGCAGGCAAGTAGAGCCACATGTCATTTCTCCTCTCCATTTCCCTGCAACTGTTAATGTAAACTTATTCTCAGAGTCTCAGTTTTTTATTCTGCTCATGTCCTTGCTACTTAAAATTTTATAAGATGTTCATAAACACATAATGCCATTTATAAACTCAAAGAGTACTTAAGAAACTTTTCAAGGGCACCAACTCCCCTCATTTCAATCACAGTAAATTCCCTTGACATTAATAGGAATTCCACATGTGCAGAAGAAGGATGAAAAATCTCTTAAAACCCAACTCACAATAAAATGCACAAAAAATGCCTTGGGAGTCCCATTCCTGCAACCCTGTAAAGTCAACCCAAGTGCAAGAAGCTATATCCAAAATGTGAATTTAATTTTAAATAGAAACCCCAGAGTCTTAGATCATAAAAACCTGAAATCAATCAGAGGAATTCTTTTTGAAAACAATCCTTAGGTCCATATGCATATGATATGCAAATTAGCATTTTATCCACATATGATTTTTAATATCTGTGAGAAGCCAATTAAAACAATTTTGAAATTCTATATAACATGGAAAAGAGAACTATGCCTAAGTAAAATTGGCGAGCAGGTTAAATTTCTTTTCAATGTCCCTTAATTTCCAATTTCTTTTTTTATATTTTTTTATTTTAATTTTTTCCATGGTTGCATAATTCATGTTGTCTCCCTCTCTTCTTCCCTCCTCCCTCCTGGAATTGAAAAGCAAATCCACTGGATTATACATGTCTAAATCTCCAATTTATTAACACTTCTCTCTCCCTACATATTCACATGCTGGTCAAGACTCTCCAATCTGGACAGGCCCTGGAGCCTAGACTTTTCTTTTCCTCTTTCCTAATATCAATTCAATTCCATTCAAAAAGCATTTGTAAAACATCTACTTACTGTGCACCAGGTTTTGTACTAGACACTGGGAACACAGATGAAAACAAAATAAAAAGCTTTTCATAAACCTAGTATTTTCCTCTTTGGAATGGCTAAGTGCCACCATGGGTAGAGTGCCAAGAAGACTCAGCTTCATGAGTTCAAATCCATCCTCACATACTTATTATTTGTGTGACACTAAACAAGTCACTTCACCTTATTATTTGCCTCAGTTTCCTCAACTGTAAAATGATCTGAAAAAGAAAATGGCAAACCACTCCAGCATCTCTACCAAGAAAACCCCAAATGGGTTTTGACGAAGAGTCAGACACAACTGAAAACAATTCAACAACAACAACAACAAATATTCCTCAAATTGGAAACAATACATACACAGATAGTTAAATAATGAAGAATAATGGTTAGCACTTATATAATGCTTCAAAGATGGCAAAGTACTTTACTAATATCTTATTTTCCAGTCATTTTATAGATGAAGAAACTGAGGCAGACAGTGATTTAGTGATTAGCCCCAAAGTCACCCAGCTGGTGTCTGAGTCTCAATTTGAAATTAGGTCTTCCTGTCTCCAAATCCAGTATTTCAGATGGAGGATACTAAGGACTGACAAGATCATGAAAAATGTTTTGCTTACACATGCTAAGTCATCCTCTTCCAGGACCCTTTTCTTAATAAAATCATTAACTAATTTGAGCTAGAGTATCAACAGCAAATAATTGTTTATGTTATTGTTACCAGATGTCTTTAGACCAGTAAAATAAGTATTTTGGTCAGGGAAAACCTTTTCTGATGCTCTTCAAATTACATCATATTGTTAGAGCATATCTAAGCTATTGCTTTAGATCTTACATGTTGGTTGTCCCCATAATGCATGTATGTACGTGTATATATACCATATGTATGCATATGTATGCATGTACACATACACAAAAATTCAACTTCTACATATCTGACACTATCCAAAAAACCATGTAAACTGTCATATAGGATTACACTTTTTTCAGCTAGAAAGAGGATGGATAAAAATGAGAATTTAATACAAAACAACTGATATCATTAACTGAACAGTTAAAACAACTTTTGGAAAGGAAATGAGTAAGTAGTTCTGAGTTCTATATTTGTTTGTTTGTTTTTTAGAAAGACTTTAACTACCAGATTCTTTATTTTAGAAATGAAAAGAGCTGGAGACAACAAGGTGGCTCATTGAATTGAGAGCCAGGACTGAATACAGGAGGTCCTGGGTTCAAATTTGACTTCAGACACTTTCTACATATGTAGCCTTGGGTAAGTCACTTAAGTCCCATTGCCTACCCCCTACCACTCTTCTCCCTTAGAATCAATCCATCATAATGACTCTAAGACAGAAAGTACAGGTTTAAAAAGAAGAAATGGGATTTTCCTTGAGAAACTAATGCCACAAGGGAAAAAAAGTAAAAACAAAATGTTTTATAAATATAAATTGCTTTTTTTCTTAAAAACTATGAGCAAATATCCACATTCAGAGAAAGAACTGTGGGAGTAGAAACACAGAAGAAAAACATTCACTTGATCACAGGTTGGAAGGGAATATGATTAGGGATGTAGGCTCTGAAAGATCACTCTATTGTAAATATCAGTGGTTCAGAAATGGGTGTTGATTAATAATACATGTAAAACCCAATGGAATTGCTCGTTGGCTATGGGAAGGGGGAGGAAGAAGGGGAGGAAAAGAATATGAATCATATAACCATGGAAAAACATTCTTAAACAAATAAATAAATTTAAATTTAAAAAATCTATGAGCAAAGAATATGCCATCCAATACTGTGTGCTCAGTAAATGTTATTGATTAACTAAAGGGAACCTAATGCTCTTTCCCTAAAGATAAAGATCCTCTTATAATGCGTTATCTTCACTGTGACATGAAGATGATCTCTATCTTTGAAAATTAAACTAAGAGAGTTGAGAGACCATTCAATTCCTCTGCTCAGTAACCACCAGCAGCTTTTAAAGCCTTAAGCAACCTCTTCCCAACCCACCTTTCTAGCTTCAATGGGCATCACCCATCCTCCTACAAACTAAAATCCATCTGATATTTCTTCTCATTTTCATCGCTAACCTCCTCAAGAAAGATACCTTCCATAGTGCTCCCACTTTCTTTCCTCTTATTCTCTTTTCGGCTATTTGTAATCTTCCAACCATCATCCAACTAAAATTACTCTCTCTCAAGTTGCCAGTGACATCTAAATTACCAAATTCAATGGCCTTTTCTCAGTCTTTATTCTCATCTACCTCTCTTCAGCCTTTAACACTACGGATCATCTTCTCCCGCCTTGATCCTCTCTTCTCTCTAGTTTCCTATCCCCCCTTGTCTCCTGGTTCTCCTTCTAACTGTCTGACACCTTCTCTGTCTCTTCTACTGGATCTTTATCCAGGTCAAACCTGCTGACCAGGAGGTATCCAGAATTATATTGGAGTCAGATCCACTGCTAAATTTTCAATGTGAGCTTTTACAGCTTGGAAATTAGCAAGCTATGAAACAGGTCTTGATTTTTGTTTTACTCATCAACAACTTAAGAAAATTGTAGAGAGGGACGGTGACTTAGTTGGACAGAGAGAGTCTTAATTCAAATCTGACCTCATACACTTCCTAGCTGTGTGACCTAGACAAGTCAGTTGCTTAGCCCTTACCATTCTTCTGTTTCGGGACCAATACACAGTATCCAATCTAAAACAGAAGGTAAAGTGTTTTTAAAGTAAGAAAAGAAAGTTATGGAGAAAAGTTATGGCTTCATTTTAAGAAAGTTGTGAAGGAAAGTTCTGGTTTCAATTTAAGGAAGTCATAGAGAAAATATTAATAATGCTTATTAAATTTAAAAATATGTTCCACTTTTTGGAAAGTCAGTAGTTAAACATTTACCATTTAGCGGAGTTAATTTAACATTTAATCCTAAAGTGTCCCCGAGCCTCTATTTTGGGCTCCCTTTTCACTGGCTATAGAGACAGAGAGCCTGAAATTCTCTCCCTCTTCATCTCTACCTTCTGGTTTCCCTGTTTTTCTTCAAGTTTCAGCTAAAGCCCCACTTTCCACAAAGAGCTCCTTTCCCAAGCATCCTTAGTTTTAGTACCTTCCCTCTGAGACTACCCCTCTTGCAATTTATCCTATGTCTATCTTGTCTATACAAAGCTATTTGCATGTTGTCTCCTCTATTATTATACTGTGTGCTCCTTGACAGTAGGGATTCCTTTTTCTTTTTCTTTCTTTTTTTTTTTTTTTTTTTTTTTTTTTTTTTTTTTTTTTTTTTGCTTTCTTTGAATCCCTAATACTTGGCTCAAGGCCTGGAATATAGTAGGTGCTTAATAAAAGTTAGTTGACCAACTGAGTACAACCTGGAACAAAGGAGATGCCCAATAAATGTTTGTTGATTGATTGATAAAATGTGCATCCAGCAAATTCTTCCAAGCTGAAAGGCTTTCAGCCTGGTGCTTGGCAACAGGCCATCTCTTCTCTGAGGACCAGCCTCACTAAGCATTTAATTCTGTTGCAATAGCCTTGAGACATAAAGGGAGTTTCACAGAAGAATTAGACCAGCACAGAATAAATAAATGCTCACTGATTGATTAATTTAGCTAATGATTCCCATCATCATTCACATTAGAGAAGGCTGTGGTGTAACTTGATACACATAAGGATAGGAGCTAAAAAAGAGAAGGCAGGAGCAACAGGGAAAAGATACCAGAGTCACACCTGCTCCCCAAACCAGGGCATCAGCTAACATCTCCATACCAAGACAGGGAAGGGATACATCCAAGAATGCCGTCAGAGATTTGGACTCGATAGTCTCCAAGTTACAGCAGGAACTGCTTGCCATACTCCTTTGAGAGGCTGCCCTCTGGCTTTTCAGAAGAATATAAGTTCCAGAATAATTCTATTACTGGGGAGATTGGCCAATGAGGGTCCTGTCCTTACACCACATTCAATACTCCTTGCCTAGCATCAATGCTCAAGGAGATTTGGCAAGCCTGCTTCTGGAAAAGCAGAACCCTTTCCCTCTCTAATTAAGAACATACTCAGGCATCTTGACTATTTCCTGTTCACTTACTACATGCTGCCAAAAAGTCTTTCAATGGTCTGCTAAGCCAGAACTGAGTATACATATAAAAGGTTTCAACAGAGAAACTCAACCTGTCTTCCCTGATGGTTTTCAAGTGAGGAGAGGGGGAAAATGATGAAAGTCTTTGGGTTGAGGGAATGGCAGGAGCAGCCTGCTATAATGACTACCCTTCCTCTCTACATACCCTGCCACGTGGCCCTGAACATTTGGTGCCAACTTTATTTTCGTATTTATTATGTGTTTTCTTTCTTGAACCTAGGTAAAGGAATAACAGAAATGGAACAGACCAGGTCTGATCTTGGAAGGTTTAAAAGAATGGGAGAGCCACCAGAGACCCAGCAACTAGAATCCATAACAGAGTCTACCATTTAGCCATAACAGCCAAGCCCAAAGAAAAGTCAGTCCTAAGAAGTGGAAAAGCCACCAGTGATCCAGCAACTGGCATTCATAACAGATTCTACCATTTAGCCATAATGGCCAAACCCAAAGAAAAGCCAGTCCTGATTAGTAACCTGCTGAATGCATTCAAGTTTCATCAAGAGGTGTTCAGTATCTCTAACTGGCTTCCTCTAATGTCAGAAGAAGTGGGACTGCGTGAAAGATGGAAATGTATCATCACGTGTAAGGTTTCAGTTATAGAAGATTTCATAAGAGGGAGTGAATTCCAGGCAGGAGTTGGAGGTACATCTAGGAAGGAAATAGCCTATTACAACAAAGACTAGACCAAAAAAAAACCACTTGGGAATTTTTTGTTCTAATCCACTAAGCATCACCAAACAGGCACAAAATAATGAATTTTTTTTGGACATGATGACCCTTAATATAATATCATCAGACAAAAACAGAATCCTAACACTTATGAAATTAAATTTAACAAGAAGTTTAAAATGTTCTTTCCTAACTTCTCTTAAGGTCGTTATGTGAAAAACAGATTTCACGTTTGGAATTGGAAAAGGAAAAGATGCATAAACTGTTCAGTTGACTGGATCTGTTACATTAATTTCTCAGTGTGTGAAGGAGTGGATTGCCCCTTGAGTGGTAATGGAAAATTAGCTTCTTTATTTCTTCATTAAGACTGTGGGAGTAAAATTAATGCTCTCATGCACTTTCCCAAATTAATAGAATATATCTTTATTAAAGTGATAAATATACATGCACCCTTTTTTGGGGTTGATTGGATTCTCTAACTTAATTAATCATTGCCAGAGAATTTTAGAATTGGAAAGAGGCTTAGGAATCATATAATCCAATCCTCTTGCTTTAGAGATAAGCAAACTGATACTGATAGGTGAGGTGGTTTGTCCTAGGTCTTACAAGAAATGGCAGGACTAGGAATGACTCCCAATATAGTGCTCATTCCACTAGAATCTAAAGTCAATGACCATCATGTTTTAAAAGAAAAAAAGTGGGTGAAAAGACATTCAGGGTTTTCTTTAATATTCTGGTTGTCTATACGGTATGATTTTTTTCCTTTTTCTTTTTCCTTGTGTGGGATAAGAAATAATCCTTAAGATGGGGAACTCAATACTGAAATGGATCTGTGATCTCATCAGTAAAGTAATAACTATTTATTGAGAAAGAGAAATGGCAGTACAATGTACGGATGTTGAGAGTTGGACTATAAGGAAAGCTGAGCTTTGCAGAATCGATGTTTTCAAATTATAGTGCTAGAAAAGACTGTTGATAGTCCCTTGGATAGCAAGGAGATCAAATCAGTCAATATTAGAGAAGTTGTCAGACTATCCACTGGAAGGCCAAATGCTGAAGCTAAAGCTTAACAATTTTGGCCACAGATGGGAGGACAGGACTCGTTAGAAAAAACTCTGATGTTGGGAAAGATTGAAGGCAAATGGAGATGGAGGTAGCAGAGGATGAAATGGTTAGATAGTGTTATGAAAGCAATGAATGTGAACTTGGGCAAACTTCAGGAGAGAGTGGAGAATAAAAGGGCCTGGCATGCTGTGATCCATGGGATCATGAAGAGTTATATACAACTGAAGAACTGAACAGCAACAAAAGAGTGGTTTTTGTGTTTTTTTAAGAATAGAAGAAATATAGGGATGTTCATAAGTATTAAGGATGGGGATGGTTTTAGAGAGAAAGTGGGGAGTGATATAAGGGAGGAGAGAGACAAAGACACAGAAACAAAAAGACAGAGAGAGAGAGAGAGAGGGAGACAGAGAGGGACAGAAAGAGAAATACAGACAAATGTAGACCAAAGCAGAGACAAAGAATAATAGTGAAGCGAGATGGAAGGATGGAGTCAAGTATACAAATAGAGGGGTTTATGTCTGTCAGTAGAATGATCATCTCTTCAACAGAGACAGAAGTAAAAGAGGAAATAGTAGGGAATGAAGTCAAAGAGATGTAAGTTGAGGAGAAGAAAACAAGAAGATGCTCACAGCAAAAGTACTTGATCTTTTCCATAAAGCATAAGGAGAGATTCAGCTGAGAGTGTGGAGAAAGGAAATACTATGTGGGAAGCCTGAGGATAGAAGAGATTTGGAATAACTGTTGTTGAAAACATTAGCTAAAATCATTTAGAGAGGAACAAAAAGACTGCCTTGCTACAGCAAGGGTCCAGTTGAAATCGGATAATGTAATAGTACCAATAAAAATAAAAAACAAGTAAATGATTCTATTACACTTACTTTCCTAAAAATACTTTTAACATTAATACCCGTTAGTATTATATTCTTTACAATAATTGGCATTCTAGATAGAAATCCAAGTGCCCAATCTTCCAAAACACTGAAACCAAGAGCCTTGAGAATAACAACGTCCCTCCCACAACCACCAGACCTGCTTTTAGCCGAGACCCCCAATAGCCATGGAAAGAAAACATTGTAGAAAAGGGATCTGCTTCCTCATCATTATTAATAACTACTGACCAGTTGCCACAATAAGCCAAGGTACAAGAGTCCTAGGAGGGAATGTGCCTCCCAGACCACCAGCCCTTATTTCAGCCCTATCCCAACAGCCATTATCTAAGGAGGCAACTCCTGTGCAAATGGGATCAATCATCCCCATCAACTCTGGGCAAGCAAGTCAGCCTAACCAAGGCATTAGGTCAATGGCATATGCCATACCTACATGAAGCAGACTCTAGAGGGACTCTACCTATCATCATTCACACAGACAAATCAGGTCCCCAAAGAATAGTTTCTTCCCCTCTCAAGATTATGAAGGATCTTACTGGCTTAGGGGGGTTTCTAATGCTGTAGCTCATGATCTTCTACTAATATATGGGGTGTTTAGGGAAGACTAATGCCTTTGGTAGGACTGCTTATTCTCCTTTAGTGTCTATTTGCCACCCAATTCTCCACCATGACTCTAAGAAGATGCAGCAAATACAGGGGCCACACTCTGGTAAACTGCCTCAGAAGATGGGCTAAACCAGATTAAGGGTAACCATCAGGCATCAAATCCATCTTTGAGTTAGGGGAGTGTCTACCCCAAACAGGTGAAGACTTTCCCTGGCAGAACAGGCAGATGAAAATGATTTGTTCCAATGGCCAGGAAGATGGTAGAAACAGGTGCTATGGAGCACTCAGAGCTTGGTCAGATACCAGAGATGCCAAAATCATCCACTGCTTCCTGGGCCACTACCCTGATTTTTGTCTTGCCTGGCCTTCCATGACTCTGGAAGAGAGAGTGAGGCTAATGACTTTGTGCAATCCATATGCAAGTCAAGACATCACCTTAGTGATATCATTGGTCCTCTTGGAAAACAAAAGATGAACAACAACCTAACACATCTCTGTATACACAATAGGCACTTAATAAAATGCAAATGAGGGCATGTGCAGAATGATTTAGAGGGAAAGAGACTAGAGGCAGAGGAACCGGTTTAAATGGCTATCATAGGAGTCCAAGTATGAGATGACAAGGGGCTGAACAATTTAACAATCACTTTTAATAAACTATTATGTGCAAGTTATAGAAACACTAATGAATGTTCCTGTTAATATTTTACTTGGGAGGGGTGGTATTTGTGTGTAAAACATACACAAATAAAGTTAATTTGATAAGGAAAAGAGATTAACATGTAGGGGGAAATCAGGAAAAACTTCATAAAAGTAATACTTGAGGTGGACTTTAAAGAAAGATAAGAATTTAGAGAAGTGAGATTAAGACTAGAGTATATTCCAGGCATGAAGGACAACTTGAGTGAATGTGTGGAGGTGGGAGCTGACATAGTAAATTCAAGAAGTTCATTTTTGCTGTAATCTAGAAGACATGAAGGGAATTGATGTGAAATAAGACTGAAAAAGCAGCTTCTAGTCAGACTATGGAAAGTGTTGTGCATTTCATCCTAGAGGTCATAGGGAGCCACCAAATATATTTGAGCTGAGAAGTGACCAGATTGATTCCATACCTCTGAACCTTCCACCTTCCCTTTCTGTCTCACTCCTCCTCACCATGAACTGATTCATTCCTTCCACCTCTTCTGGCTCTGTCAGTCCATCTATATACTATTTGTTTGTTTTCCCTTCAGTGTTGACCTTATGGTTGACCTGTTCAACTATATTCTATTCTCTAGCTTTGAGTTTCTCACTCATTTTTCATGCAGCCACTCAAACCAAAATAAACTCTGACTCTAGATTATTCCTACCATCTATCTTCTCCATTTTTCTAATAATAGTAATGATACTAACTGCTAGCATTTACATAGAAATGATTATTTTGAAGACTAGAGAAGAACCAAAAGATCATTGTGTCTGACAGTAACAGTGATGTTATATTGATAATCAGCTATGAAAGACTCTGGGTAGTCTGCTCAATATGATGATCCAAGACAATTCCAAAGAACTTATGATGAAAAAATACTATCCACTTTCAGAAAGAGAATTGGTGAACTCTTGAGTGCAGATTGAAAGATGATTTCCTTAATCCTTATTTCTTGGGATGTTTTTGTGCAAATATGGAAATATGTTTTGCATGATTTCATACTTATAATTGATACCATGTTTTTTGCCTTCTTGGTGGATGGAGGAGGGGTCAGAGGGAGAAAGAGTACATGGAACTCAAAATTTAAAAAGAATGTTAAAATAAATAACAAATAAATAAAAAATATGGAAAAATAAGCACTTTACATGTGTTAACTGCATTGTATAATTATGCCATCTGGGCATATAAGTCTATGAGTCTAAACTGTATCCTTATTGCTACACGGCAACCTTTGATTATTCCTTGATTGATTTTCTTTTCCATTCTCCACCATATCTCTTCCAAATCTCCAGATGGTCAAGGGTACTGCATTTGGAATAAGAAGACCTAAGTTCAAATTTCAACCCTACTACTAATTACCTAAATGACTTTGGGTATCTCACTTTCTTTCTTTGAGTCTCAATTTCCTCATCTAAAAAATGACAAGGTTGAACAAGTTGACTTCAGGGGTCCCTTCCAGCTCTAAATCTAGGATTTTATGACTTCTTTTCTTAAGACCAGGTATGATACCCCCTTGCCTCCTACTCAGCAGTAAACTTTTGATTCCTGCTTTACTGAGAAAATCAAGACCATTATTATAAACTCCTCTGCTGCTCCAGAAGTCAAAATACCTCTATTTTGTTTCTCCTTCTCTCCTCTTTTGTTCTGGTCTCTAAGGAAGAGCTGTTCCTTCTCCTTGGTGAAGTACTTGTACTCTTAATTCCACCCCTTTCTGTCTCTTCCAGGAACTTGATGCCTTGGTTACTCCCTCTCTTTCTCTTCTTACATTTATTTACCCACTGGTATCTTCCTTGATGCCTAAGAACATTCCCAGAACTCCCTCATTCTTCTAAAACAAAAAAAAGTCCAACCTTTACTTGTTTTTGACATTTCCTTAAGCTATTACACTAAAGCTTTCCTCTCTTTTGAAGCATAATTCCTAGAAGTGATCTACCATGATTGTTTCCATTTCTTCATTTCCCACTTACTCCTCTGCCCCTTGTAACCTGCTTCCTGACTCAAACACTAAGTCAAGCTACTCTCTCCACAAATACTAACATTCTCTAGATTGCTACATCCAATGACTTTTTTTCAGTCATTTCATTTGACTTCTCTTCAGTTTTAGGCACTAATCCACTCTCTTCTTCTTGCTATTCTTCTTTCCAATGGCGTTTTGGATACTGCTATCTCTGACTCTCTTCTAATCTGTCTCCTAAACCTTCTTTGTCAGATCAGCAGTAGCTCTAGTGCACATCAGTCTATCAACAGGTCACATCAACAAGCATTTATTGAGAACTTAGTTGATTCTAGACCCTGTTCCAAGAGTTGGGCATTCAAAGAAAGGCTGAAAGCCATCCTCTGCTCTTAAGGAGCTCACAGTCAAAAGGGTAAGATAGCATTTAAATAACTATGGATAAACAAGCTCTGCTTAAGATAAATTAGAGAGAATCAATAGAGGAAAGGCTCTAAAATTGAGGTACAATGGGAAAGGCTTCCTACTGAAGGCAAAAATTTAGTTGGGTAATAAGGATCTACACAAGGGTGGTGACAATTTCAAAGGCAAGAAGTATATACACAAGCTAAAGTAGAAGGTATGGTGTAAAAGTAAAATCAATAGGACTTGGCAAATGGTTGGATATAGAGAAAAAAAGAACATGAGAGAGAGTAAGTAGTCCTGGGTGACACTTGGGTTATGAGCCTGGATTACTAGGAAGACGGTGGTGCCCTTGATAATAATAGGAAAGTTGGGAAAGGGAGAATTGGTGGAAGGGAGAGATAAATAGTTCAGTTTTTTAAATTTCGCATTTAATGTCTTCCCAACGAGATCAGAAGTGAAGCAAGGATGCCCATTATCATCACTAATATTAATATTGTAATAGAAATGCTGACTTTAGTAATTAGAGAAGAAAAAGAAATTAAAGGAATTAAAGTAGGCAATAAGAAACTAAACTATCATTATTTTGCAGATCATATGATGGTATACTTAGAGAATCCTAGAAAAGCAACTTAAAACTACTTGAAATAATAACTCTAGCAAAGTTGCAGGATATAAAATAAACCCACATAAATCATCAGCATTTCCATATATTTCAAACAAAACTCAGCAGCAAAAGTTAGAAAAAGAAATTCCATTTAAATTCACTCTAGACAATATAAAATACATGGGAATCTATTTTCCAAGACAAGCACAGGAACTATATGAACACAATTACAAAACACTTTTCACACAAATAGTTAAATCTAAACAATTGGAAAAACATTAATTTTTCATGGTTAGGTGGAACATTAGTTTATAATAAAAATAACAATCCTACCTAAATTAATTTATTTTATTCAGTGCCATACCAACCAAAATACAAAAAAAAAACCTAATTTATAGAATGAGAAAAAATAATAACAAAATTCATCTGGAAGAACAAAAGATAAGAATATCAAGGGAACTAATAAAAAAAAATGTGAAGGATGGTGGCTTAGTGGTACCAGATCTTAAAGTGTATTATAAAGCAGTAATCATCAAAATAATCTGGAACTGGCTAAGAAATAGAAAGGCAGATCAATGGAATAGTGTAGGAGTAAGTAATCTCAGCAATTTTGATAAACCCAAAGATTCTAGCTATGGGGATAAGAATTTACTATCTAACAAAAACTGCTAGGAAAATTGGAAAACAGTATGGCAAAAATTATGTTTAGATAAATATCTCATGCTCTATACCAAGACTAGGTCAAAATGGAGATATGATTTAAACATAAAGAGAGATAGTATGAGTAAATTAGTTTACTTATTTTTGTTATTTTATTATATTATATTGTTATATATTATATAATATGTCATATTATATTGTTACTTATAATTATTATTATGACCAAACAAGGGATGGAGAATATCACAAGATGTAAAATGAATAATTTTGATTTTATTAAATTAAAAATGTTTTGTACAAACAAAATAAATGCAACCAAGATTAGAAGAGAAACAACAAACTCGGGGGAAATTTTTATAATAAATTTCTCTGATAAGGGTCTCATTTCTCAGATAAATAATGAACTAAATCAAATTTATAAGAATCCAAGTCATTTCCCAATTGATAAATGGTCAAGGAATATGAATAAGCAATTTTCAGATGAAGAAATCAAAGTTATTGATAATTGTTGAGGGCCCACCTCAACAGCTCCAGTTATCCTGAAAGGTGTGATGATTTAGCAGAGAAAGAGAGAGAGAGTCAAAGACACCATGGATTTCAGGAAGCTGTTCTGAGAAATTCCTGTGGATCTTTATTTTTTGTACCTTTCTCTCTCAGTCACACAAATGCTGGAAAAATTTACATTTCAAACCCAAACAGAAAAGAGCTCAAAGTTATACCAGTTACACAAAAGTTGGCACACAAAATGTATTTCTACATATAAATTATACCTAGTCTAACTGGTCTTCAAGGCTACCAAAACCTTACTTTATCTAAGTTTTATTTTAATAAAAAGAAACTTCAATGTATTTCAAAAGTGGATTTAAGTGTGAGAACATTTGGGTTCATGGGGTTAAATTCACCGTGAGAAAGCCATCCAGTGAGAATATTTTGTTTTTGAATTACCATGCTGTGTCCTTTAGACTTTTGAGACAGAGAAAGAGAAATATTAATGCAGCTTCTGCTATTTTACTGAGGGTATGAACTATTAACTCATTAAATACTGCTTTATTATAGAGTAATAAGGGGATTTCTATAAGGCTTGGGGCTGTCCTAAAGATATATAGAGATTATAATAATTTCAGTATTAAAAAGTGTTGGTCAGAAGGGAGTCACACAGAGGTGTTTGATTGGGTTTTCCATTCTTCCTGCGGTTTGTTTTTCATGTTACAGGATCCAATGCATGACTTTGTCATCTGCATGGATTCAATGGGCCCTTGTCCCCACTGTGGCTCTCAGCAAATACTCGTATTAAAAAATGTTCTAAATCCCTCTTGAAAAGAAGGATAAGATCTGAGTTACCACTTCATACCTATCAGACTGACCAATATGACACTAAAGGAAAATGATAAATGTTGAAAAGGATGTGGCAAAATTGGGACACTAATGCACTGCTGGTGGAGTTGTAAACTGATCCAACCATTCTGGAGGGCAATTTGGAATTATACCCAAAGGATTATAAAAGAAATCATACCTTTTTATCCAGTAATAATACCATAGTAATGCCACTATGAGGTTTGTATCCCAAAAAAGATTAAAAAAAATGGGAAAGGTCCTATTTGTATAAAAATATTTATAGCTGCTCTCTTTGTGGTGGCAAAGAATTGGAAACTAAAGGGATGTCCCTCACTTGAAGAATGGCTAAACAAATTGTGGTATATGATGGTGATAGAATACTATTGTGCCATAAGGAATGATAAACAGGATGATTTCAGAAAGAGCTGGAAAGACCTACATGAACTGATGCAGAATGAAATAAGCAGTACCAAGAGAACATTATCTCACAAACTACAATATTGTGGAATGATCAAATGTGATAGACTTTGCTACTAACAGCAATAAAAGGATCCAGAATGATTCTGAGGGACTGTAGAAAAGAATGTTATTCACCTCCAAAGAAAGAACTGTTGGAGTAAGAATGCAAAAGGGAGCATGATTTATCACTTGTTTATTTGGATATATGTTTCAGGGTTTTGGTTTTATATGATTATTCATTTACAAAAATGAATAATATGGAAACATGTTTTGTGTGATAATATATGTATTACCCAGATTGAATTCCTTGCCAGTTCTGAGAGGGTGGAAGAAGAGAGGGAGACAATGTGGATTATATAACTTTAGAAAACTCTTGTGGAGATCTATTACTAAAATTAGTTTTTTTATTTGCTTTTAAGATGTCTAAGGGACATGTAGTTCAAGATGTCCAACAGGCAGTTAAAAACATAAGTAAAAAGGTTAGGATTGGAGAAATAGATTTGAGAATTATCAGCATAAATATGATCATCGGATCTATGGGAGCTGATAAGCTACCTAAGTGAAATTGTATAAAGAGAGAAGAAGATCTAGGACAAAGTCCTGGGAGACATATACCATCAACTGTCATGACCTGAATGAAATTCCAGCAAAGAAGAAAGGTATGAAGAGAACCAAGATAGAGAAGCATCTTGGAAACCTAGAGAGAAGAGATTATTAAGGAAAAGAAAATTATAGACAGTGTCAAAGGCTACAAGGAGATAAAGAAAGATGATCAGTCAAAAAGACATAAGATTTCACAATTAAGAGATCAATGATAACTTTAAAGAGAGCAGTTTGGGTTGAATAATAAGATTAGAATCCAGATGGTAGAGAGGTATGAAGAAAGGAGAAGGAAAGGAAATAGAGGCATCTATTGTAAATGACCTTCTGAAGTTTAGCCACAAAAGGAAGGAGAGTTATAGAGATGATAACAGGAATGGATAAGTTGAGGTTTTCTGAGAATGGGTTTGACTTGGGCATTTAAAGGCAGTAGGGAAACAACAGTAGACAAGAAGCAATTATCTCAGATGAGAAAACTGAGAAAAAGAGAGGTTAAGTGACTTGACCAGGGTCACACAGATGTCTGAGACAGGATTTGAACTCAGATTTTCAATATTCAGGCTCAGACTCCAGTACTCTATTTCCACCTACACACACACACACACACACACACACACACACACACACACACACACACGAATCAATTGTTCCTTGCATTTGGGAATAACCCAAGACATTCAGTCCTCTGGGCAAATCTCAGAGTTGGAACATACTCAATTAAAACCTTGTTGCTCTCTGAGACCAGATTCATGTCATTTTAATCAGCCATGCAACTTCCTGTGACTCCTTCAAAAACCCTAGGAGGAAAATGCAACTTCACAAGAGGTTGAGCTGGCAGTGAAACTCTTGGCATGAGATAATCAGATAAAATACCAAGATAAGTAATTGATGACATATCTGACTTGTGAGGCAGCCATACAAAGGGGTCATTCTTAAGAGAATGGATGAGGCAATAACTTCTTTTGACATTTGAAAAGGAAATCTCTTCATCTCATCAATGCTCTAGATAAGAGAAACCAATTCAGATATACTTCAACAAGGTGAGGCTGTGATCAGATGGCAAAACTAGAATCCACTGGTTCATCCCTTCACTCAACAACCAGTTGCCAAATGCCAAGTTTACTCAAAGGCTTGCACTAGAATTGTGGAGAGGGAGGAAGATAATCGAGGTATAGTCTCCAGCCTCACAAAACTTAATTTTTTTCCAATTGCACAATATATGAATAGAGATTTGACTAGATGGAATATCAAGAATATCAAGAGAGATGGAATATCAAGTCAGGTGGATGTTATGAACCAAGATGTAGAAGTAGAAAATCACTGGGTATGTGCAGAGATCATTGAGTAGATCAATTAACCATAGTGAAGAGTTCACTATTGAGAATAGAGGACACTTTATTAGAAAGATAAGTTAAAATCAGACTATGCTTGGCCTTGAATAAAATACTAAATGAACTTTGTAGTCCATGAAGTATTTAGAGAGGACTAGCACTTCTGGTATGAGGGCTCATCACACCCTTTTCAGGACTAATCATCCTCCTTTGGTGTTCCCCTTTCACCTAATTCTCACCTATGGCTCCAAGAAGCAATAGCATATGGAAACGATAGCATACGCATTAGCAACACCTCAGTAAAACCATCTTGGCAGGTAGGATAAACCAGGCTGAGGGTAACTGATAGACTTCAAACCCATCAGGATGTCTACCCCAAGCATGTGAAGATTTCCCCTGGTAGAATGGGCCAAGGGCATCCACTACATCCCAGGACATTTCCAGTCATCCTGAATTTTGTCTTGCCATTGGACTTCAATGACTCTGGAAGGAAGAGTGAGGCCAATGACTTTGTGCAGCTCTGCATCATTTAAATCCAATTCATGTTCCAGTCAAGACATCACCCCATGATATCATTGGTCCTCTGCCCAAAATGAAGGACAAACAAGTGAACTTTAGTCTGTAGATAGTAAAAAACCATTCAAAGTACTTTGGGAGGGCAGCTGGGTGGCTCAGTGCAGTGAAAGCCAAGCCTAGAGATGGAAGATCCTAGGTTCAAACCTGACCTCAGACACTTCCTAGCTCTGTGACCCTGATCAAGTCATTTAATCCCCATTAGCTAGACCTAGATCTTATCACTTTTCTGCTTTGGAACCAATAAACAGTATTAATTCTAAGATAGAAGATAAGGGTTTAAAACAGTGGTTCCCAAACCTTTTTGGCGTATCGCCCCCTTTCCAGAAAAAAAGATTACTTAACACTCCTGGAAATTAATTTTTTTGATTTTAATAGCAATTAATAGGAAAGATAAATGCACCTGTGGTCATCACCGCTCTCCTGGATCGCTGCAGCACCCACCAGGGGGCAGTGGCACCCACTTTGGGAATCACTGGTTTAAAAGAAAAAAAGAAGAAGAAAGGACTTTGAGCAGAAGAGTCAGATGTTCAATCAATCCTTTCTGAAGATATATACTAGAAGGACCCAGGGTGGGATATGATGCAATTTTAAAAATAATTTTATTATAATTTTTCCCATTTGTGCAAATGGATTTTTGCTATGAATAACTATAAGTGAATATTACAATTTAACTTCTAAATAAAAGTGTTTACCCCACTATCTTTATTTTTCTTTATATCTAAGAGGTGTTATGAATAGAGCACTGGGTGTGAAGACGAAAAGACCTAAGTCTCAAACACTAGCTGTGTGACCCTAGGCAATTCATTTAACCTCTGTCTACCTTGGTTTTCTCAGCTGCAAAATGAATAGTATAATAATAACACTCATATCTCCAGGGTGGTTAAAAAGATCGAATGTGTAAATATTTGTAAAGCACTTAGTAGAGTTTCTGGAACATAATAGGCACTTAATAAATTCTTGTTTCCTTCTTTCCTTCCCTCTTTCTATATGGATTTAAAAAAAAAAAAACATTGTGTTGATTGTGTAAGTGTGGATTTGGGTACCATCAATACTCACTCATATACAATTGACACATCTTCAGCCTTCTAAGTATTTTTAAATTCTGTGTCAACTGAAGCACAATGGTCTTTCAGGATATTCAAATCTGATCCTTATAGTTGAAGGCAGAATTGGATAAGGGGTTTGGTTCCAGAGGACAAATGATGACATTTTCCTTTTCCTTCTCTCAGGAGAAATGGACTGTCGTATGTATGCTATGTGCTCATCAGGATGGGTTTTTCTCAGCTACTTTTCTTGGTTAGTACAGAGGGTTCCATTGATGGAGAGAACATCAGGCAATGACCCTGTGATAAAGAACAAAAGGCACCAATAAAACTTTTAAAAATATAGTCTATTGGGGCAGCTGGGTAGCTCAGTGGATTGAGAGTCAGGCCTAGAGACAGGAGGTCCTAGGTTCAAATCCGGCCTCAACCACTTCCCAGCTGTGTGACCCTGGGCAAGTCACTTGACCCCCATTGCCCACCCTTACCACTCTTCCACCTATGAGACAATACACCGAAGTTAAGGGTTTAAAAAAAATTAAAATTAAAAAATATAGTCTATTGAAGTAGCTAATAGGCATAGAAAGAATTGTACAGTCAAGATTGGGATCTAATTGTTCTGACCTCCAGTCTCCTGCTCTTTTATTTCAAACAACATTCAATAAAACAAAATTAGGACAGGATTTGTCTTGAATGAAATATGTATTGCATGAGAGATTGATTACAGTTTAACCACATGGAATATTGAATAGAGCATCTTAAACCGTGACTAAAAGCAAAAGAAACACTTCATGAGTCACAGGGAGTGAATCCTAAATGAAATTACTGCATGATTAATTATCACTCAAAAGGCAGGGTCTGAGAGTGGAAAAGTACATTGGTCAGAAACCAGACACCCTAGTTTCAAGGCTACCCCTGACTCACTGTATTACCTCGGACAGGTCCCTCTATAACTCTGCACCTGTTGCTCCATGCATTAAATGAAGAACATGTCGTATTGTCAGGATTAAGGAAGATTAATGAGTTAGCATTTTAGGATGCACTAAATGCCTTGAACTCAAAGTATTACATCATTGGTGTCAGCAGGACTGGATTACCCAATAGGCACATGAAAAACATGCTTCGTAGAACTAGATGACACCTGAGAGTTCATCTCATCCAACACCTTCATTTTATAGATGAGGGAACTGAGGCCAGAAAGTTTGAGTCACTTACCTAAGGTCACACAGGGTAAGCAACAGAGCAATGATTGAACGTTGGTCCTCTGATTCCAAATCCAATTGCTATATTCCAAGAAAGATGCTAAGTTTTTGAGACAATTCAACATGTCTAACTTCAGGGGTCTAACAATCTATTAGAAGGATTTTTTTTTGTCTGAACAATTAAAGCTTTGAATTTGGTCTGAATCCAGACCAAAGCAAATTTTTTCACTTTTTTTTCCATTTTTTTATTTGAGTTTCCTTCCACAAAATGATTTATTATTTTAAATTAATAGACAATATTTTTTAATTTAGCCACTTTTTTCAGAAATGAAGCAACCATTTATTTTTATTCCCATAGTAGTCACACTGAAAAAAAACATAGATCAAAAAAATGAGAAAAAGAAAGTAAGTTTAAAAAATAGCATGCTTCAATCTGCATTCGGACTCCATCAGTTCTTTCACTGGAGTCAGATAAAATTTTTCATCCTGAGTCCTCCAGAATTGTGTTAGATCACTGCATTGCTGAGAACAGCTAAATCATTCCCAGTTGATCATCGTATAATATTGTTGTCACTGGGTACAATAGCATTTTAAATTTCTAATATGGTATATAGTGTATCTATCTAATTTTATGAACTAATGAGAAAAATATTAACTAAGAAAAAATTTTGCACTTTTGCACTACAATAGACACAACCCACAAAAACAAGAGCTCTTCCAATTTGTCAATTTTTAAATTTAATTTTCATAAAACAATATATTACATATAGTAATAAAATACATGTGATTTATTGTTAATATGTAATAAATTAGAATAAATATGTTTATCCCAGAAAAACAAAGTCTCAGGCTAGTTATGTCCAAAAATCTGTCTCGTTCTCTTTTTTCACGCCCATGTCTCCCCCATCCCAAAGAAGGCAGGTAATGTGATATAAGCTGGATTCCTGAGACCAAAATTAAAGAATCATTCAAACTTTCTACCTATTGTGCATTTCTCCATGCTGCCTCTCTTTATAGCTATGTATCCATATATATTATTTCATATACAAATTCATACCTGTGTATGTATTGCTGTCTATAACAACAGATAAAGACAGAGACATGCATGCATATTAGTTATGTTGAAAAAACATAGACCAAGAAATGAGAAAAATAAAGTTTTTTTTAAATAATATGATTTGTACAACCCAGTGGAATTGCTTGTCAGCTCTGGGAGGAGGGAGGGAAAGAAAATGAATCATGAAAACATGGGAAAAAAATTTTTAAATAAAAATGAAAAATAGTATGCTTCAATTCGCATTCATAGATATTTTTAAGTGATCTATATGTGGACATAGTTATAGATAAAGACATACAAAAAGAAATGCAGAGTGTCTCGAATGTCTTCTTAATGTTTTCTGCTATTAAAAGCTTAAAATTACTCAAAAACTTCTAGGGCACATTTATTTCTGCATATATGTCCCTAACCCATCTGAATTCTAGTGCTTTCCCTCCTTTAATTATTTCTATTTATCCTGTATATAACTTGCTTTGTATATATTTGTCCCAATGATGTAGTCTTGCCCATTAGATTGGAAGTTCCTTGAGGGCAGGGATTTTTACCTCTTTTTGTATGTATCCCTGGGGCTTAGCACAGTGACTGGCATATAGCAGGTATTTAATAAATGTTTAATGAATCATCAAATATATGAAATAAATCATCAAAAATATATATGTGTATATTTGTGTGAATTATTATTATTATTACATGTTGGCCTTGCCCCCATGTGATGGAAATACAGAGCTAATTATGCTATAGACCCTGCTTTCAAGTCATAGACATGACTAACATTTGACTTGGGAGACTTCGAACAAGCCACTAAAATTGATATGGATCCTGCCGACTACACCAAAAATAAAATAAAATAAAATTTATCTGGACCTCAGTTTCCTTATCAGTAAAATGAGAAGCAGGACTGACTGACCTCTGAGATCTCTCCGAGGTGTAGAGCTATGATCCTATCATTGCAGAGGGGAGAGGAGAGAGAAATAATATCTAAATATCTAAAGGAAAAGAGGTTGTGATAGAAGTGTAGTGCAGAGGGCCAGGCAAAGTGCTTTTAAGAAGGGAGAGATCACTTTCCCTGAAGGGGAGGGGAGGAGAGACCAGATATGTTCTATCTAGTTAAGAGAACCATAAGCTTCTGCAGAGGAAAAACCCAAAGAGAAACCAACTGAGAGAATGTGGGGAAAATGTATAAATTCAATTGGAGATCTGTATTCAGAAAGGAAGCCAGTCAAGCTGGAAGGCTATGAAGCATGGATTTGGAGGGGGAAAAAAGAGATTGTGAGGAGGAGTGATACAATAGAAAGATTCCTGGTCCTATAGTTAGGGGACATAGGTTTTAATCCCACCTATGTTCTTTCTATCTTTGTGACCTTGGACAAGTCCCTTAACCTAGCGGGGCCTCAGTTTCCTTATCTGTAAAATTAGGGAGCTGGACTAGATGGTCTCTGAGGTTCTCTCTCACTTGAGACCTATAATCTTTGAGGAAATTGTGAGGGAACCTCTCAATTATGTGATCATGGTGGAAGGGAAAACAAAGGAAAATAAAGAAATAAAATTTTATGATTTCATTCTTCCATAGAGGAAATGCTAGGACAGATGCGAGTTCTGTATTTCCATGATTGGCATATTTATATTGCATACTTGTCATAGCACAGAACTCAGACTTAGTCATGGAAAAAAACAAAAGTTTTTGCCCCAGTTAACTTCCATATTAAGGAATAACAATTTGCAAAGTCATTAGAGACCTAATTATATATCTAATGCTTTTTGTTTTAAGCTAGCACTTTTATATTCATTAAGTCATTTATGTACAACAATGTAAATGGAAAAACTAGAAAATGAAGGTGAACAGGTTGCAATTATATAAGCCCAAGAGGTCTCTCTGTGTGTCTGTCTCTCTGCCTCTCTATCTCTCTTTCTCTCCATCTCTCTCTCTGACTCTCTCTCTCTGCTTCTATTTCTCTGCCTCTCTCTGTCTCTGTATCTCTGTCTCTATCTCTTCCTCTTCCTCTCTCTGTCTCTCTGCTCTCTATCTCTTTGCCTCTCTCTCTGTTTCTCTGTCTCTGTCTCTTTCTTTCTCTGTCTTTGTTTCTTTTTCTCCCTCTCTCTCTGTCTCTCTGTATTTGTCTCTGTCTCTCTGTCTCTCTATTGCTCCCTCTCTCTCTCTCTGCCTATCTCTCTGCTTCTCTCTGTCTCTGCCCCCTCTCTCTGTAACACTGTTTCTCTGTCTCTCTCCTTTCTCTTTCTTTCTCTCTGCTTCTCTCTGTCTCCGTTTCTCTATCTTTGTCTCTTTCCCTTTCTCCCTCCCTCTCTGACTCTCTCTCTGCCTTTCTGTCTCTGTTTCTCTCCCTTCCTCCTTCCCTCTCTCTCCCTCTCTCTCTGTCTCTCTGCCTCTCTCTGTCTCTGTTTTTCTGTCTCTGTCTGTCTTTCTCCCTCTCCATCTCTCTGCCTCTCTCTGTCTCTCTGTCTCTGTCTCTGCCTCTGTCTCTGTCTCTGCCTCTGTCTCTGTCTCTGCCTCTGTCTCTGTCTCTCTCTGTCTCTGTCTCTGTCTCTGTCTCTGTGTGTGTGTGTGTGTGTGTGTGTGTCAGTCTGTCTGTCTGTCTTTCATCTTTGTGAAGTTTGGAGTCTATGGGTATGAAAGGCTATATATATATTCTCTGACTAGGTCAGGGTCCTTAACCTTTCTTGTAGCTTGAGCCTTTCTGATAGTGGGATGAAGCCTATGAACTCTTCAGAATGCAGGATGCTATTTTTAAATATGTAAAATAAAATACATGGATTTACAAAGAAAATGAATTATATTGAAATGTCCTGATCAAAATATTTCAAAAACAAGTTCACAGACCCTAGGTTAAGTCCTCCTAGTTAAGTGGTAGATATGCTGGTTATTTATGCTTTTTCCCCCTTTTAAAAAAATGTTTGCTTTAAGGGATGGCTCATTTGGTGTGGGATAAGAGATGTATTCTGGAATGAAGGCGATGTAAAAACAGAAGCTAGCAACAAAAATTAATAAATAATGTGACAATAGTATTTATAAGAAAATGAAACTCAAACAATTCTTCCCTTTGCTTATCTGAAAGCTTGGGAATGAAGGGGGTGGGGAAGTTATTTAAATAATCATCTGAAACAATACAAGTTCAAACAGAATTATGATTCATTGACTTGTGGTTGATGTTAGCTCTCTAGCCACTAATGGAAATAGAAACGTTTTGTCTCTGTCAAAGATGCAGAGGTGATGAGTTAGTCTTCCTGCATCTCACCAAAACCAAGAATGCAGAATTACTTGCCTATACTATTTTTCAGACTTTGGGCCAAGAAATTAAAGAAGTTTAGAAGTGGAAGGAACCTTAGATGTCATTTAGAACAATCTTCTTATCTAACTGATGTGGAAATTTAAAACCCAAAGAAGTTGATCCAAGATCTCTTAAGATAGTCAGTGGCCTATGTCTCCTGATAGGTGGTATGCAGGGCTCCTTCCAGGATATCAGGCTGCCTACTAATGCCAGTTTCTAAGTTGAGACATTTAAATAAATTTTCTATGTGATCTCTAGGACAACTGGGTAGCACAGTGGATAAAGCCCAGTCCTGGAGTTAGGAAGATCTGAGTTCAAATTTGGCCTCAGATACTTATTAGCTAGGTGACCCTCAGCCAGTCATTTAACCTTATTTGCCTCAGTTTCCTCATCTGTCAAATGAGCTGGAGAAGGAAATGGCAAACCACTCCAGTATCTTTGCCAAGAAAACCCCAAGTGGAGTTACAAAGAATAAGACACAATAAACAACAACAATTAGTTCAAAACTTGTTGAATGCATTTTGTGTTCCAGATCCTGAGATAGCAACTAGAGATACTCCAAGGAAAGGAAAGGAAAGGAAAGGAAAGGAAAGGAAAGGAAAGGAAAGGAAAGGAAAGGAAAGGAAAGGAAAGGAAAGGAAAGGAAAGGAAAGGAAAGGAAAGGAAAGGAAAGGAAAGGAAAGGAAAGGAAAGGAAAGGAAAAGGAAAAGGGAAAGGGAAAGGGAAAGGGAAAGGGAAAGGGAAAGGGAAAGGGAAAGGGAAAGGAAAGGAAAAGGAAAGGAAAAGGAAAGGAAAAGGAAAGGAAAGGAAAATCCTGAAATAAGCCTCCAGGCTCTCACGGAGCTTACATTCTATAGGGGAGATACACTGGACAATCTCATATAGAAGATACATGAATAGAAGTAAGTAAATAGTATAAACAAAATAATGCTAGTAGTAACTTCATTTTTTTAGACCCTTACCTTCCATCTTAGAATAAATACTGTGTATTGGTTCCAAAGCATAAGAGTGGTAACGGTTAGGCAATGGGGATCAAGTGACTTGCTTAGGTCACAGGTTGAAAAAATAAAGTACAATGGGGGCAATTAAATGACTTGTCCAGGGTCACACAGCTGGGAAGTGCCTGAAACCAGATTTAAACCCAGAACCTCTCATTTCTACGCCTGACTCTCAATCCACTGAGTCACCTAGCTACCTCCAGGAGTAAATTCTTAAGAATTTGAACCTGTAATTTCTAAGAGACCAAAAAAAAAACTCCCCAATAATCCATCCTGTGTCATAATTGCAAAGACTGTTCAGATCCATAAAGATGAAGAAATTAGAAGATGAATGTGAGACTGAGTCATGGTTATAAAGAGAGCTGTAGTCTGTTACACAGAACAGGGAGCAAGAGTTCTGTGATGACCAGTGACATAAGTCTCTATCACAGGTTCAACTCTTAACCACAATGACTCAGTTTCCTATGTGCATTGTAAGGGACGCCAGGATTACCAATTGTCAAGCATCAGATTCATTTCTTACAACAGCCTATGGAATCGCTACTCACCTTTACTCTTATGACCTAGATTTCCCTTACCCTCTCTATCTGGTGAATTTAAATGATTCACAGGTGCCACAGCCTCTCAAAGCTGGAAGAGATCTCATGGACCACCAGATCCAACCTGAACCTGACCAAAAACCATCTCCAAAGCTTCTCCAACAAGGGATTGCCCAACCATCAGCGGAGTACCTTTCATAAAGGAGAACCTGCCAATCCTATGACAAGCACCAGTCCACTTTTGGACAGCTCCAGTGAATTGTAAGATTATGTTTTGCTTTGTTTTGCCCTTGACATCAAGCTTTGAAATCTGCCTCTGCAACTTCCACTAAAACCTCCTAATTCTGTTCTCTTGGGTGGGAACAAAATTAAATCTAATCCTTGTTCAACCTGACAACAACTTCAAAAGTAGCTATCAGATTCTTTCCAAGTCTTCTTTGCTTGAGGCTAAATCCCTACTTCTTTTCTCTGGTTGTGGTACAACATGTTCTCTCTTGCTTTCCCTTTCCTGATAACCCTTTTTGAGACAAGTTTCAGTTTAAAGTCTTAAGGGCACCTAACATGTACTAGAGGCAGTTAGGTGGGTCAGCAGATTGAGCACTGAGCCTTGAGTCAGAAAGACCTGAGTTCAAATCCAACATCAGACACTTGCTAGCTGTGTGACTGGGCAAGTCACTCAATGTGTTTGCCTTAATCCACTGGAGAAGGCAATGGCACACTACTCTAGTATCTTTGCCAAGAAAATCCCAAAAGGGGTCACAAAAATTTGGACTCGACTGAACAATGCAATGTAGTGAGCAGAATAATTCACATGACCATAGCAGAATGTAATGGATACTTCCTCCGCATTTTATGTGGTAATTTAAGTATTTTTTAAGTAATTTAAGTAATTTTAATTTAAGTAATTTGAGTAAAAAATGTAAGTAATTTCAGATATTATCTCATTTCCTTCTCACAACAATCCTGAGAGGTAGATGCTATTATTATCCCTGTTTTAGAGATGAAGAAACTGAGGCTGAGAAAGGAGAACTGACTTGCCCAGGGACACACAGTAAGAAAGTGTCTGAGGAAGTATCATTTGAATTCAGTTCTTCTTAACTCAAAGAGCAGCATTTTACTCACTCTACCTCCCAGCTACCATAGCTGCTGTCCAGCCCTGGATACTCTGCCTTTATTAATATAGCCTAAAATATATTGGCTAGTGATTCAGATTGAACCCCCAGATCTTTTTCAGAGAAACTGCTGTTTAGCCATGCCTCCCCATCTTGTATATATGATACTGTCTTTTTAAACACAAGTCTAAAGTTTACATTTACCCTGAATCTAACTTACAGAATCATAGAATTTGAGAGTTGGAGGGGGCTTTAGCGGCCATCTAGTTCAACCCACACATGAAAGGATCAACTTGATCCATCATTCATTGGCCCAGGAGTTTTCTAGATCCTGACTCCAACAGGGTCACTCTTCCCCACAGCCACATGTTCCCTAACAAATTGGACAACCCTGTCTTAGATAGGGAGGTTGACAAAGAAAGTTTCTGTTGGCAAAAATCTCTTTATTTTTGTTTTAATCTTACCACAGAAACTTCGTCAGGTGTATCCAGTTCCCAAGATAAACTTTTGAAGACTCTTCCCTACAACCCTAAACACAACTGTAGGAAAGAAACAACACTTGCCCATGATCTAACAATGCCACTTCAGGCAGAGAGTACCAATGAAAGGTCCTAGAAGAAAATATAAACCTGTAAGTTGTACTATTTGTGCCAAAGACCATTTTCTAATCATAGCAGACATGCCATGAAGTAATAATAATAATAATAATAATAATAATAGCTAACATTGGTATGGTGCTTTCTATGTGCCAAGCATTTTACAGTTATCTCACCTAATTATTACCACAACCCTTGGAGGTACATGCTATTATTAACTACATTTTACACTTGAGGAAACTGAGACAAACAGAGGTTAAGTGGCATGCTCAGGATAACACACTTTAGCAGCTGAAGCTGTATTTGATTGCTGAGTTTTCTAACTCAAAGCCTGGAGCTCTATCCACTGTGGCAGCTAACATGAGGTCATTAAGCTTCCATTAGCACAGTCTTTCCTGCAGCATGAATATGGTGGGCACTGGCTGGTGTGTTGGATTTTAAGATCATGATGGAAAAATCACATTGATTTCAGAAGAAATCATTGGGCTGGAGGGAGGAGGGTTAGGGAAAGAGTAGATAGCTGGGACTATGAATAAGTGTTGGAATCGCTTCTATGCTCAAGATCCCCTAATGAATCCCAAGAGTGAAAATATCAGCCTGCTGCCCTAGGCTAGGCACAATATGACAGAGGAACCAATGGAACTCTCCAAACTTGAGATCTCCACTATGACTCTACTAGTACTCAGAGATGTCTCAATGCTCATGAGAAACTCCATTCTCTTCCCAAAAGGTCCTGTATTGCTATCTACCTTTGGGGTCTGCCTCTCACCCTACTCTCACCTGTGGCTCTAAGAAGCTAGAGCATACCAAATAACCACATCCCAGTAAAACCAGGTTGAGAGTAACCAATAGACCTCAAACCCATTGATGAATAAGGAGTGGTTTTGTAGGAAGAATTTTTGAACTGATGGCATAGTGTATAGAGTACCAGACCTGAAGTTAGGAAGATTCATCTTCCTGATTTCAAATCTGGTTTCAGACACTTATTAGGGGCATGACCCTGAGAAAGTCACTTTACTCTGACTCATCTTCCTTATCTATAAAATGAGCTAGAAAAGGAAATGGCAAACCACTTCAGTATCTTTGCCAAGAAGAACCCAAATGGGGTCATGAAGGGGCAGACACAACTGAACAACCACCACAACAAACTCTTTTGTCATCAACAAAGAAGCAAAGGCAGGGATAGATGAGAAGTTCAAATCAAATCTTGAAATCAGAGAAAATGGCTCTTTCTAGCTGTCATAGCTCATACATCTAGAGTATGAAGGACCCTAATTCCATAGACTGATGTGTATAAGATTGGTCCCACCACAACGCACTTTGTAAGTTAATGATAACAGCTAGCATTTATATAGCAATTTAAGGTTTGCAAAGCATTTTTAAAATATTATTTCATTTTGTCTTCACAGCAACCCAGGAAGATAGATGCCATTAGTATCCTCATTTTACAGATTAGGAGACTGAGGCTGAGAAGTTAAGAAACTTCCCTGCATAATAAAACTAGCAAATATCAAATTTGAGGTCAAATCTGGCCTCAGGTCTTCTTGACTTCAGGTCCAACTCTATTTATCCACCACACCACCTACTTGCCTCTATAATTACCTGTAAATAAATATATTCCAAGAAATTTGGAAAATGGTCTACAGAGAAAAGCCTCCAAAGAAAAGGAATAGCCAACTCATCTCTGAAAAGGTGACCAAATGAAGATGTCAATGACAAAAGACGGATTCATTCATTCAACAAGCAATCATTAAGCTTCTGTTATGAGGTAAAGTATTTCTATTAGGTACTGGAGATTCAAAGTTACAGGGCAGCTAGGTGGCACAGTGGCAGATTTGGAATCAGGAAGATTCATCTTCATGGTTTCAATTTTGGCCTCTTTCTATTGTGGCTAGTGGTCACACTGAAGGAAAAAAAAACACAACAAAAGCACAGCTGTATGATCCTGGGCAAGTTGCTTAACCCTGTTGGCCTCAGTTTCCTCACCTGTAAAATGAATTAGAGAAGGACATGGTAAAGCACCAGTATCTCTGCCAAGAAATGCCTAAATAGGGTCACAAAGGGACAGCATGACTGAAAAATGGACAACATACAAAGTAGAAAGTGAAATATTCCCTGCTCTTGAGAGACTTACATTCTTTTTGGGGAAATGATATCTAGACAAAAGATTAAATATAAAATTTATAGAAAGTAATTTCTCTGATTAGGGTATCATCAACTAAGAAGATCAGAACAAGCTTCCTGAAAGAGGTGGCTCTTGAATTGAGAATTAACAGAAGCTAAAGATTCCAGAAGGTGGAAGGGAGAGAGAAGTACATTCCAGGAATGAAGGACAGGCTGGACAAAAGTACAGAGGTGGGAAAAGAAATCCTTTTTATGCTTCACCAATCTCATTAACGTGATCATACATAGAATGTCTGACAACATCAAAGAGATCATAGGAATCATATACTTTTGACTATTTCATTCATGACTGGGCTCTCACACAAAAAACTGATATCCCAGAGGACCTGAGGGGACAGTGGTCAATACTCATCCTCATATCAAACCCAGAAAGCGTTGGCTAAATGTTTAGCTTATAGTGCTTATCGTGGTGCCTATCACAAATTAGGCATTTTATACTACTTGTCAGCTTAAAAATTAAAATTTAAAAAATAAAAATAAAATAAAAAATGAATTTTGTGTAGGGTTGTGGACAATTGCCAGAAGATACCTCTACGGACATTTGAGCTCAAACATATACTTTCCTAAATCTCTCACCATTCTCCGTGAGGGAAAAAAAATGCTAAAGACATTGTGTTTCAGGATAGCTCCAAGGAAGCTTATGTTACCTGCATTCACCCTTGTGGATTTTACCAAGTTCATCTGTCTACTTACTCTACAGGGTTAGACTTTAACCAAGTGGTAAGCATGGATTCTGCCAATGTTGGTCAAGATGGCAGGATGGTTATAAGATCTATAGATGAAAAACTGTCAGGTCAGCTCCCTCAAACCCTCAATAGACTTCTGTCTATTGTCAAAAGGTTGGTTTTTTTATTAGTACTAATTTTTAAAGCATTATTATCAACTGAAATTGGAACTGTTATCTCTTGGCATTTGTTCCTATATTATAGTACACCCCCTTCATATGTACCTACAGCTCCTGGCAGCCAACCCCAAACTCAAATTTGAAGAAAAATCTTCATTTATAAAATGAGCCAAACTTTTCTCTTGAGTTTTTTTCTGAGGTTGCACATATCTTGGGACATGATCAGAATCCATCTCCTCTTCTCAGCTGCTAAAAAATATAATTGTGGTACCCATTCACCCCTGCAGTCCTCTTGAGCTGACTCCCCACCTGGGCCCTACAAATGGGGTTCTCAGTGACAAAAGTTGAGCTCTGCTTGGACCTTCATGAGAACTGGTCATTGTTTAGACAGGTAACCAGTAGATGTAACAAAACATACCAGATCAGTTCTTGATGGGATCACCCTCAATATGCCAACCACCCATTCTGTGATATTACTTTTTGTGGTTGTTCAGAAGCAATCCTGTGGGTCTTTTTCCCATAGTGATCATTTATGCTAGCTGGGACTTCCTAGGGGACATCAGCCCACTTTGGGGTGTCTTCTGTGGGTGGTTCGCTTGTCTGATCCAGCAACTAAACTATAAACTCCATGAAGGCAAGGATTTTGTCTTATTTAAACTATGTAATTCCCCTAGCACCTAGCTCTGGGCTTTGAATATAATCAATAGACACCTTAAATGTTTGTTAAATGTTTAAAAGCTGGTACTATTATTTAATTTAATTATCATTATTCATATACATGTGGGTATGTATAATTCCCCCTAAGCAAGGGCATTTTAACTTGTTAGAACATTAAAGCAGTATTTTTAAAAAGACAGTGAGATAAGGGCAGCAAGGTGGCACAGTGGATAGTGTGCCAAGCCTAGAGTGGGGAGAACCTGGATTCAAATCTGGCCTCAAACACTACTTTACTGTGTGACCCTGGATAGGTCATTTAATCCCATTTGCCTTACCCTTGCCTTTCTGTATTACTTTTGTTACAAAAACAGAAATTAAGGGTTTAAAAAACAACAACAGTGAAACCAAATACAATGCAAGAGATGAGATCATCTTTTGCTTCTGTCTTTTCCTTGGAGAAGTGGGGAAATACAGGTATAGAATGTTGCATACGCTGTCAGGCTGTCACTGTGTTGCCTAGTTTCATTTAACTGTTTTTCTTTGTGACAAGGGAATATTCAGTTGGAGGAACAAGGTTTGTGGTGTTGAATATCAGGAAGTAACTGGGCTTAAAAAGAACAAAAAGTATTAATACAGCTTTTCTCTCTCTTTTTTTAAAGTTCAGGTTTCTGCTCCTGAGGGAGAAAAAAAATAACTACCTTGTTCAAAGAGGATCTTAAAGACCCTTTAACCTATTTACCTTTCGGGTTCCCCTGAAAATACCAGGTGGTTACACAACCAGCCCGATACTGGTGGCAGCCTTTCATTTTCCCCCCCTGAGTTGGATGTTGTTGGGCAAGTTGCAGACAAAAAAGAAGTGAAGCTAAAATGTCAGGGCTAAAAGTCACAGAAAAGTCAGCTGGCCCAAAGTTGTAGTTCTGGTTCCAAATAGAGACAGAAGCAATCAGGGTGTGGATATTGCAACAGCCTTAGGCATCCACACTAGCTGGGATTTCTATATTACCTGTGATTTTCTTTAAAATAATTCTCATCATCACAGAGGGACCCTATAGATTATTTAATCTGAGTGTCCAAGCAAAGTAGTAGGACAGTTTCTCATCCAGTCTTTTTGTCTCCTTACTCCAGTAGTCTTTTAAAAGAACGATGATTTAGAACTGGAAGGGACCACCAAGTCATTTAATTCAAACCTCTCATTTTACAGTTGAGGAAACTGAGGTTCAGGGCAATTATGCGACTTGTCCAAGATCACACAGTTTATAAATAGTGAGGTGGGAATCTGGACCTTGGTCTTCTCATTCTAAATTCAAGGCTTATTCCACTGAAGGAATTTTGTTTCAGAATAGCTCCAAGAGAGCTAAACCATTACTATCCCAGGCTTGGTATGGACCAAGCATCAGAGAACTGGCTCATCCTTGCTTGTGTAATAACTTGCTGTAAGGCAAGTCCCTTAGCTTGTCTTTGTCTCAAGTTTCCCTTTTTGTTAAATGAGGGTCATTTGTAGATATGTTGTAATAACCAAAGGAATAACATACTTGGAAGTCCTTAGAACTTTTATGAAGTGAGGTCTAAATCTTTTTTAAAAATAGGAACATCTATTGGAGCTGAAAAGAGACCTTTGAGATCATTTAGTTCAGAGCTGTCAAACATGATGAGGTAGCAACACTCCCAAATGGGGCAGAACCCAATTAAAATGCAACTGGAAAATAATTTAACAAGATATATAAAAATACAATAGAACTCAGATAATGTTAATATGTGATTTTTTTATATCAATATAAGACCTGCAAGGATCCTTAATGTATGGCTCCCATTTCTATTTCAATTTAACTCCACTGATTTAGTCTAGCCCCTCACTTATTACAGACAGCAAGGTGGTACAGTGAATAAAGCATTGGTCCTGGAGTCAGGAAGACCTGAATTCAAATCTTGTTTCAGATACTGATTGTATGACCTTGAGCTAGTCACAACTTCAGTTTCCTCAACTATAAAATGGGAATAATAATAGCACCTGCCTCTCAGGGTTATAGTAGGAATCATACAAGATAATATTTGTAAAGTACCTGGCTTATAGTAAGTACTACATATGTGGATGCTCAGAGCAATGATTTGATTTACTCAAGATTAAACAAGAGGTAAATAATAAAGTCCGGATACAAACCCAGGTCCTCTGACTCCTAATTCAAAGCTTTTTTTCACTATACTGTTGTCTCTTTTTGTTTTATTAAAGTAGATACAAGACAAGAAATTGATTCCAGGAGGTTAATAGTAATGGAGATCAAGATGTCATCCAAGTCAGTAGGCATTGATTAAGGACCTACTAAGTATAAAGCTGTAACATTCATGTTTCCAGAAACATGGATGTTACAAAAGCATTGTGCTACCTGCTGAAGCTCCAAAGACAACAATGAGATAGTTGATGCCCTCAGAGAGCTCATATTCTCTTTAATTTAAGACTGTTTTCTTTTCTTTGCTTCTATATTTACCATCTAACCCTAATATACTACCCTACTAGGTGAAGTTAGTTATACTAAGTCTGCAGATTAAGTTAGTGTCATAAAAGCAACAACTACCTCATTCAATCAAGACTAGTTTCTCCTTAAAAGGCAATGAAATTACCTTTAAGACTTAATTAGTGGGGCAGATGGGTAGCACAGTGGATTGAGAGCCAGGCCTATAGACGGGAGGTCCTAGGTTCAAATCTGGCCTCAGACACTTCCCAGCTATGTGACCCTGGGCAAGTCACTTAACCCCCATTGTCTAGCCCTTTCCACTCTTCTGCCTTGGAACTAATAGAGTATTGATTCCAAGTCGAAAGGTGAGAGTTTTTAATAATAAATAAAAATTTAAAAAAGGCTTAATTAGGTAGCAACTAGGTGGCCCAGTAAGATTGAGAGCCAGGTCTAGAGATGGGAGGTCCTAGGTTCAAATATGGATTTTCCCTTTTACACCTCAGATACTTCCTACCTCTATGACCTTGGACAAATCACTTAATCCCCATTGCTCTTCTGCCTTGGAACCAATACTCAGTAGTGATTCTAAAATAGAAGGTAAGAGTTTTTTAAAAAATAATTAATTGGTTCTGGGGCTTAAGACTCAGATTGGGGATGGAGTTTCTTGGTTGTCTAAATATATAAGAAGCTAGGGGATTCTCAGGCTTGGTAAAAGCTCCTCATCAGTTGCATCACTATGATAAACACAGAGGTAAAAAAAACTAGGTCCAAATGAATCAACCTATATTCCTGCTTACTAGCACTTCTTTGCTAAATTTCTGTTGTTGAATGTTAGTTAGAAACTCTATAAGTATCTCACTTCACTTCAATCCAGAGTCTGAATTATCAGAGCAAACCGAGTCAATGAATAGTCTAGTCATTTGTATTATATTGGCTCAGTTCAACCATGAACAGTGAAATATCCCTCCAATTATTTATCTTCTGCTAGCTTTCTATGAACTGGGAAGGACTCGTTTCTCTCATTCATCTCTCATTGAAAGCTGAAAGAGACATTAGTCATCATCTAAGAATGTTTCTTATTTTTTATTATTTTTTGTCAAAAATTTTAATGAGATTAAACTGTGGTTCAGGCAAAGTTCATATCTTTCACATAAACAATTCTATCTCCCATCCCCATGTCTATACATTGCCATGAATGACATTCTTGAGAGGCAATATTTCTTAATTTAAAATAATTTGTTAGTTAACTATTCAGGATTTCCTAATCTAGTGAAAGGATTCTCTTGATAAATCCAAAGACCTCCTTTCTCCTCCATCAGGTACCTTTATACACTTTTGTGGGTTCATTATTCATCTCCTCCCTTGAACATCCCAAGACATCTCAATTGGGTAAATAGCTAATTAGGAGGGGTCCATCAAACTCTCAGCCCTTCCCCACACCAAAAGGTAATGACCATTGTCATTGTAAAACCTTCCTGCAAGCCAGGTTTTATGAAAGGAACACATTCCTAGAGATTACTAAAAACAAAGGAAACATAAAAACCTATAGCTTGAATGGTGCCTGTGATACACCCAAATTATTCTTTAATATATAGGAATTGACTTGGGCCTTTGTACTCCAGGGCTCTGCTATAAGAATGAATACAGTATATGAAAACTAAATTCTCACAACATAGGCTGTCCTTTCTATCTGAAATATTTTAATAGTTTATTATTTCATTTATTTTAAATAATATTTCCCCCAATCATATGTAAAAACATTTTAACATCCATTTTTTTATTTTGAGTTCCAAATTCTCCCCCTCCTTCTCCCCACCAGATCCCTCCTACTCCCTCTCACTTCTCCCCCACTTTCCTGAGACAGTAAGTAATCTGATATAGATTTTACATGCACAATCATGTAAAAAAAATTTTCCATATTTATCTGGAATATATTATCTTCCAAATTCTGAGATTTAGAATTCTTAGCCATCTTCAAAGCATGCCTCACGTACCATTTTTTTACATCAGGTCTTTCCTAACAATCCCATCCTCCCTAGCTCTCAGACCTCCCTTGTGTTTACTTATTTATATTTTTGCATATATTTGGAAGGGTACAATTACTTCCCTTTATTTTAATATAAAATCCTTAAGGCAGGGACCATTTCATTTGTCTTTGTGACCCCATTAACTGGCACATAGCATAGGATCTTAATACATGCTCGATTGAATAACTGATTGACTGATATGTATAAAACATCTTCAATACTAGAGTATTCTTTAAGATTCTGTATTGTAAGGAAAATATGTAGAAACCACAATTTCAGTCCTTGGCAGTTCTGTTTTGGGGCCCATTCTCCTCTCTTACTCAATAGTTTGAGTTATTTGAGTACAAAGTTCTGTTTATTTGCATTCCTAGCTTGTAAATGTGTGAGTAGATATCCCCATTAGGTAAGAATTTCATCCTAAGGTCCAAATTTGTTGAAATCAGAGTTCACAATATTGTTCATCTCCCTTTTCTTCCCATCTTCTCCCCAATCCTTATCTTTATATAGTGTAGCATTTCTCTTTGTTCCCAACTTCCTTAAAATTTCCTTCTTTCAAGGTTTGGATTCTTTTTTTAAACTGTGGGGGTGGGGGGAGAAGGGAAGGTAGGTAGATAGGAATGTTGAATGGAGAAAGGAGAGAGGAAGGTAGAGGAAGGGAAAGGAAGGTAGCAGTCCCCAGCCCTAGCAGGGGGGAATTGACCAGAGCTCTTCTGGGCTCAAATAAAAGATCAGAGAACAACTTTAGGGTTTAGAATAGCTAGGTTTTATTTAAATTAGAAAGAAGAAGGTCTAGGAAAAACTAGGAGGTAGATAGAAAGGGAAAAAGGTGCCCAGAGAGAGATCAGGGTAGATGGCATCAGCCAGCCTCCAGGCTCAAGAGAGCAGAGCAGAGAGTGAAAAGGTGCCAAACTTTCTCTTTTATACTTTCTCTGACACCTCCCACAAAGGAAGTGGGAGGTGTCAGGGGAAGTTGTAGCAGGGAGCCTTGGGAGATGTAGTCTTCCAGGGCTTACAATAATTTCAAACTGCACATTCCCCCCTGTGATCCTTTGGGAGACCAGTCTCCCCAATGGATCATAACAAACATAAATAAATTTATAATTACAATAAAATAAAGGGCATATACATCAATACAAGAGGAGACTAGTACCAACTTTTTTACAATATAAGAAAATCAAATACTTGGAGCTTCTTTTACAAAAAAATCAGGGGGCAGTCAGTCCCCTTTTCTTCACAACAATATATGTACATATAAAACAAAGGCATTTAAACAAACAGATGGATTTAACAAAACAAATGAATTTTTAACAAGACAAATAAATTTTAAACCAGACAAATGAATTTAAAACCCCCCAAAGTTCAAAATTTTTTGCACATCCAGTTGCTCTGTTAGGCTCCTGGATCAGCATGCTTTCTCCATGTGGTCTCCACAGGCATCTCTATTTGGATTCCAGGAGGCAGTAAACTTCTTTTCCTAAAATAACCTAGAGTCTTTTCATATGAAATAAAAACATACTCCCCACCTGAGGAGGATAGAAACAATGAAATCACAGAGGGATATATGGCCGAGGCAGGAGGCATATGAATCACTGCCAACCATATTCATCAGGAAAATTAGCAACCAAATGACTAGTGGATGAAAAATTCTAAACATCCAGTTCTAAATTGTATATGGAAAAAAGTCTAAATAAGAAAAAAAAAAGAAAATCACACTAGGTCTTTGAATAATGCCCAATCAAAGCAATCCATGTCCGTTATCATACACTTACCCACTTAGCATCCAGGACCACAGTCAACCACCATAGTAAGAAATTTAGGGAAAAGGACTAGATTTTTATTTATTAGTCTGATATTTAGTTTCTTCTTTTCTTCTTTCATCATTTCTTCTCAGGGATAGAATATGGAGCTAGAACAGCCAATTGTTAGGTACTTGACATATAAATTTTCACAAGGAGTGTGGTTCAAGGAGTCTTACGTCTTAACGTGTTAAGCATTGCAATCTCAATTCTCACACTAGGTTCAAGCCCTTTTTATTGGCATAGAAGTCTTACCAATCCTAGTAGGATTAGTTTCTCTATTTGACCTGTGTGCTCGTTTGGCATCAATCAGGTTAAATATGTGCTTCTTTGGCACTGCATAGGTATCTGTGTTTCTTTGGCACTGTATAGATGAAATCTGTGCTCCTTTGTTGATTCCATTTCTTTGTCAGACATATGTGCAAAGTCGCATATTAGTTAAGTACCAATGGCAGTTTCAGTAGTTTAAGGCTTTCGGGTAGGCAGTTACAATTAGAACAAATGGATACACTAAACCTACACTAATCTAATAATCAAAAACTCTTTCAATTTAAGTAACATGTGCTTCAAATACAAAAATTGTACATGCAATTTTAAAAAATGTACTAAAATTTCAAAATACATGTCTCCTATAATCAGTGACAATGAGAGGGGAAAAAAAATATGTGTATATGTATGTTGCAATTAATGTCACTTAAGGAGGGGTAGAATATAAAGGGTCTTACCCAAGAATTTAGATGCATTTCCTCTTAACTTAGCCATAATCCTCAGTGTGAGTGATATGGTGAAACACTGGGGTTATAAAAGCAATAATACATTGAAGAAAATACAAAAGTTTCACAAAAAGCACAAAATGCATAACAAGTCAAATTCAGCACAAGTCTCCTAATATAGGTAATATATATTCAAATACAGTGAAACAACAACAATAACAAAATGAAAAAAATACAAAGTACAGATGTATCAAGTCACAAATACAATCAATAGTCAATTTCAGGATGGTACAGTTATAGTCAATTATTCAGTATCAACAAAAGGTACTCACTTTATATGGCTACAATGAATACATGAGTCCTTCTCCCCAATTTTAATAGCTGTTGGTATAGTCAATAGGACCTAGAATGGTCCATCATAAGCAGGTTCAGTTGACCAAGTATGTTTACATAAATACTATCATCTGGGTTTAAATTGTGAAGCGAGAAGTCTATGGGGCCTGCCTGAACAGCAGCTCTAAAATCGTGGAGCTCTCACAATTTGGTTTGTAAATGTTTAATGTACGTGGCAACGGTTGTATCCCCTCCTAACAATGAAGTATAGGCAGAGGTAAATGGTTGAGCCTGAATAGGTGGACGTCCAAATAGCATCTCAAATGGTGAGATGTGTAAATCACCTCTGGGGTGGCTTCTGAGATAAAATAGAACCAGAGGAAGAATTTCAGGCCATTTTAGATGAGTCTCCATGAATAATTTGCTAATCATAGTCTTAAGTTCCTTATTCATCTGTTCAACTTGGCCAGAGCTGTGGGGATGATAAGGTGTATGAAATTTAGGAGTTTTCCCCCAAAATGAGCAAATTTGTGATAAGACTGAATCCATAAAATGGGTTCCTCTATCCAAATCAATCCATGCTGGCAGTCCAACACTAGGAATAATTTCTTTTAGGAGGACTTCAGCAACAAAGGCCGCTGTGGCCCAAGCCAGTAGGAAAGGCTTCAGGCCACCTAGTCAGCTGATCAACTATGACTAGGCAAAATTTACACTGTCCAGCTTCCGGCATAAATAAAATCAATTTGTAAATGCTCAAATGGTGTGTAAGCAAGAGAACATCCACCAAAGGCTTTGCCACGAAAAGTATGTTGATTGAAGGCCTGACGTATAGGGCAAGCTGTACATATTTTGGAGGCAATTGTAGTTATTCCAGGTGCTAGCCATACTCTTTTAACAGATTCTACAATGCCTTGGGTGCCAAAATGGCCACGTTTATGAATGGATTGACAAATTTGGGTGTAGAAATTTCTAGGGAGCAGGGGTTTGCCATCTGATGATACTCCATTAAGTTGTTTGGCTTTAAATTTCTTTTTCTATTGTCCCACTTCCTTGTCAGTATAGGAAAGGGATAGATCCAAATCATCAGTGATTGTCAGTGCCAAAATCAGTTCAGGTCCTTCCAAGGCCACTACCTTTGCTGCAGCATCTGCTTGGTAATTTCCCACATGTATGTGCAGAGCAATGAATAATAGCTATGGCTTCGGAGAGCTGGAGGGCAGAAAGAAGTGCTGTAATAAGGTTTGCATTGGTAATGCATTTTCCAGCTGATGTAAGGAATCCCCTTTGAAGCCATAGCATGCCAATGGCATAACATATGCTGAATGCATAATGGGAGTCAATGTAAATTGTTGCCTTCTTATCCTTTGTGCATGTTTTAAAGCTGTGAATTCTGGTCCTTGTGTGCTTACATTTGAGGGTAAAGAAACTGACCACAGAGTGGCAAATTCAGTATCTACTGCAGCTCCTGTATAGCATATGCCATCCCTCATAAAGAACGAACCATCTATAAATAATGTTAATTCGGTGTTGTCCAAATTTATCGGCAATGGACACTAAAAAGGTACAATCATGTAAAGGTTCTCCAGAAATTGGCAAATCAGGGAGCAAGGTTGCAGGATTAAGAACTCCACAGTGTTTTATCATGATATTTTTGTTGTTCAAAAGGGTTATTTCATATTTGGTAATTCTTTGATCTATAAATGCCTATGTCCTATGTCTCAATAATAATGCCTCAACCTCATGTGGGCACATTATGGTCAGAGGGCATCCTAATACTAGGTTGGCAGATTTAGTCACTAATAGAGCTGTTGCAGCTATTCCTCTAAGACATGGTGGTGCTCCTGAAGCTACTGGGTCCAGCTGGGCTGAATAATAGGCTACTGAGCACTGAGCAGGTCCCAAAAGTTGAGTCATAACACCTGAAGCAACCCCTTTCTGTTCATGGGCATATAAAGTAAATGGTTTATCATAATTTAGGATACCTAGAGCAGGGGCAGACAGGATAGCTTGTCTTAAATTTGAAATTGCTGTCAGGTGTTCTGTTTCCAATTTAAGTGGTTCAAGGACCAAATTTTTTATAAGTGATACAAAGAGTTTTGCGATTTCCCCATAGCAAGGGATCTACTGCTGACAGAATCCTGTTGCTCCAAGAATTGCCCTTAATTGTTTTTTTGTGATAAGAGTGCTTAATTTTTGGATATTTTCAATATGTTTTGGAGAAATAAGACAGAACCCAGCATGAAACCCAAATATTGGACCTTGGGGAGACACCACTGAACTTTGTCTTTTGAGATCTTATGGCCTCTCTTATATAGTTCCAAAATGAGGTGCTTACGATCCTCCTGACACGCTTCAGCACTGGGCAAAGCCAAGAGCAAATTGTCCATATATTGGATTAAACCTCTGTGTTTGAATTTGATGGCATCTGTATCTACATTTAAGAACTGCATAAATAATGTAGGGCCGTTCATGAACCCTTGAGGCAATTGAGTTTAGGTCCACTGGGAACCTTTCTAGTTGAAAGCAAAGATATGCCTGGAATCCTCATGTACCAGTATAGAAAAGAAAGCAGTGCACAAGTCTATGACAGCAAAGTGTGTAGCTGTGCTGGGAATAGAAGAAATTATTGTGTTTGGATTTGAAACCACAGGATGTCTTTTTATGACATGATTATTTACAGCTCTTAGGTCTTGGACAAATTGATATTGGGCTTTTCCATCTGGGCCTATTTTTGGCTTTTTAACAGGTAAAATAGATGTATTATATTCCGATTTATATGGAATTATTATCCCTTGTTCAATTAATGAATTTATCACTAGGGTAATTCCCTCAATTGCTTCTTTTGATAGAGGATATTAAGGAATGGAGGGAGCTGGACCTCCTTTTGTCTTAACTTGAATGGGAACTGTTGATTTAAGTAGGCCTACATCAGAAGAAGATGTGGCCCAAAGAGACTCAGGGATGTCAGTAGGTATTCCCAAGGTGGGAGGCTTGTTCACCTCCTGGCTCTCAGAGAGAAGTACAGGGAACAAATTTAAGATTCCTTAGGTATTTCCAATGACATAGAGCCATCTGGAGAGCAGGTTATTGTGGCTATATATCAAACTTTTACTTACCAGTTGGGCAATAAGGCAGACAGGATAGTCAGCAGGCAGTCAAGTAGATTCAGATCCCATCTGGAGGTTGCCAAATAAATGTGGAGGGGTGGGGAAGGGAGAAGAGAAGGTAGGTAGATAGGAAGGTTGAATGGAGAAAGGAGAGAGGAAGGTAGAGGAAGGGAAAGGAAGGTAGCAGTCCCCAGCCCCAGCAGGGGGAAATTGACCAGAGCTCTTCTGGGCTCAAATAAAAGATCAGAGAGTAACTTTGGGGTTTAGAATAGCTAGGTTTTATTTAAATTAAAAAGAGGAAGGTCTAAGAAAAACTAGGAGGTAGATAGAAAGGGAAAAAGGTGCCAAGAGAGAGATTAGGGTAGATGGCATCAGCCAGCCTCCAGGCTCAAGAGAGCAGAGCAGAGAGTGAAAAGGTGCCAAACTTTCTCTTTTATACTTTCTCTGACACCTCCCACAAAGGAAGTGGGAGGTGTCAGGGGAAGTTGTAGCAGGGAGCCTTGGGAGATGTAGTCTTCCAGGGCTTACAATAATTTCAAGCTACACAAAACCCTTACCTTCCATCTCGGAATCAATAAAGTGGATTGTTTCCAAGGCAGAAAAGTGGTAAAAAGCAGGCAATGCAGGTTAAGTGATTTGCCCAGGGTCACACATTTGAACATTTGAAAGCAAGACCTCCCATTTTGAGGCCTAGTTCTCAATCCACTGGACCACCTAGCTACCCTTCAAAATTTAGATTCTTAAATATCTACCTTTGATGGAATAAAGCTATTTCCTCTGAACTGAGATTTAAGATATTTTAAGACATCACCCTAGTCAATGGAACCTTAGATAATATCCAGGATCTATTTTTTCTAATCCTACCAATTCAGTTATTTGCACAAAAAATTAGATGCAACTTATAGGATAATATTTATTCAGAGTTGGTAGTAATAGTAGAGTCCCAGAGATTCTTGCATCCAGTATAACAACCACATAATGAACATAGGGTAAAAAACATGAAGTTTATCTTCATTTGAAGAGGGAGATGTGCAGGACAGTGACTGTTGGGGAGACCATTTATGAGGGAGGTTCCAGTATGGTGGGAAGTAACCTCACATTAGTTACTCATCAATCAACAAGTATTTATTATCTGCTATGTGACAGACATTGTAAGTACAATGAAAAGAGTCACTGTCCACAGGTATCAGAGAATAAATAAGGCAGAGGGAGACAACATATACAAAAATGGATCTTTGGGGGGCAGCTGGGTAGCTCAGTGGAGTGAGAGTCAGGCCTAGAGACAGGAGGTCCTAGGTTCAAACCCGGCCTCAGCCACTTCCCAGCTGTGTGACCCTGGGCAAGTCACTTGACCCCCATTGCCCACCCTTACTAATCTTCCACCTATGAGACAATACACCAAAGTACAAGGGTTAAAAATTTAAAAAAAAAATGGATCTTTGATCTCAAATACTTGAATATTTCCTCCATTGTTGCAGATTACAATGCATAGAAGCCTACCTGACTCTTATCCTTCCTAACTTTTGACAAGATCCTTCCAGAAATTCATAGGATCATAGATTTCAAGATGGAAGAGATCTTAGAGTTCATCAGATCCAATACCATCATCTTATACATAAGGAAATTAAAGCAGAGAAAGATTAAGTGTTTTGCCCAAAAATACATAGTTAGTAAGTGTCTGTGATGGGACTTGAACCCAGGTCTTCCTGACTCCAAGTCCGATATCCATTAAATTACACTGCCTCTGATGACAGGTATTCCACCCAACATGCTCCAGACCTTCCTGGATTCCTCTTTAAATACCAAAGGGGTCAGTGGAGCACCTGACCATCCTCATCTCATCCTCACCCTTGCCAAGACAAGCTTATTGTCTTCCTATCATACAATTTCTTGATGACATCTTTTGCCCCCGATCTTCTCTGGGCTTCCTTAATGGTAGCATGCAACAGCCAATCCAGAGCCTAAACTATCAGAATAAGCTGACAGGCCTGACCGAGAATGAAAAGCAGTCATTTGTATTATGCTGGGTCAGTCCAACCATGAATAGTGAATATCCCTCCAATTATTTGTCTCTATTCCCCTCTGTGTGGCAGTCTTTGAAAACTGTTATATACCATGTCTTTATAACAAGGGTGGTAGAATGTTCATATCAAAAAGTTGGGCTTTTACTTTAATGGAAATCCTGGAAGATTTGTAATTTTCTTCTTTCCTGTTCAACTCATTTTCCATCTGTTCCCATATGGCCCAGAGAGCCAGATATAGATTCTTCATTCTCTTCCACATAGCACATAAACTAAGTCTAAACAGAATAGATGCAAAGTGACTTGAAAAAAAAGGCTTTTGAGAGGGGAGGAAAGGGAACAAGAAAGGCTTCATGTCAAAGGTGATGCTTAAACTGAGTCTTTAAAAAACTTGGGATTTTGAGACCTCAATCTGGTACTTACTATCTCACTTCATCTTTGTTAGTTTTTCTAATTAATCTTGCAAATCAAATGCTAAATTCTATTGTTACTATGAATTCAAGTATCTTTGGTGCCCTCAAAACTTGGTACTCTGGACCCAGTTTCCCCTAACATCATTTTGCCTCTATGTTGGAGAAGAAAAAGTACTACTCTCATTATCCATAGCTGTTTGGAAATTCACAGTTTATCTTGTTCATAAAAAAATTACTATGCAATAAGAATTTTGCCTAAATTTGGCAAAGGGGGTGGTGGGCCATGTGGTATGGAAAAATCATTAGCTGAAATCCAGTGAAGACCTTAGACAAAATACTGGCTGTAACGGTTACTAGTTGTGTGACCTTGAAGAAGTTCCTTCACTTCTCTGTGCCTGTTTTCTTATCTGTTGGGAGTTGGACTAGATAACTTCCAAAGTTCCTACTATCTCTATAAGTTTATGATTCTAAGACCAGAGCCTGACTGAGGTATTTATGCACCCTGGACAATATTTTAAAATGGCATCCTTGACTTTGAGTATCTCTTCCCCTATGTGTTACTTCTCCATGAGAAGCTTTGCAACTTCTTTTAAAATCAATTAAAATCAATTTAAAATCAATTCAGCGTAATAAGAGGTTTTTAAGGGCTCCTGCATGCAAAACAAACTATTAATAGTTTAGAAGACAAAGGAAAAAACACCATGAATTCTGGAGTGCCAGAGTCTACCAAAAGTTAGAATGAAGCATTCTTTTAATCAAAGACAACATTGAAGGTCAAAAAGAGAGATCTGTTACACAAAGGAAAAGGCTGGAACAGAGCTCATATGGTCGAAACACCAATGGCAAGACAAATGGTAGAGACAAATGAAGCAACAACTTTGGGAGCTTTCAAGCCAAAGACAGTATGAAGACCTGGCAATTGGTCAGAAAAAGACCACAGGAGAACTTTAGGAGCAGATAATGTTTGTTAGCTCCATTACCTATTTTCACTTGTGCATCATAGTTCAAGGGCAGGGAAGAACACTTTAAGTTAAGAGGGAGTAGAAACCCTGAGGGGGCAATATCACACTTCCAGCCTAAAGGAATCTGGGTACCTGAGAAACAATAACATTTGGAAATCCAAAGGAACAGAGATGTTTCCTGGATAAGGACCAGACTGAATACCAAGAGAGAAATGACCATACCTCTCCCCAGATCATACTATGTTGGAAGCACTGAAAACTTCCATACCCCAGAATTAGCTCTGAAAACAGTAGTGAAAAATATTCTGAGGCTTGAGACATTGTTCCTTCATACACCCTCCCACACCTGGAGAAGAACCACCATTAACATAAAACTCCAAAACAAGAAATAGATAGGGAAAATGAGCAAAAACAAAGAAACAAAAAAACTCTGACCATAAAAATCTAATATGATTACAGGTAAGATCAAAACAGAAACTCAAAAGAAGACAATGAAGCTACAAAGAACTATAAACAAAGCCTCAAAAAAAATCTGAATTGGAAACAAGTCCAAACAAGAAATCCTGGAAGAGCTAAAAATTCCTTTTCAAAATCAAATAATAATAGCAGAAGAAAAATGAGGCCAAGAAATGAAAGCAAAGGAAGAAAAATTCAGAAGAAAACAACACCTTAAAAAACTGAATTGTCCAAATGAAAAAGAGGTACAAAAGATTATTGAAGAAAATAATTTCTTAAAAATTAGAATTCTGCAAGCGGAAATTAATAACTCCAGGAAACATCAAGAAACAATAAAACAAAGTCAAAAGAATGAAAAAATTGGGGCAACTGGGTTGAGAGCCAGGTCCAGAGATGGGAGGTCCTGGATTACCTTAAAGTCATGATAAAAGAAAGAGTCTAGACATATTTCAAGAAATTACCAAGTAAAACTGCCCAGATATCCTCAAACCAGTGGATAAAAGAGAAATTGAAAGACTCCACCAATAAGAATATTATAGCCAAGTTCAAAAACTCCAAAGACATAAAGAAAATACTTCTAGCTGCCAGAAAGAAGCAGTTCAAAAATGATGGTGCCACAGTCAGGATTGCCCAAGATTTAGCAGCTACCACATCAAAGGAGCAGAGGGCTTGGAATATGATATTTTAGAAGGTAAAAGAGCTAGGTTTGCAATCAAGAATAACTTAACCAGCAAAGCTGTATATAATCCATTAAAAGAAAAAAATTGATACTTAATGAAATAGAAGACTTTCAAGCATTGCTGATGAAAAGACCAGAGCTAAATAGAAAATGTGACTTTCAAATACAAGACTCAAAAGAATCATAAAAAAGTATGAACATAAAAGAAAATCATAAGGAACTCAATAAAGTAAAACTGTTTATCTTTCCATATGGGAATATGATACATGTATCTTCTAAAAATTTTATCACCATTGGGGCAATTAGAAGGATTCTACATAGAAAGAGGGTGCAGGTGTGAGTTGATTATGTTGGGATGACATAAAAAATGAATAGGCAAGAAAAAGAGATCCCCTAGGAGAAGGGGAAGAGAGAGGAAGAATGGGGGAAATTATCTCACAATAAAGAGTTGTCCAAGGAAGAGCTCTAATAGTGAAGGGAAAAATGAGGGGTGGCCAAGCAATGCTCACATCTAAATTAATTCAAAAAAGGGAAATTGAGGCTTCTATATCATTGGTGTATATGTTCCAAGACCTTCTGTGGATGGCTGAAACCATGGATATAAGCAAACACCTACTGACCCTGCTGATATATTGTCTCTCTCCACTCCTACACACAGATTTGGTGCTTGTGTCATTGTGTAAGGCAGGTGGGTTATTCTATATTGTTTTTGGTTTTTTCCAGATTACACATTGGTACAATTTTAAAACAATCTTTTTTTCTTATATTTTGTATTCCATTTTTTCTCCATCTCCAACCATTACTCCTTCCCCAAGAGGGCAAGTAATATCATATAGGTTGTACATGTGTTAGTATATAATATATATTTCCGTGTTCATCATTTTGTGAAAGAAAACACATGTCACTTACGGGAGAGAAAATTCGTGAAGGAAATAAAGTGAAGAATGGCATGCTTCATTCTACATTCAGACTTCCTTCTATAGCAGTGGATAGATTTTTTTTGGCATAAGTCCCTTAGAGTGGTACTGGATCCTTGCAATGCTAATAATACTTGTCATTCACAGTTGATCATTAATGTACTTTATTGCTGTTAATATGTACAACATTCTCTTGGTTCAGTTCACTTCACTAGGTTTTGTTGTTGTTGTCATTTGGTTGGTTTTGTTTTGTTTGTTTTTTTAAACCCTTACCTTGAGTCTTAGAATCAAGTATTGATTCTAAAACAGAAAAGTGGTAAGAGCTAGTCAATTGGGGTTAAGTAACTTGCTTAAGATCACATAGCTAAGAATTATCTGAGGACAAATTTGAACCTAGGATCTCTTTTCTCTAGGCCTGGCTCTCAATCCATTGAGCCCCCTAGCTGCCCCGACTCACTTCACTTGGCATCACTTCTTATAAGTCTTTCCAGGTTTTTTGTTATCATCTTTTCCATCATTTCTTATGGTACAATAGCATTTCATTGCAATCATATACCACAACTTATTCAGCCATACCCCCAATTGATGGACATCCCCTCAGTTTCAAGTTGTTTCCAACAAAAAAAAAGGTGCTATAAATATTTTTGTACAAGTAGGTCCTTTTCCTATATCTCTGATCTCTTTGAGATATAGACCTAATAGTGATATTGCTGAGACAACGGGTATGCAGTTTTCTGACCCTTTGGGCATGGTGACAAATTGCTCTCCCAAAGGCTGTATTGTGTGTGGTCATTATGTATAATTACATGTTAGAGGCTTGTGTGACACAGGTTATTGTGTGATGTAGGCATGTCATTGCATGGAGTTGTGTGAGGGAGGTGTGTCATTTCATGCTATTGTGTGATGAGGTATCATTATGTGATGCTAGTTTTGCGGCAGTGTATTATACATGTAGGTCATTGCAGCTTAGTATGATAGAATGCCATTCATTGTGTACCATAGGTGTACCACTGCACAATTTAGATACCATTTGACAGGCATGTCATTGCATGTCAGAAGCATGTTGATACATGGTACCCTCCACACTTCATTCTCCTCTCTCAGCTGAGAACCTTGCCTCTTACTTTACTGAAAAAAAAAAATTCATACCATTGACTTGAACTCCCTCTTCTCTCATTCTCCTCATCTCAAAACCTTTGACTCCTCTACTCTCCTCCTTTCCTCCAGGCTCTGATAGAAAGGTGGCTCTTCTCTTGATCAAGGTCGACATTTGCTCTAGATCTCATCTCTTCCTATCTTCTCCAATAGATTATATCCTCAAATATTCCCTTCCCTCCTCAAATTGTCAATAGCTCCCTATCAAATTTCCTCTCTCCTGTCTTCAAACATGCCCAAATATCCCCATCCTTCAAAAAATATGTACTTAATCCTACCATCTCCTCAGGCTTTTTCTCAACTAAAGTCCTTACTATTTTTTGTATACTCACTGTTTCCACTTCTTATCTTCTCACTCCTCTTTGTAATCTGGCTTCTTCTGATTTCATCAAACTAAAATTGCTCTCTCCAAAGTTATCAGTGAACTCTTTTTTTTTTTTTTTAAACCCTTACTTTCTATCTTGGAGTCAATACTGTGTATTGGCTCTAAGGCAGAAGAATGATAAGGGCTAGGCAATGGAGTTCAAGTGACTTGCCCAGGGTCACACAGCTGGGAAGTGTCTGAGGCCAGATCAGTGAACTTTTAAATGCCAAATCTGATATCCTTTTCTAAGTTTTAATTCTTCTCAACCTATCTGCTGGGTTTGACACAGCTGATTATCTTCTCCAATTAGCTCCTCTTTCTAAGTTTTTGTGACACTTCTCTTTCCCCGTTTTATCTCCAGCCTGTCTGTCTGCTACATCTCAGTCTCCTTTGATGGCTCATTATCTATATTTCCATGGCCCTGAAACTTTTTTTGTTGTCTCCTGACTGTAGGTATTACTTAAGATTTTGTCCTAGAATCTCTTCTCTTCTTCCTCTAGACCAACGGTTGGCAACCTTTTTGGCTGTGAGAGCCATAAATGCCTGCAGAAGGAGGAGGACGGAGGCAGAAGGCACTGGAATATATGGGGGGGGGCTGAAGGGCCCCCTGGGGCACATCCTGGGGCTCTGCTCGGACTGGCCAGTTGGGAGGTGGAGCCAGATATGGCTCCAGAGCCATACATTGCCGACCCCTGCTCTAGACTCTCTAGGTAGCCTCATCAGCTCACAAAGGTTTAACCATTATCTCTATGCAGATGCCACCAAGATCTATATATCAGTCTCTCCTCTGAGCTTCAGCCTCCTATCACTGTTTGCCTATTGTTTTGAACTAGATGTGCTGAAGACATCTTAAATTCAATATGTCGAAAATTAAACTCATTATCTTTCCTCAAAACTTTCTTCTTTTCCAAATTACCCTATATCTGTCAAAGACACCATTCTCCTTCCAGTGTCTAAAGTTCTTAATATCAACATTATCCTCAAATCTTCATTCTTCCTCCCCACCTCATATCTAATTGGTTGTCATATCTTGCTGTTACTACCTTCATATCTCTCACATTCAATCTTTTCTTTTCTCTCACACAGGTACTACTTTTGTTTGGGCCCTCATCACCGGTCATTTAAATTATTACAACAGTCTCCTGGCTGGTCTGCCTGTCTCTAACCTCCCCTGATTCCACTCTAGCCTACATGTTACTGTCAAAATAATTTTCCTCAAGTGGAAATATGACCATATGTTTCCCTCACTCAGTAGACTCCATGTGGCTTAATGGATAGAATGCTAGACTGGAAACAGGAATACCTGAATCCAAATCCAACCCCTTACTAGCTGTGTGACTCTAGACAAATCATTTAACCCTGTTTGCCTCAGTTTCCCCATCTGTAAAAAGAGCTCTAGTATCTTTGCCAAACCACTCTAGTATCTTTGCCAAACACACACACACACACACACACACACACACACACACACACATACACACACACACACACACACACACACACAACTGGAGTCATGAAGAGTTTGACAACTGAAATTAAGGAACAATAACAAAATGGGGATAATAATAATACCTACCTTCCAGGGTTCTCATGAGGATCACATGAGATATAAATGTAAAGTGCTTAGCAAAATGCCTGGCACATAGTAAATATGGCTACTTTTATTACTTTAGAATATAATATAAACTCCTCTGTTTAGTTTGTAAAATCATTCACAACATGGCCCTAGTGCATCTTTTCACCCTCATTGACTGATACTCCTTTCTCTGAGATAAAGCAGTGTTCCTCCCTTGTAGGGCCTTTGACCTAGCCATCTCCTCTCCTTACTTCCTCTTCAAAGAATACCTTTAAAATGTAATTCAGGCATCATCTTCTGCCTGAAGTCTTTCCTGATCCCCATAACAGCTAGTGCACTCAGTCCCATACTACTTTTTACGGGAGGCACCAAGTCTTTAGTACTGGTTTTTTAAGCATTAATAGTTTAAGACTGCTCTAAGATTTTGAAGTAAACCTGTATTTGACTACTCTGTATATACAAGTATCAGTATCCCTTCCACATCCAAGGGGTTAGGGGTGCAGCACCCCAGATCTGGAAAATCCTAAATTGTTTTGTTTGCCCCTTCCTACCAGAGAAAAAAGCTGATTTTTTTTCTTTTTCTTTTATGAAGTGTTTACAGTACCTTATTGTAAATTGGGTTAAGTGCTTGGACACAGGCTTTATGTAGGTCAATGTTAAATAAAAATATTGTATGAAGTCAATTTTAAAATATGAAATAAATACTACACATATATTTTATGCATTTCTGGGTTTCTAAACTTTTCCTGTCTGTCTGCTCATCTTTAGGTATTGTGAGCAGGCTGAAGCAAAACTCCTTCAAAATTTCCATTTAATAGGCTGTGATAATAACATTACAATTATATTTATTATTAAATAATATTTAATATGTCATAAAAATATTCTTATGCTAACCCAAGGAAGAGATGCCATATTTATTATACACATATATTATGTATACATATGAGTGTGTATTCTTACCCCATTGTGAGCAGGGATTGTTTCATTTTTTGGTACTTAGATACCCATTGCCTAGCACAGTGCCTGGCACTTGTAGACTTAATAATATTAATGGAGCAGAAATTTTTGTTCAAAGATCTTTTTATTTTCCCAATTAAATGTAATAATAATTTTTGTTTCCCAAAATTCTAAGATCCAAACCAACTCCCTCTCTCCCTTCCCTCCCCCCACTCGGAGACGTTAAGCAATTTGATCTTGGACCAGAAATTTGTCGAGCACTAGTACACGGCCAGACAAGCTAAAGCAGTGTCAGGGATAGTATTTGAATCCAGGTCATCAGTCTCTAGATTGAGGGCTCTGTCCACAAGGCTAATATGGGATGTGAGGCCTAAAGTGACAGCCCCCTCCCTCGTTCCCATCTTCCTCCTCTCCCGCAACAGTCGGGCAGAGACAGTCCCAGAGCTCAGGCCTCCCCAAGGTGTGGCCCTTCTCTCCAAGAGGAGCCCGCCGAGCGGGAGCCTGGAGCGCCCGGAGCGCAGGACTTGGAGCTGGCCCAGCTGAGCTCGTCGCGCTGGGCGGGCCTCGACTCTGCTCCAGTTTCTCAGCAGGTTGGGGAGTCGGGGATCGGAGCCACCTTACCTGTAGGCTCAGCCTCCAGCCACACGGGTTGCTGGAGGCGGGGACACCGGAGAGCGCCCGACCACCTGCGGAGCCTGAAGCGCACGGGACGCGCCCCTGTTGCCCCGGACTCCGCCCGCTCCAGGAAGCGCCTGCGAACCGGTCCGCCCATTAGGAGAGAGCCCAGGGAGCCCGCCGCGAGGGCCCAGTAGCAAGGGCGCCGGTCCGGTCTGGGAGCAGCCGCCACCGCAGCAGCCGAAGCAGGTTTCGCCCAGTAGCGCTGCTGAGTGGCTGCCGGCCGGCTAACCCCAGGATCTGGAGCCCAGGCTCCCAGGCTCCGCCGCTCAGACTGATTCTGAAGAGAGAAGTGGGGGGCGTCATCGACAAAACCCGGGATCCACTCCCGGCGGAGCAGAAACCTGACCGCGGTTCGGGAGCATGTGCCACCGGCTCCAGGTACTTCAGTGGGGTTGGGGGGGGGGGGTGGGAGTGGGGCGCCGAGACCCTGGAGATCAAAACCGCCTGGAGTTTGGAAAGTGAGCCTTGGTAACCTGGGAGACTTGCGGGGGTGGTGCGGGGGCGCGGCGCGGAGAGAAGCCTGAGGTCTGGGACTGGGGTGTCAGTACTTCTGGGGAGGGGGCTGTTCTGAACTGGAGCTTTGGTAAGTCGGAATATGGGGACGCGAGCGGGGGGGAGGGGGAGCAAGGGGCGGGGCTGTAAATGGATCCTCTTACTCGGGTGATCGGGTGATGAGGAGAGATGGGATGGGGGTCAATGGGGGGTTGCTAAAAGCCTGAAACGGGGAGCGCGGAAAATGGGGGAATTCTAGAAACCCCGCCGGGGGGACCTAGGCAGCCTGCGGTCTGTAAATGGAGCCTCGGAAACCTGCGCTGTGAGAGGGGTTTGGGGGAGGACCTGAAGTTTGTGATCCGAGCCAGTTTAACTCCGGAGGGAGTGGGGAAGAGTCTGGGTTTGGGAGCTGGATCCTTGGACCCTGGAGCCGGAGAAGCCCAGGAAACTAGATGAGGAAGTGGCTTTGTAGGGAAAAATTCACTTTTAACCCGTCCTTCCGGAGAGAAACTTGCCAGGGGGCGATCTCAACACCTTGCGGGGAGCCGAGAGTTTGCGAGGGGGAGGGAGCGAGGGAAGCACCGCCTAGATAGTCCTAATCTAGGGTCCCCCGCTTGCCTCCCGCCGCGGCGGGCTGGCCATTACCGAAGGGCTGGGGTCCGGGCGCTCGGCTTGTTTGGGAGGGGCCCGCGACTCCAGGTCACCCCGCCGCCTCTCCTAGCGGGGCGCCTGGGGCTTCCCAGGAAGTGACTGGAGGTTTTGTGGTGGGTGTACCGGCACTGGCATCTGCTGGGAATGCCCTGGGGAAGGGGAGGGTGGTAGGGAGCCGGCTGCTCCGAGAAAGCCTCCTCTGCGATTGTGCTGGGGCTATGCGGACCAGCAGGAATGGCCTGAAAACTGCGGGGAGACGGGGCTGCCTCAGTGAGGCGCTGGCTGGAGGCTCTGGACAAAAGCTATTGTAAATGCACGTCTTTTATTCCACAGATGCCAGACTATGTTTAAACTTTTGGTTCTGCTCAGCTCTCTGCCTACTATTACTTTGGCGTTTCCTCCTTGCACAAGAAGTCCCCCAGAGTCTACACATGCAGGAAAAGAAGGTAAGCATCACTTCTTTTAGAAAAAAAAAAAAAATTCGGAGTCAAAAGGGGAAAATCTGATGCTTGAATTAAAAACTCGCTTTGTTTAGGGAAATAACCAGCTAGCATTTGCAAAGCACTTTATATATGTTATCTCATTTGGTCCCAACCCTGGAAGGTAGGTGCTATTATTCCCATTTTACTGATGAGGAAACTGAGGCAGAGAGGTTAGGTGACTTGCCCCGGTAACACAGTTAATAAGTATCTGAGGCAGGATCAGAGAGCTCTGATCTTCCTGACTCCAAGCCCAACAGTATCCACTACAGCAAACTAGTTTGTTTTTTGTTTTTTGTTTTAATTAAAATAGAAAATCTCATTTGAGCTTTTATAACAACTCTGTAAGGTAGGGACTCTGGGCCCATTTTACAAAGGAGCAAACTGAGGCTAATAGAGTTAAAGGGATCTTCCCCGTAGACACTTAACCCCCATTACCTAGCCCTTAGGGATCAGAATTCTGCCTTGGAACTAACACATAATATTGATTCTAAGGCAGAAGGTAAGAGTTTTAAATAATAATAATAAAGGCAGAGGCAACTAGGTGGCTCAGTGGATAGAGATGGGAGATCCTGGGTTCAAATATAAACTCAAATACTTCCTAGCTATGTGACCCTGAGCAGGTCACTTAACCCCCATTGCCTATTCCTCACCAATATTCTGCCTTGGAATTGATCGATTCTAAGATGGAAGGTAAAGGTTTTAAGAAGAAGAATAAATTGAAGAGCTTCTCCTCATGGATTTAATGTGGTAAATGTCCATTGAAATCCTGTGAGCATTTATGATTAATTGAATGCAAAATTTCCCCAACTATTGAAAATACACTTGTGATACTTCAAGTCAGGTCTATATGGTAATCATAATAAGTGATCAGTCAATAAATATTTATTAAGTATCTGTTATGTGCCAGGCAGCTAGGTGGCATAGTAGATAAGAAAACTGGGCTTGAAGTCAGAAAGAACAGAGTTCCGTTTTGACTATAGACACTTAGTAGCTATGTGATCCTGTGCAAGTCTCTTACTCCCTGCCTAAAACTGGAGAAGGAACTGGCAAACCACTCCTGTATCCTTGCCAAGAAAATCCTATGGACAGTTGGTCACAGAGTACAGAAGAGTAGGACATGACTGAACAAATAACAATGTGCCAGGCACCATGCAAACCAGTAAAGACAAAGAGAAAGACAGAAGACTCTCAGGGAGCTCCCAGTCTACTTGGGGAATCGACAGGCAACCAGTTATGCTCAAACCAGATATATACAGCTTTAAGTGGGGTCAGGGGGCTCAGAGGGAAGGCATGAGAAGTAACAAGTTTCAGGAAAAGCTTCTTCTGGAAGATGGAATTTTTGCTAGGATGTTAAAGAAGCCAGAGAGCACAAGAGGTAAAGAAGATAAGGAGGGAGAGTATTCCAGGCATAGGAAACAGTGAGTGAAAATTTCAGAAGTTAGGAGGTATAATTAATGGTTCTTGTTTAGAAGAATTGCAAACCGTTGCATGGAAAATTAGGTGACCTGTGTTCCAATTGGAGTTCTGTCTTAATAAATCATCAGTCAAATATTTATTAGGTGCCTACTGTGTTTAGAACATGGCAAAGGGGCTAAGGAAGATACCAAGGAAGGCAAGGTTCCTGCTCTCAGAGCAAACATGGGATCCTATTTCCAGAGCCAGACAGAGCCTCAAAGACCAGTTAGCCCAACCCTCTCATTTTATAGAGGCTTCCAGTATCAATGACTACAAGCTAGGTACATTCGTGACCTCGGACATATCTCTTCAACATTTCTAGCCCTCGGCTTTCTCATCTGTAAGACTGGAGCATCAGGCTCTCAAGTCTAGAATGATATGATTACTCTGGTAAAAAGGTGCAGATTTAAGAAGAAATCTAGCTTAAGGGGCGGATGACTCAGAAGTCTGACATCATCAATTCTAGGGCATTAGAAGCATCTAATGGGGGCCCAGAACCAAGACTGACTGTAGGCAAAATTGAGAAGTAGGTAAAGTTTGGTGCCTTGCAGTCGCCCACCTAATCCTAGGTTCTGGACCCATCTCTTCCTTCTTTTCCTCTCTGCTCCCATCTAAACTTGTTCTTTAGATAGCCAGCAGTTGGAAAGAATCCACTGAATGAATCCATACTAATTTTTAAATGATTGATAAAGCTCTGATAAAGAGCATAAGCCCTAGAAGGGCCTCCTGCCCAAGCTGGAAAGGTGCCAAATAGAGACATGGAGGTGGAATTCTGTCTTTCATTTGGGATTCAGTCTAGCTAAATTCTGAGGGGCTGCATGCCAGCTGTTGAAATCTTTTGACTACAGCAACACAGGAGCTGTCTACAAAGCTATGAAAGAGTTGGGAGAGGGGCAGCTGGGTAGCTCAGTGGATGGAGAGTCAGGCCTAGAGATGGGAGGTCCTAGGTTCAAATCTGGCTTCAGACACTTCCCAGCTGTGTGACCCTGGGCAAGTCACTTGACCCCCATTGCCCACCCTTACCACTCTTCCACCTAGGAGCCAATACACAGAAGTTAAGGGTTTTTAAAAAAAAAAAGAAAAAGAAAGAAAGAAAGGGTTGGGAGACTTCTCGGTACAATGGACCAGCTCTGAAGTCAGAGGTCTTTGATTCATCCCCCTGGCTCTGGCACTGGCCATGGAGCCCAGAGCAAGTCACTTTGGGCTTTCATTTCCTCCACTGTAAAATGAGGATTGGAATGGGTGGCTTCCGTGAGCCCTTCTAGCTCCCACACCAGTGAAATGATGGCTCCTTCAAAGGGAAGAACAACACATTACCCTTCCCAGGACAGTCTCCATTTTAACCGGGGAATGATGCCTTATCTCAACGAAAGTCATTTCAGGTATCAGAATGGGAAGCTTTCCTGGTTCTGACACAGATCAGACCACACAGCCTGTGCTTAAAGCCAACCAGCCCAGCTACTGTAGCCAGTAGAGTAAAATATCTTCTTATTACGCATTTAAGGCTGAGCTCCCCACTCTCCACCTCCTCTAGCAAAGGAAGAATTCCTGGAGGTGTGAATCCCTGAACAGAGATACTGTAAAGGGAAATATGACCAAGGAGAGGGAAGCCTCATTTGGATGAAGATAGGAAAGCAATATGATCCTAGGAGAGTGGAGTTGTTCATCAGTCAATCAATCCGCAAGCATTTATTAAGCACCCGCTCTGTGCCAGGCACTGGGAAGAAATGAATGGAGTTTGTTAGAAGGGAAGAGCAGATGTGAAAGAAATCCCAAATTATGTATCCGAAGAGTAGGGTTTGAGGACAATAGCCAGAGGCAGAATAAATGCAAACTGGAGAGGGAGTGAATTCTGGTTGGGGGAATCAAAAGTGTGTTGCAATAAAATAAAGATAAAACTAAAAAAAAAAAAAAAAAGGTATTTCATTCTTCCTAGCTGTGTGAGCCTGGGAAAGTCACATAACCCCAGTTGCCTAGCTTGGTGATGGCAAACCTATGACATGTGAGTCAGCACTGACACTTGTAGCCATTTTTGATGACACGCAGCCACATGCGGCCGCGTATGGAGAAGTGCCGAGGATGAAATATTTGCCGTAGTATAGTGTAGACACTCTGTACATCATAGCTAGCAATTCTATCTATATTAATTTACCTATTTAGGTTTATTAAATATAGTTACATATTACAATTATACATTTTTGTTATTTAAACTAAAAATATCATGAAATTATGGTTTTTTTCTCAAAGTGGCACACCACCCGAGTTATGCTCAGTTTTTTGGCGAATTTTGACACACCAAGCTCAAAAGGTTGCCCATCACTGGCCTAGCTCTTAGTGTTCTTCTACTTTGCAAGTAATTCTTTGTATTGATTCCAAGACAGAAGCTAAGGTTTTGTTTGTTTGTTTGTTTTAAAACCCTTACCTTCTGTCTTGGCTCCAAGGCAGAAGAGTGGTAAGGGTAGGCAATGGGGGGCAAGGGACTTGCCCAAGGTCACACAGCTGGGAAGTGTCTGAGGTCAGATTTGAATCTAGCACCTCCCATCTCTAGGCCTGGCTCTCTATCCACTGAGCTACCCAGCTGCCCCCTGTTTGTTTGTTTTTTTAAGCGTGTTGCTAGGACCATGCTTTATGAGGCAACTTGATGGCTCAATGGAAAGAATCAAGAAGATCTGAGTTCAAATCTGGCCTCAGACACTTACTAGCTGTGTGAGTCTGGACAAGTCATTTAACCTTTGTTTGCCATAATCCACAGAAAAAAGAAATGGCAAACCCTTCCAGTGCCTTTGCCAAGAAAATCATATGGACAGTATGGTCCATGGGGTCACAAAGAGTCAAGTATGACTAACAAGAACAATAGTTGTATAGCATACATTATTGCATATATTATTTCATTGATCCTCACAAGAACCGTGTGAAGTCGGTGTTATTATATTCTCTTTTTATAGTTAAGGGAAATAAAGTGAACAGAGATTAAATGATTTGCTCAGGGTCACACTGCTAGTAAGTGTCTGAGGCTGGATTTGAACCCAGAACTTTTCCCCTTTAAATCCTTGCCTTCTGTCCCAGGAACAAGTCTTTAGACAGAAGAGGAAGGACTAGGCAAATGGGGTTAAGTGACTTGCCCAGAGTCACAGAGAATGAAAGAAATATAAAATTGATACTAGGAAGTTAAAGATTTAAAATTTTTTCCCAATGCTGTAAATATCAATAGATATTATCCACATACAGAAAAACTCTTTGAGGGGTCCTTAATCATTTGTAAGAGTGTAAAGGGATCCTAAGACCAAAAAGTTTGAGAACTCCTAGATGAGATCATCCCTAATTTCCCTTCCTTCACTGGGGCTTGAGATCTTCTAGTGACATCAGAAATGGGAAGTAATTTATATTTCATCACTCTCAATCCCTGTACTGATCCCCCTTTCTGGAGGGACTTGGGGGCACTTTCTCCCAACAGACCTATCCCAGTTTCAGCATAAGACCCAACCATTCCCAGTGTGTAAACTGGCTTTCCAAGAGATTCAGAGCTGTTGGACAGTGTTGTTTAATTAGCACAACAAATACCTCAGCTCATTGATGGGTGCTATTCTCATATTACATTCCAGGAATGAGGATGGGTGGCCAAAGGTCACTCCACCAGTCAATATTAGACCTGGAACAGAAGAAGTCGAGTTGACTAGATTCCAAGTCCAAATACTCTGTTCTATCCTGAGCTGCTTCTCATTTGCTATATATTTTTCACTTAGGAAAAGTTAACAATGGAGGCAATGAGGTGGCACTTAAAAATAGACACTTAAAAAATTAGCTGAAGAGTAAAATCAGTAAATTTTCTATTTATTTTGTCTTTCCCCTATGGTCCTTTTGACCTCAGGAATGTGATTTTGTGTAATTCTGTCTCAGGAAGCAAAATATCATTATGGGAAGAGTACTAGACCAGGAGCCAAGAAGCCTAAGGGCACCAAACTACCTCTGACATTTATAAACTTTATGGCTATGGGGAAATCACTTTACCTCTATTAGCTTCAGTTTTTTCATCTGTAAAATGGGCCCAGAGTCCCCATCTCATAGGGTTGTTGCCATAAAGCTTTCAATAATTGTCATCCATCATGCTCACGATGGATCACATGTCTGTCATCCTCTTGATCAGACTCCTCTGTAAATTTGAAGATATTCCTTGCCAGAAGATTGGTCCCAACTCAGAAAAATCATTCTTAGAGAGAAGCGGTGTTGTGGTGGACGCCAGCAGGGGGAGTACCTGCACTGATAAAAAAAAAAAAATCACAAGTCCTACTATTAACTATTAATACAGGCTAATTTTGTACTTGAGCCAAAGTATCTGTAAAAAAAAAAAATATTGCTGTAATTGATTGGCATAATGCAAAGGGCTCTGGTCTAAGCCTGGAACCTGAGAAGACATGAGAAACTGTATCTCACTCCTTTCTTTGCAGAGGCGGGAGACTCGGGTGTATCAAATATATCATTGTTCAGCTGATATGTTGGTCAGTTCTATTGAAATGGACTTTTTCTTATTTTTTCCCTTATTTTTTCTTATTTTTTGTTCTTTTGACTTTGTTCTTTGATGACTTTCAGAGTAGTGAGGGATATATTCAGAGATGAAGGCTATGTGAAAACAAAAGATGTCAATATAAATTTTCAAAGAAAAGAGTCTTAATTGTCAGAAGAAGTAAATTCAAACACTATTCTCAGATATGAACTCTTTGACCCTGGACGAGTCACATAACCATGCTATGCCTCAGTTTTCTCACCAGTAAAAATGGAGATAGGATTATCTGCTTTGCCTGCCTTGTAAGGATGATCGTAAGAAAGGTGGGAAAGGCCTCTGTCGTGGAAATTCCAGTAGATTAGTCCTAGAGAATTACCTCACACACGTAGAGGTTATGGGTTTACAAAGCTACCAAGAACCATTTAAACTAGTAAAACTTTAAGTTTCAGTTAAGCCTTAAGGGAAACTGTTAGAGGAAGAATTTGAATCCAAATCTTTCTCAGTGCATAGCCTAGCCCTCTATCCACTTTACCATTCTGCTTCCTAGTTTGAGGATGCAATTGGATTGTGAGTACCTTTATCACATTTGTCCTTCACCGTTGTGTAAAGATTAATGGAGACATTGGCTAATAAAAGAGGAAACTTTGACCCTTTTTTAGGTAGGTGGTGTTGGAATTTCTTATAATTTAATTATTGAGCTTTGAATTAGAGGAGACCTTAATGTCTTTCTCCTTTGACCCTCTCATCCTTATAGTTGAGACCCAAGAGGGTTGTGAGTTACCAAGATCATGGAGAGTCTCATTTTAATGCTCTTTTATTATGCCACTGTATAGATTATTTTTCAATTGAGAAAATAGCAGGGGAAAGCCTTACTTGTGGACTTCAGACCCTCTTGGATTAGTTTAATTAAATGAGCATCTAAAAACAAAGAGTATGTCTTTAAAACAACTTACTATGTTGTACTGATGATCAGATTTGTGCAGGTAAATGTTTTACCAACTGAATCTCCAAAAGAAAAAGGAAAGAAAAATGTGGGCAAAATATTTTTAGGTTTAATCTGCATTCTTAAGATTTATTCCATCTCTTAAGTAGACAATCAGCAAAACAATGGTTAAAGTTCTAATTTGTAGGGTTTTCTCATTTGTGAGGTGTAAATATTCACAATGAAAACTTAGCAGTAGACTTTCTCCCTATGAGCTGCCCTTGCACACACCCACACGGTCCCCTCCAGCAAAGTGTATGTATGTTTTGGGGGTAGCGGAGGTGAGCAATGTAAACCTACCTCTATGTACTGAGCAACTTCATGTAGATGTTCCTTCAGATTCAATGAATGTCCTTCAAATTATTAATATTTTACTTTTTTGGAAGAAAATACATTTACTCCAACAGATTTCTCAGTCAGAAGTTAGATATCATTTCGCCACAGCGGAAATGTTTTTCCCCACTGTAAACAAAAGCTAACACAAGCTTCTGATCTCAGTTTCTCTCTCTGTAAAATGGAGATAATGATAACTATTAAATCTATGCTAGCTTTTTTTTAGAGAGAAGGTAATTTGACTGTTGATTTTAAATGGTCCTCATTTAAAACCTTTTATTGCTTCATTAGTCTTTACATCCAAAGAAGAAGCCAGTGTCTTCATCCATAGACGTCTCCTCCATAACAGATTTGACTTGGAACTCTTCACTCCTGGAGATCTGGAAAGAGAGTGTAATGAGGAACTGTGCAACTATGAGGAAGCCAGGGAAATATTTGGAGATGAAGACAAAACGGTAATTTAGCTGTTTCACAAATTGGTTGGAAACATTAAGTAGTTATTCCATATAAAAGTCTTTTCTTTAGAAATTATAAACCATCAGGGTAGCTAGCTAGGTGACTCAATGGATTGAGACCCAGAGGGGGGTTCCCTTATTCAAATCTGACCTTAGATACTTTCTAACTGTGAGGCCTTGGGCAAGTTAAACCTTTATTGCCGCTGCTCTTGTATCTTGGAACCAATATATAGTATTGATGCTAAGATGAAAGGTAAGGGTTTTGTTTTTTTAATTAATTTAATAAAAAAAGAAATTATATAAATTTTTTTAAAGAAATCTTTGCCTTCTGTCTTAGAATGGATTCCAAGTATCAATTCCAAGTTAGAAGAGCGGTAAGGGCTAGGCAATGGGAATTAAGTGACTTGCCCAGGATCACACAGCTAGGAAGTGTCTGAGGTCAGATTTAAACCCAGGACCTCCTGTCTCTAGGTCTGGCTCTCCATCCAATTGTGCTACTTAGCTGCCCTGAAACTGTATTCATTCTTATCATTAAGTCTTAAGACTCTTTTAAACCATCAACTTGCTGAATTACTCTTTTCCCTAATATTCTTAGGTACTAGATCTATGCTAATTACCAGAGTATTGATTCATCCTGTTTACGTGGGTTTGATATTTCTTTTATTTAAAGACAATCATGGCTCCCGAAAAAGATCTGTTGGAGCCATTTTTAAAGATTTCCTAGGAGTGAGTGGACGAATTTCTCTGATGCCTCTTATTACTTCCATCATTATTTAATTCCCCATTATAAAAGTTATTCTGTAAGTCTAATTAAATTTTTTCTTGCCTGACCTCTATCCTATTTGGAAATAAACAACCAAAGGAGGCTCTCCCTATAATAATAGGTCCCATAGCTGCCAAATGTGTTTTACCCACAACCTTTGATTTTGCAGATCAATTACATTTCCTCTAACAATTTTGCCTTGTGTGTGTTCTGCTTTTCTCATGAATAAGTTAGGAGCCTCTCTCAATATTCTTGGGAGACCAGAGGCCCCAACTCCGTCGACTGCTATAATCGTGCTTAATCAATCTTTCATTACATAGTATTGATAGCCTGATACGAGGGACAGGGAACACAAAGGATAGATTGTGCACTCCTGCCATCTTTTCTCATTTTATTCAGGTAACTTGAGGTCCTGGCCCTTTCTCCCAAATCATAATGACCATAGGAATGCCTTGTAGATAGGCCTTTCTTGGTTAGCCCTGAGGCCCTTATGACTTCTATCCAACTGCAAACTCACCTTGAACAAACTAGCCTAGACTAGGCAGAGACCATTCTTTCTGAGTCACCCCACTTCATTCAGTACCTCGGTCTGGGGCAGCAGTTGGGACGCCTCCAATTCCCACCTACTTGTTGCCTCCTTCCTTCAAGCCTCTCACATACCAACACATCCTTCTAAAAGTCCCTAAAATGGTGCCCTCCACCCCCAGCCTAAAATTCATGTATAACAATCACTCTCTGACTCAGTTAAACTCCATTGGCCTTTAGGATCAATTATAAACTCCCTCTAGCTTTTAAAGCATTTTAATCTGGTCTCAATCTACCTTTCCACTTTTATTATACATTATTTCCCTCCCCTCATACTGCTCTGCCACCCATCTCTGAATCTTTGCCAGGGTCTCCCTCTACACCAGAAATAGACTCTGTCTTCACCTTCTCTTAAAATCTTATTTCCTCAAAAACTCAACTCGATCGCCAGCTCTTCTACACGAAGCCCTTCTCATTCCTCCCCAGCCACTGGTACACCCTCTTCCCTCAGTTACTTCATATTTATTTTGGATTGTTCCATATATAGATATGTGATGTCTCCCACTGCAGTATATAAGCTCCTTGAGGGGTTTTTGAGTTTTGTATTCCCAGCACCTGGCCCATGATAATAGATCCTTATATATATAATATATATTATATATAATAATTATATGTAATAATATATAATATATATTATATATAATAGATGGAGTTCTTCTAATTAATTAGATGAGTCATCACCGAAGCTCACTCACCCAAATCGTAGTCGGGGTGAATGAGAGAAGGACAGCAGAAATGGGTTGGGACAGCTACCGCCTGGCATTCGGTCATCTCCATGGGTAAACCAGGGCCAAACCGTAGCATGTTCCCTGAGGTGAGCAGCCTTAGTTTAGATCATATCTTTCTCCTTGGTTGGTCAGAGTACTAGGCTAAATAAAATCATTAGATAAAAATAAGATCATTAGCAAATATACTCTCCCTCACTAAACTTCAGCTTCCTTTTACAGATGGAGTTTTGGCAGGATTATTCAGTTCGAGGACCAAGCACCCGCTCAAGTGAGTTAAAAACAGAGTAAATAGCATTCATTTCTCTCCTCCTTTTTGTAATAAACATCATTTTTGTGGTTAATGATCCATCCATTTAGTTTGCTTATTGTTTCATTTTTTTTTTAATACTTACCTTCTGGGTTGTTATCCGTTCTAAGACAGAAGAGCAATAGGCAATCTGGGTTAAGTGTCTTATCCAGGATCCCACAGCTGGGAAGTGTCTGAGGCCAGAATGAACCCAGGTCCTCTGGACTCCAGGTCTAGCACTCTCTCCAGTGTACTCCCTACCTGCCCTTTGCTCAATGCTTCTAATGGATAGTTGACTTACCAGTGATGGACTCAGAGAGTCTAGATCATTGGTTCCCAAACTTTTTTGGCCTCCGGCCCCCTTTCCAGAAAAAAATATTACTTAGCCCCCTGGAAATTAATTTTTTTTTAATTTTAATAGCAATTAATAGGAAAGATAAATGCACTTGTGGCCATCACTGCTCCCTGGATCGCTGCAGCACCCACCAGGGGGCGGTGGCGCCCACTTTGGGAATCACTGGCCTAGATGAGCGGGAAGCAAAGTTCCAATACCCAGATATTGAAAATCGAGTTTGGTGAGATGCTAGAAGAGTGAGATAATAAACTTGCAGCTAGCAGAATGTTGCTAAGTGACTCTTGATGATTCAAGAGGGAAAAGAGGCAAAGTCCAGACTTGAATTAGTACAAGTCGAGTACTCTCTATCCGAATCAAGCAGCTAAATATTTTAATCTTTTTGAACTGCCGCATGCCGGCGGGTTGGCTAGAGTAAGACTGTGAGGCTGAGATAAGAGCTTTTCAGAGAGGACGATCCTTCCGATCCTTTCTTATCGCTGCTGATCGTCTCCAGCTGTTGCTCTTGCCGGGTTGTCTTTCATTTCCCCCAGGTAGGGCCCCACAAACCATAAGGACTCTGTTACAATGGCCCTACCCCAAGTGGATGATCACATTTACCCTGGTGCTTGCTCCCAAATGAAGCTGTTGTTTCTAGGATTTGCTTCCTCGTTGTGTCACATGCTATCAATAGGCACTTACAGAATTGTTGCCAATCTGCATGGGAAGAGAAAATTTTCTCACCAATGGAATAGCTCCAATATCAATGAAATCCTAGATCAAAAGAGCAAAATCAAATTCAAAAAGGATGTATGAATGAATGATAGCTGGGGCTCTGGCATTAAAGTGATTTTTAATTTATTACATATTTACTATCTGTATTATGTTATATTGTTATATAAATTAATATTATATTAACATATAAGTGCTATTGTATCATTATAAAAAAGCAGAAATAAATATTAACTCAAAAAATAATAATAATTTAAGCAGATAATAAGAGGAACAGCGGCTAGAGCAACAGACTTGGGAAGGTCTGGGTTCAAGTCTGGCCTCAGACACTTCCTAGCTGTGTGACCCTGGCCAAAACACTTAATCCCATTTATCTAGCCCTTGTTCTTCTGTCTTAGAGTTGTTATTAAGAACAGAAAGTAAGGGTTTAAGAAATAAAATTCTCTCTCCGGGGCTCTTCTGGCTGGAGGTTGGAACCTTAAGGAAACCCTGTTGGTGGTGAGCTTTAATCCATCAAACAGCAAATAAGGGTATTAAGCTAAGCAACTCTTTACCTCTTTCCTACATTTCCCTCTCTTTACTATCACTACTTTGATGTAATAAAGCTACCAAAGCTACTAGCAGCCTCGTGATTTAATTTTAACTATTACAAAATAATTTAAGTGTTATGCTAGAAACCAAGTCAGGGAGGTTGATTTACCTTCAATGGATCTTTGGTAATAATAATAATTTAGTAATAAATAATTAGTAACATAATAGCATTTATATAGCATTTTAAGGTTTGCAGAGCACTTTATAAAATATTACCTTATTGATCCCTGTAACAACCCTGAAAAGTAGTGGTATTCTCTCCACTTTTTACAAATGAAGAACCTGAGGCAGGCAGAAGTTAATTTATTAGTCCAGGATCACACAGTAGTAGGTGTCTAAGGCAGGATTTCAACTCCAGTCTTCCTGGCTTCAGGTCCAGACTCCTGCTCTATACCACTCTATGCCACTTAGCTGCCTACCTTCAGAAAGACCTAAGTTCAAATCCTGCCTCAGCTACTTACTAGCTACATGACCCTGGGCAAGTCATTTTGTCTCTGGGTTGTTTTGAAGATCAGATGAGAATATTTTTATAAACATCTGCCACATGCAAGGCACTGTACTTTGGTGCTGACATTATTTTTTAAAATAATATTCAGAGCCTATGCTTAGATTTAGAAGAAACTCAGGATTATAGATGGGCTCTGCAGTTGCTATGGGGATATTGACAAGATGTGATTGAATAATTTCCCTTAAGATGGTGAGAGAGAGAAGATCGATGTTATGGGACTTCTGACTGGATTAATTGCAGCTGGAGTGTTCTTGGTTGTCACTGCATTACTTGGGTACTATCTCTGCATCACCAAATGTACAAGAAGAAGGCAGCCATGGTACGTATAACTGTGAATTTGGTCCTAGTCTGGTTGTATTGTTAGCTATTTTCAGGCTTCCCCATTCTTATGGTGAAAACTGGGGTTAACATATATTTTATCTGGGTTCAGAAGGGTGAGTAGGAGACAGGAATGGACAATAGGTTGGGACCTAACGATTAAGTTAGGTTGACACCATCAGCTCAGGAGATGAGACCAGCAGATCACAATAACAACAACAACAATAGCAATTTATTTTTTAAAATTTTAAAGATTTAACAGTTTATGGTTTGCATATGAAAGAGAAATGCATAATAATTGGTACACATTCAGCTGGTAAAAAATTAAAGTCTGGTGAGTTAACTTAGATGATAACAGGTCTGGATCTGCTGTTAATAGGATACAGAAAGGTAACAAGGTGGTTCAATGGATTGAGAGCCGAACCTAAAGATGGGAGTTCCTGGATTAAAATCTACTTTCAGAGTCTTCTTAGCTGTGTGATCCTGGATGCATCACTTAACCCCAATTGCTTAGCCCTTGCCATTCTTCTGTCTTGGAACCAATCCTTAGTATTGATTTGAAAATGAAAAGTAAGGGTTAAAAAAAAACAGGATACAAGACAACAGCTTCCTTTCACTAATTACAAAGCACTCTTTCTTTGTTATCTCATGTGCTCCTGGAAGGTGGTGCTATTATCATCCCCATTTTATAGATGAGGCTTAAAATATAATTGGGAAATATTTAATAAAATAAATAAAAATACAGCAAACTGCTAAACACTCATTGGAAACCTGTAACCTGCTAGGATTCTTTTGAACAGATTAGTGGCCCCCATTTCTAGTTGAGTTGGACAGCACTGACCGAAGTGGATTGAAAGCTTTTCTCAGAGTCAGAAAGACCCAAGTTCAAATGCACCTCTGCCACATCCTGGCTATATGGTCATGGGCAAGTCATTTATCTTCTCAATGTGCCAGAATGCAGGCTCTTCATTGGTAGCTGAAGGAATCTTTCTGTAAACCCTAGTAGTTTTTAGGTATTATAGAGCATTGAACCTGGAGTCAGGAAGTCCAGAATTTGAATCCTGTCCTCTCAGCTAGTCACTTAGCCTCTGTCTAGCTCAGTTGCTCATCTGATATAGGAATTAAAATAGGAAAATAGGAAATAATAGGAATAATAATAGCACCTGCCACCCGAATTATTCTGAAGATAAATAAGATGATATATGTGAAGCAATTTACAAACCTTAAAGCAATATATAAAGGGCAGCTTTTTTTTTTCAAGCTATCATTCAATCTGTTAGGGCATACCACTGTTTTAGTCAGCTAAACAGGCCATAGAAAATTGGATCCCTTCTTAACAAGAATATTGCCTTAACTCCTGGTCTGAGAAGTTTATGAGTTGCATCCCTGCCAGTGATTTGTCTTTTTGACCAAAAATCTCTAATCCATTTCTTTATTGTAAAATGAGCAGGTTGGACTAGTTAGATTCTGAGATCCCTTCTTACTGTAACCCTACATCACAAGCACATGAGAGAATAGGATGAAATGAAAAATACCCTGGACTAGAACTGTAGGACATCATGGTTCCAGTTGAAATGTTTCCCAAAACCAGCTGTTTATGCCTTTGGGCAATTCATCCAAATGGGTTGGACTGATGACTACTAATATTCAGCATGACTCTTTTTCCTTTTGCCAAAAATGATTTATACAAGTCTTTAAGGCTTATAATTTATTTTACTCCTAAAAGCCCCGTGACATAGAGAGTGCAGCTGGTAACGCTTGACCCTCAGGATTCTCATCTGTAAAATGGTCAAAAGTGACTTCTTTATCCAATGTCTCAGCCCTAGTAGGTGTGAGAATAAGGCTTCTTCTCCCTACTCCCATTTCATGTACTTAATCATGTTCGCTGATAGTTTCTCAGACTAGGAAAAAGTCCAAGTTTAGGGTGGTTGAGTTTTTTTTTAATTGCATAAATTTAAATTTTAAAATGCTATCATATATAAAGAACTGGCCGTGAAGCCAAGTACCTAGATCTCACCTCTCCCTAAACCTGGTTTTGTCACCCTGGGCAAGTCACAGGAACCTCTAAATCTCCCAAGCATCTCTCTAAGACTGCAAGAAGCAAAGAGAATGCTGACTTGTATCGATAAAAGAGTTCTTGTGTATGTCCCCAATGCCAGTGAACTCAGAAATCCAGTCCCTATCCCTACATAGTAAGCATCAACAAATGCTTCTTGTCTGGCAGTGATGAGTTGGTAGAGAATGTGGGGACAGAGCCTTGGGAACAGACTATATACTAAGCACATAACACAAAGTAAATGTTTAATTAATGGTTGTTGAATAAGGTCAACTTATGTGAACTTGGTAAATACAAAAGAGAGCCAAAGTTTTGTTGTAAAGCGTAATAATAATAATATTCCAAATAAGTAAATTGTCTTTTCTTTCTGTCAGGGAAAGCATTTTTCTCTTTAGGAGGTGTTTGGCATTTTTATCTCTTACCATTTTTTGGATCAGTATCTTCTGCTGTCATAAAAGAGATTGCCAAGGACATCTACTTTATAAAAGGCAAGAAGTTTTAGAAATTGAATTCATTTCATCTGCCATGAATAACCTAAATAACTTTCCTAATCCATTGGACCCATTAGAAACTTTTTAAAAGTTAATAATTAATCTAGAAAGAGATGTCTTTTTAAAATGTCCTGATAAGTTCATAGACCTTCGGTGAAGAACCCTAGTTGGAGGGAAAGGATTCAGAGTATTCCAATTTCACCAACAGAGAAAAATGAGACAGAGAGAAAATAAACAATTTCCATTCTTGATGTTGCATTTTTTTTACCTCGCTAGTGTTGTAATCCATTGTTTCCATTAAATTTTAGGTCAATGAGTAGGAATATATGGAATGGCCTTCAGTAGTTCACATAGATTCCTTTCCAAATAATTACAAAATCCATAGAGTCTCTGGCAATCAATCAACCAAATCATAAAAAATACTGATAGAAATGTAATTACAAAATACTCCTTAAAGAAAGAAAATGACATAAATAGCGTGGGAATATTCTGTGCTCATGGTTGGGTCGTGCTATGCCAGTATAATAAAAAGAATGTGCAGAGTAAAGGTCAAATAAGTTTTTTGTCCATCAAATAAGTTTCTTTCTACCCATCCATGCCTCAAAATCTACAGACCTTCCATCAGTTTTCTTTAGTCTATGAAATTTTCATTAGGCCTATTTGATAGTTATCCATCCTCAGCTCCTAATGCCACCAAGCTGTCATTATTTCTGCTGCTATATATCATCCATCCTGCCAGATATAGCTTCATCACCAAGTCAAGGCATCTTGGGGATAGTAGAATGCAGACTTCTTTAGGTCAAGGACTCTTTTGTTTTGGGGGCTTTCTATTCCTTGGACTCCATCTCAGGCATTCACGAGGAGTGCTGCCTGAGAAATATTTTTAATTAAATCAAATAGTATGGATAAACCAAAAATGTGAGATATAGGAGATATAGGGGCAGCTAGCTGGTATAGTGGATGAAGCACCTGGCCTGGAGCCAGGAAGACTTGAGATCAAATCCAACCTCAGACCCTTTCTAGCTATGTGACTAGGCAAGACACTTAACCCTGTTTACCTCAGTTTCCTCATATGTAATTTAAGCTAGAGTAGAAAATGGCTCTCCAGTATCTTTGCCAAGAAAATCCCAAATGGGGTCACAGAAAGTGAGGCACAACTAATCAACCCAAAAGTAAAGAGATGATGGTAAAGTAATATATTTAAGGCATTAGATGTGGTAGATAGAGTGCTTGAAAAACTATGGACAGAGGTTTGCAGTATTGTATAAGAGGCAACAAAAAAAAAGCATCCCAGGGGGCAGATGAGTGGCTCAGTGGACTGAGAGCCAGGCCTAGAGGTCTGGGTTGATGGGAGTCCTAGGTTCAAATCTGGCCTCAGATACTTCCTAGCTGTGTGTCACTTAACCCCCATTAGCACTCTTCTGCCTTGGAGCCAATACACAGTACTGATTCTAAGGTAAGGGTTTTTAAAAAAAAAAAAAAGCATTCCAGAGAAAAAGAACAAGAAAGCAAAATGGCTGTCTGAGGAAGCTTTACAAATAGCTGAGGAAAGAAGGCAAGGGAGAGGGAAAGATATGCCCACCTAAATGCAGAATTCCAGAGAATAGCAAGCTGAGGGAAGAAGGTTTTCTCAAATGAACAATGCAAAGAAATAGAAGAAAGCTATAGAATGAGAAAGACAAAAGATCTTTCAGAAAATTAGAAATATCAAGAGAATGTTTCATGCCATAATGGGCATGACAAAAGATAAAAATAGTAAGGATTTAATGAAGCAGAAGAGATTAAGAAGAAGTCTCAAACATATGAACGAGCTTAGCATCACTGATAACCAAGATGGTGTGGTTACTGATCTAAAGCCAGACATTCTAGAGAATGAAGTCACGAGGGCCTTAGGAAGCATTGCTAACAATAAGGCTTGTGGAGGTGATGGAATTCCAGCTGAGTTATTTAAAATCCTAAAAGATGATGCTGTTAAAGTACTACATTCAGTATGTCAGCAAGTTTGGAAAACTCAACAGTAGCCACTGGATTGGAAAAGATCAGCTTTCATCCTAATCCTAAAGAATGGTAATGTCAAAGAATGGTCAAAGTATTGAACAATTGCATTAATTTCACCTGCCAGCAATGTTATGTTTAAGATTCTACTAGCTAGGTTTTAGCAGTATATGAACCAATGCTTTCCAGAAGAGCTGGCTGGTTTTCAAAGAGGCAAAGGAACTAGAGACCAAATTGCCAGCATTCACTTGACTATGGAGAAAACAAGGGAATTCCAGGGGGAAAAACATCTATTTCTGCTTCACTGACTACACTGAAGCCTTTGACTGTGTAGATCACAACAATGTGTGGCAAGTATTCAAAGAGATGGAAGTACCAGATCATCTTATTGTCTCTTGAGGGACCCACGTGCATGTCTAGAAACAACAGTTAGAACACAGAACAAATGATTGGTTTAAAATTGGGAAAGAGGGCAGCTGGGTAGCTCAGTGGATTGAGAGCCAGGCCTAGAGACAGGAGGTCCTAGGTTCAAATCTGGCCTCAGACATTTCCCAGCTGTGTGACCCTGGGCAAGTCACTTGACCCCCATTGCCTATCCTTACCAATCTTCCACCTATAAGTCAATACACAGAAGTTAAGGGTTTAAAATTAAAAAACAAAACTAAACTAAAATTGGGAAAGAATTATGACCAGGCTGTATCAGTATGTGCAGAGTACATCATGAGAAACGCCAGGCTGGCCAAATCAAAAGGCAGAATTAAGATTTCCAGGAGAAATATCAATAGTTTCAGATATACAAACAATAACCCTCTGTGGAAGAAAGTGAAAAAGTAAGAAGCCTCTTGAGGGTAAAAGAGGAAGTATAAAAGGTGACTTGAAGCTTAATGTTATAAAACTAAAAAACTGAAACCAAGCTTATGACAACTGGTCCCATCACTTTCTGGAGAATAGAAGAAGAAATGGAAGCAATGTCAAATTTTATATTCTTGGGCTCAGAGGTCACTGCGCTCAGAGATGCAACCATGAAATTAAGGTAATTGCTTCTTGGAAGGAAAGCAATGGCAAATCTGGACAGCATACAAAAAAGCAGAGGCATCACTTTGTCAACAACGGTCAAAGCTGTGGTTTCCCAGTAGCAAAATACAGCTATAAGAGCTGGTCTAGAAGGAAAGCTGAGTGCCACAGAATTAATGCTTTCAAATTGTGGTGTTGGAGAAGACTTTTGAGAGTTCGTTGGATTGAAAGAATATAAAATCAGTCAATATGTGAAGAAATTTATTCAGACTATTCACTGGAAGGTCCAATACTGAAGCTGAAGCTTAAATGCTTTGGACACATGAGAAGACAGGATTCATTGGAAAAGACCATGATGTTGGGAAAGATTGAAGGCAAAAGGAGAATGGGATGGTAGAGGATGAGATTGATAGATAGTGCCATGCAATCAATGAACATGAGCTCCAACAGTCTTGAGGAGATAGTGGAGTACAGAAAGGCCTGGCGTGCTATGGTTCAGGGGGTCACAAAAAAGTTAAGACATGCCTGAAAGATTGAACAGCAAAGACAAAATTCATCTTTTAAGAACCCCTTTACTCCATCCTGTCCTTTTTACCATAGTCCTCTAGCCTCAATCATCAAAGAACCTACTATGTTTTAGACTAGGTGCTGGGAAAAAATGGCCCCTGTCCTCATGGAGCTTCCAATCTAATTTAGCAAGAGAAATATGGCACATGTCTGTATTCTTTTCTTCTCTCTTTACTTTTGTAATAAGGAAAGATTTTTTTTTAACATTTCTAAAAACTGCATCTTCCTATATGGTTCTGTTTACAACATTTCTGATTATCTGAGTCAGATGGTCTAACTCTGGTTTAATTTGCTAACGTTTATACTCTTGCCTCAATATTTTTTTCTTCATTTTATATCCTTCTTCCATTATCTTTCCCTTTTCTCTTCCCTCTCTTTCTTTCCTCACTTGTTTTTCCTGAAGCATTCCTATATAGCAGGGGTCGGCAACCCTTTTGGCCGTGTGAGCCATAAACGCCACATTTTTTAAAATGTAATTTCAATGCTCACAGTGCCGCTCCTGTAACAGCGCCTGAAAAAAAATGGACTTTATGGCTCCTGCAGAAAGAGCCATATCTGGCCCTCAAAAGAGCCAGATATGGCTCGAGAGCCATACATTGCCAACCCCTGCTATATAGGCTATGAAGGGAAATGTGATACAGTGGTCGTGCTTATCTTTATTCTGTGTAGATTATAGGATATCGCTAATGAGCTATTTCACATCTTTTAAAAATCATATCCTTTGAGTTTCTGCAGTGTTAAAGTAACTAGGGATTTCATTATGGGGGTGGGATGGTAGGTAGAAAGAGCAGTGGACTTGAACTTGGCATGCCAAGGGGCTACTACCAGCTTTGTGCCAATCTCTAAACCTTTCTTTAAAAAAAAATCTCCTTACCTTCTGTCTTAGAATCAATATCAAATATTGATTCCAAGGCAGAAGAGCAATAAGGGGGAGGCATTCAGGTTAAGTGACTTGCCCAGGATCACACAGCTGGAAGTGTCTGAGGCCACATTTGAAAACCCAAGACCTCCTATCTCCAGGTCTGTCTCTCTATCCACTGAGACACCCAACTGCCCCATCTCTAAACCTTTCTAAGTCTCAAAGTCTTCAACTTATCCATAGACCCAAGATTTAGAATTCCCTTCTAGCGGAACCTACGCTGATGAAACCATAGCTCTTTTGAATTAATAAAATATTTGTGTGTGCTAATGGGAGAGAGCCAGGGGAAAGACAGGCAGCCTTCTCTCCTCCTTGGTAACACATGTATTCCAGTCGTGGCTTTCAGGAAACAATGCCCCACTTTGTGTTATCTAACTCAGAGGAGCAACTCTACTGGCAGAACTTTTGACCTCAGGAGGAGGGGGCCGGCCCCATGCCAGGTCTTTGGAAAGCCATAGTAGGAGCCAGTGGCCGTGCTATGACATTCCTTAAATTAAACCTGTTTTTTGTCCTGCTTGTTTCATTGAAGCCTGGCAAGGGTTGGAACTTCCTAGACCCCTTTTTTTTTTGGGGGGGGGGTAAGATAGCTGGGGAGGCCTAGGTATTGGAGCACCAGGCAAGTTCTGCCCAGCTTTAGTGCCCTGTAAGCTCCTGTCACTGTAGATGGGGCTACAACCTCCCAACAGGGTCTGGGTTTTTGTGGGGTTTCCCAGGGCTGGGGACATTTCTACAGTTTGAGGCTAGAGGCTGAGGTTTCCCAGCTGTCTCTCAGTGGTTGGTTTGTTGTGAATGGGTAACAGCCAATATAAATTTTGAGTTCTAACTCCTTCCTGGGTCCCCAGTTAAGCCATTCTTCATTCTTTCTTTGCAATCCTGTTTGTGTAGAGTTCTGGAGAAAAGATTAAGGGCAGAAGATTGTTGTGAGATAAAATGTGCCCTGACTTTGAAATCCAAATGTAGACAAAGTTTAAGGATTTTTTTAAAAATCCAGAGAGGACGCTTGGCAGAAAAGTTTGGGGGAAACTATGGTATTCAGGGCCTACTTTTTTTTTTTGAAAGTTGAAATCAGAGCATTGTTATATCATCCTGGCTGTAAGCACATGCCAGATAACTGGATGATATAAGATCATTTCATTTCTTAGTTGTGTTGTGGGGAAAGTGTCTAATGGGATATTCCTCATTTTGAGAGGAGATAACTGTGAATTCATTTAAATGACCCCATAATAGTGTTTCTAGAAAATAATATTCAGAGCGGTTTTTTCTTCTTCTACTCACAATGGATATGTAACCTTGTAAAGAACACTGGAGCCATTCACTGACTTTCTGAAATAATTGTTCCCTTGTTCTCACAATGAAAAGGCAAATTGCTTTAGGATGACTTGTGATTAAAGCACAACCTGGAATGTGTTTAGGATAAGAGCTTGTCATTTGCTTGATTCATTGGCTTAGGGCAAAGGTGTTCTATTGGTTTGCTTTATCTGCCCTACCTGAGCCTTATGGGCAAACAGAGGACTTGTCTCCTGCATTGTTTGATCAAGCATTTACAAAGACATTCCAGATTTCTGACAGAGGAGGAAGCATGTGTGGAGCCTTCTAAACATTTGTGCTAGCCTCACCAACAGACCATTATCAGTTATTCAAGAGAAGATTACTCAGTTTTTTAATTAGCCAAGCCTTTGCTTCTCTTCTCTGATTCCTTACCTTCTCTCTCTCTCTCTCCCTCCCTCTGTCTGTCTCTCTCTCTCCCTCTGTCTGTCTCTCCCTCTGTTTCTCTCTTTCTCTCTCTCCCTCTCTCTTTCCTCCCCCACCCCCTTCTCTCCCCTCTATATCTGTCTCAGTCTCCCCTCCTCTCTCTCTCTCCACTCTTCTTTTTCTTCCTTCTCTTGTTCTCTTTCCTCTGTCTCCCTTCTCCCTCTCCTCCCCCACCCCTTTTCTCCTCTCTCCCTTT
>NC_058135.1:256570707-256599212 GCF_016433145.1 Gracilinanus agilis
CCTCCCCCCTTCTCACCTTTTTACTCTCCCTCCCCCCTTTAACAGCAATATTCATCAATTCCTCTCAAATAAGAATAGCTGACTTTGGATAATGGCTTACAACTTTCAAAATGCTTTCCTCACAGTATCCTGAGATCAGATACAAGTTGTAATATCCCCATTTTAAAGATGGAGAAAATAAGGCCCACTGAAGTCAAGAACTTGCTAGAAAGTAGTCAAACAGGGCTTGGGACCTCAGTCTTTTCCTTCTATGTCCATTGTTATTTATTTTCTTCCAATAGTCCCCCTCCTTCCTGCCTCTTAACCTTCAAAGGCAATAGAAAAGAGACACAAGTCAGTGAAATTTTCCCTTATTAGATTTGATCAGGAGGAAATCATAATCATTGGCTGATGTTAGGATCAGAGATTGTCTGTGGATTTTTCGTACCTAGTTTCAAAAGGCCATAGTTATGAGATGGATAAGTCAATAAACATATTAGTCAGTCAATAAATATTTATTAATTACCTACTATGTGCCAGGCTCTGTGCTAAGTACTAATGATTTAAAAAATAAAAAAGGGGGGCAAAAAGCAGGCCCTACCCTCAAGGATCCTACGACCTAATGATTACATGGAATGTATTTATTTATTTATAGGTAGTTGGAGGGAGGCTTGAGAGGAAGTATATGCATTACCATTCAAAAAATCACTTATAATAAATTATCTACCATCAGATGGACTAAGACAAATAACCATCATTGTAATAGTAGCTGATGATAATTCAAGACACCAGGTCCATGTTTCTTCATCAACTACTCAATAAGTGTTCATTGAGTACCCAACAAATTCTAGTAAACCAAACTCTCTAATGGATACTTGGGGATGGGGGTCGGGGGTGGGGGGGATGATATAAATAGAGATCTAACCGTTTAGCTAGCCAAAGTTAACAGTTAAAACAATACAAAGTCAAGAATAAAACTTTGTGATAGTGAAGTTATCCCTGACTATTTCAGATCTTATTTCTCTTCCTTTTTTCTTTCTTTTTTTTTAATTAAATCTCATCTCTGCCACATATTCCTCCTGTGTCCCTGGGCAAGTCACTTAACCTGCATTGGCAGAGTGAGTTTTTTCATTGGGTATACCCTTATACTAGTGAAATCATAGTCTCAGGCCAAAAAATAGTATGATATAAATGACAAGTTCTGTAGGCATAAAAAAAAGAGGAAGAGAATGAGGAGAAGGAGAAAAGAGATTGAGGAAAAAAAATCAAATTTAATTAAAAAATAAAAGAAGGAGGAAAAATAAGAGCTGAAATACTCAAGAAAAACTTTACTAAAGAGGAGAGATTTGAACTAGGTTCAAATGAGCAGGATTTGGCTTAAAGGGAAGAGCCTGTAATTTGAGAGTAAATCATGGAAGGGATTTTCATTGACTAGAAGATCCCTCCATTTTAGGCAAGAGAGAGAAATAAAGCTAAATAGGTAGGATGACAGATGGCAGAAGGCCTTGATGGCCAGTCAGTGTAGTTGGTAAAGGGTTTGGACTAGAGGAAGGACATAAGTGGATTGGATATAAGTAGAAATAAGCCAGAGGCAGAGTGTCTGCTTTAGGGATCTGAGTTGTAACCCCTTTCATCAGGCCAGGATGGGGAGTCACTGAATGATGACAATAGATATAGGACTGAGTAAGATCTTTGGACAAAATTAAATTACTAAAATTATAACTAGAACTGAAAGCAAACTTTGAAATCATCTTATGACAGCATCAGCCCCTTCGGCATACAGCTGAAATTCAACAATCTCATTTTACAAATGAAGCAACCCTGACCCAGAGAAATTAAGAGATTTGCCCAAAGTCACATTAGCACAATTGTAATAATGGTAATTATTATTATGGCTAATTATTCTACATTATTATATGTAATTATGTTGCATGAATTATAATTTATTATAATAAATGTTAGAACTATGATAACATAATCATTGGTAGTATGTATATAGCATTATATAGTTTGAAAAGCACTTTGTAAATTTTTTTTTCTCCTATCCTCACAACATCCTGGGAAATAGGTGTATTATTAATTCATAGATGAGGAAACAGAGGCAGATAAGGTTAAATGACTTGTCTAGGGTCCTGCTAGTATCTGTGGCAAGATTTGAACTCAGGGCTTTCCCATATCCAAATCCAGTGTTCTAACCACTGTGCCATCTAGCTGTCTCTGTCATACACTCTTTGATATGAGAGGACACCGCCCCCAACCCATCCATTCATGGAGAGGAGAGGATTATGGAAACTTTCAATATATCAGTCAGTTGTGCTGCTTTTTTTCCTCTTTAAAAATGTTATTTGTGGGGCAACAGTGAATAGAGCACCAGACCTGGAGTTGGGAAGACTTGGGTTCAAATCTGGCCTCAGACACTTCCTAGCTGTGTGACCTGGACAAGTCACTTAATCTCAATTGTCTAGCCCTTGCAGCTCTTCTGTCTTTAAATTGAGTCTAAGACAGAAGGTTAGGGTTTAAAAATGAATACAGGTATTCCTTCTACCCCATGAGAGTTACGGGCATGGCACCCCCATGATATAGAAAATCTGGGTAAAAAATTTTGACCCTTCTTTCTTACAGAAAAGAAGTGGGGGGGGGCAGCTGGGTAGCTCAGTGGATTGAGAGTCAGGCCTAGAGACAGGAGGTCCTAGGTTCAAATCTGGCCTCAGACACTTCCTAGCTGTGTGACCCTGGGCAAGTCACTTGACCCCCATTGCCCACCCTTACTACTCTTCCACCTAGGAGCCAATACACAGAAGTTAAGGGTTTAAAAGAAAGAAAAGAAGTGTGAATTTTTTCTTTTTCTCTTATTGTGTGTTTACAGTACCTTATACGCATTTATGAGTTACTAAACTTCTAAAAATCTATGTTTCTATCCTTTGTGTCATCTGCTGGCTTTCTCATTCTTTTCACAAACTTTAGCTTTTTTACTTATTTTAACTCTAAAAAAGATATTCTGTATATTTGTGGCATTAAAAGATAAAATATGTTAATAATATGCAATACTACACATATATTTGTGCATTTCTGAGTTTCTAAACTTTTTCTGTGTCATCTGCTAGCCTTCATGTATCATCTGCAGATTCCACAAAACTCCCCCAAAATTCCCAGTTAATTTCTTATACCAACCCATGATATGTTGAAATGTGGGAAGGGATACTTGTATATATATGTATGTATATGTATATGTATAAAGATATATAATATATATAATATAATAATGTATATATATAAAGATATATACATACATGTATATATGTATGTATTTTTAAAAATTTCTGATGTGAGATGGCTCTGGAAAGGAGAGGGATTCTAGGGATAACTATGATAATATAAAAAACAAAAGGCATCAATAAAAACTTTTTTTTTTAAACCCTTGTACTTCGGTGTATTGTCTCATAAGTGGAAGATTGGTAAGGGTGGGCAATGGGGGTCAAGTGACTTGCCCAGGGTCACACAGCTGGGAAGTGGCTGAGGCCGGGTTTGAACCTAGGACTTCCCGTCTCTAGGCCTGACTCTCACTCCACTGAGCTACCTAGCTGCCTCTAAAAACTTATTTTTAAAAGATTCATTCCTTGACTTGGAAGTATTACCGACGATGTCTATTTTTAACTTTGGCATAAAAATGCAATCAGTGCTATTGATGTATCTCTGTTTAGCTCCTCAGCTGTCTATATAAGAACGGGTCGACATCATCCGACCATTATCTTCAGAAGACAAGAGGAATCTGCCTTAACCCCATCGCCTCTTCCCCTGGACGACTCAGGACTACCTTCTTATGAGCAAGCTGTGGCATTGACTGGGAAATACGATGTTCCCCCACCTCCCTATCCTGGGCCAGCAAGAGGATTTAAGGTGTTTAAAAAGTCCATGTCGCTACCTTCCCACTAAAGCCAATATCCACGTGGAAGATGTTGGTTTATTTGAAGAAGGCGCCGTGACTCAATTCTCCGGTAGTTTCAAGGGCTGGACATTTCACGTCTGTAAAGGTGCCTTTCGTGACTGCTGTTCTATTGCTTAATAGATTTGCTCTACATATCTGGACTTTTATCTCTGATCTCATCATAATAAGTGAATTTTTTTTCCTTTTATTTTTTCCGTGCTTTTAGGAACCAGGTTCTAATTTGCAATTTGGGAGTCTCCAGATCCTAGTCTAGGCAAAAGATCACCAAATAGAAAACATATTCACCAGGGATAATAACTTCTGTAGGGAAGAGCACCAAACCCATTATCGCAGAAAATATTCTACACTGGTAGTGTTGAGAACTGAACTAATGGAATACAAGAGGGTTTTTTGCTCTGAGTCATCTTGAGTCAAGATGCTGAATATTTTGTCCCCTGTTTATTTTCATTCTCCTTTAGCAAAGGAGACTTTTTAGAGAAGTTTTTCATTTCCATGATGAATCAGTGACTTTTAAATATAAAATAATCCTGATGATTATTCTATATGAAAAAGCACACGATGTTATTTCCAGGTGTTTGTTCTTATAGATTATATTAAGGGCAGCTGGGCGGCTCAGTGGATTTAGAGCCAGGCCTAGAGACAGGAGATCCTGGGTTCAAATCTGGCTTCAAGGTACTTCCTAACTGTGTGGCACTGGGCAAGTCACTTAATCCCCCATTGCCTAGCTCTTACCTCTCTTCTGCCCTAGAACAAGTATTGATTCTTAGATGGAAAGGAAGGATTAAAAAAGAGAAAGAGAGAGATTATATCAGCTATACAGCAGTGGGGGAGGGGGAAACACCTTAATTTTTCTTCTGATCAAATGGCTGCTGCTATTGGAACTTGGAGGGCAGGGGCACAATGACAAGGTTGCAGATTTGTTAACTGGCTACTATCATTTTCATTCTTTCCAATTACAAAAAAAAAAAAAAAGGTCCAGGAGCCAGAGTCTCCTGTAAGGAAATAAGTAGATTCTATCTACATGACTATGTTGTACGTTTGGTTCATGTGAGATTACTTTGGTTGGGAGTTTTATTCTGGCTCATAATTAATGATTTAATACAGAAGGGAGAACTTATATATGATATGCCCATTTTATCATCAGTGACCCTTTGCATCTCTGTGGTATATTTTCTCAGGCAGTCAGGCACACTAAAATGGTCCTTCAACCCAGATTCCCTACAATCCTCTCTTCTATTGTCATTCTTTCTTTAAAGACTTAAAGGAACTTGAACCCTCTATATATAGATGTATAGATGTACATATTTTCCCCCTGTGGGGTGAGGTCAAAAAATAATATCCCTGAGAAGGGAAATAGAAGATTCTATTCCATAAATATTGGTCAGTTACTACCTTAATTTTTTTGGTTTGTTTTATATGATAATTTACAGCGTTATTTTTTTTTTTGATAGAGGAGGCTACAGTCCATGTCAATTTGATAGTGCATGCTAAACCAAAGTGGTACTGTTGGTTTAGACAATGTAAATCACAGTTAAGTTTTTTTTTATTCTTGGATAATAAAGTCTTCTTTCAACATTAGACAAAAATAAGATCTTTGTCTTTCTGAACTTTTTTTTTTTAATTTTTTAAACCCTTACCTTCCGTCTTGGAGTCAATACTGTGTATTGGCTGCAAGGCAGAAGAGTGGTAAGGGTAGGCAATGGGGGTCAAGTGACTTGCCCAGGGTCACACAGCTGGGGAGTGTCTGAGGTCAGATTTGAACCTAAGACCTCCTATCTCTAGGCCTGGTTCTCAATCCACTGAGCTACCCAGCTGCTCCCCTTTCTGAACTTCTTAAGGTTTTGTTCTCTTGGCATCTTTTTCAGAATCCCTTCCTTTGTGTGGCCCAATTGTCACCAACCTAATTACAAACTCACAAAATATCAAAGATAGACATTTCACACACTCATTGTACAGAGGAGGAAACAGACCCATAAAGTAGAAACGACTTGCCTAATATCACATTGCTCATAAGTGACAGAACCAGGAACTTAATATTTAATTTAAGAAAGATACTCTTTTCTTTTTACCACACATACTACCTACCAAAAAATACCACAACTAATTATGCTCTAATTTTACACAGCACGTTTTCTTGCATTAGTAAAAAGACTTTTTTCAAAACTTGTTTCTCTCCCATAGCCTCTGTTTTCTGCCTTTGACAATGAACAAGCTAAAGCAACAGATGTCTTACAGGAAAACCAAAGTCTCCCAGGGAGTTGATGGCAGGACTGAAATGGGAGCTTTTCTCCAAGCCCCCACCTTGCTCACAAGATCATACATTACCTAATTGTAGGGTAGTGAAAATTTGTCCCCATTTGAAATTGATGATTTAAAAAGACTTTTTCCTTAAATGATAATGGGAATTTTTCTCCTGAAATTTTTTTGAGTCCTTCCCACTGACACATGAGCTCTAAATCCAAATAATCTTCAGAGCCTCAGACTCCCTCCTCGAGGCATCCAGTTTATCATTTGTCATAAAACTTGGATATGAAATGTTAATCTCTGATTCATCCCCAGAGGAATTGTGAGATCCATGGTATTTGTAGAGTATCTCTACAGTTCAGGACAATAGGGAAGATTAATTGACAAATGGCTATATTAAATGCAACATTTCAATAGTAACTTATTGTAATTTTTAAAAATTTCACCAACTATTTGTTTTTGGCTCCTGCTTGTTGTTGTTGTATATTAGCTATGAGATCTCTATTGTTTTGTAATGGTAACTCTTAGAGCTCCACTGAGCTCGAGATTTCACAAATAATTAAAGTAGGGTTGAAGAGTTTTGTTTTGCTTTTCATTTTACATCAGAGTTGGATGGAATGAAGGCTTTATGTCGATCTGATTTGAAAGAGGCTAATAATTCATAGCAGGCTTCAGTGTGATGATTCTACCTGGCAAACCAAGTCCAGGAGATGTGATTCATTTTCAGAAAGAAAATCTCTTTAAAAAAAAAAAAGTCTATATGTGGTATATGGGTTCTTTCCATCTTTTTTGTAAATTTCTATTAGAGAGTATAAGAAAACTCAAGGTAATTAGAAAAGTTTTGTTAAAAAGTAGCCATTGTATCTTCATTTGCTATTGTGGTCTAAATCAGAGAGGGAAAGGACTTAAGAGCTGGGAGGATCTTATCACTTAGTTGGAGTTCCTTTAGCTTACTTTGTCTTTGAAATTTGCAATAATGTATTCCCTTCAGATAAATTGGGTGTGTTTACTTTTTAATGTGTGTAAGAAAGTAAATTGTTTATAGTTCTAGATGCCATATCAGCAAAATTTAAAACAGTAACACCCTGAATTATTTCCCTGAAACAGTTTCCAGAACTCCATTCCAGGCCATCCCTGCGTTTTTAACATGGGGCATTAATTTCTAAGATAAATAGGAAAGAAGCAAAAAAAAAAAAAAAATCCGTGATTGTTTTTACATTTTCATTGAATGTGAACTCATCTATTGGACTAAACCATTAATTAGATATGGAACACTTTAGAAATAGGTTTGTGTGTATATACTATATCGTATGTGTATGTGTGTGGAGATATGTATACATATTTCTGAGGGGTGTTTGTCATTTCTGTGCATAAAAACATTTCCATGATATTTGCCCAATTTAGGTGATATGGTCTAGATCTTGCTGGATGAGTGAGCTAGAGCCCATCTCTTCTGTGTACAAAGTCAGCCAATGAAATAATATTTTAAGTACCTGCCATGTACAAAAGCTTGAATCAGACAGGTTTGATGGATGATGGGAACTCCCATTGTAACAGGCAGCGACTAAAGTGTCACAACATGAAACAAAGCAGATAAAAACTAGACCAGTGATTTCATTGATGAAAGAGAATTCTCACATGAGAAAAAACAGGAAATAGCAAGGTTTATGAAAATGGATAACAGGAGGTGAGCTATTAATTATGATGAATTTAATCATATTTTAGATGGATTATTTTAAAAATATGACCCAAAATGTTACCAGTTTTATCTTTCAGACACTGGGTATTTCATTTTCAGATGCTTTAATGAGTGTACCGAGTAGTGTCCACATTACAGGTCAGTCGTGTCAATAGAAAACTGGAGACTGACCTTAGTTATTGACTCTACCTCCTCCTTTCCCTGGGGAGTCAATTATTCCTCTGGCAGGATTCTGTTCCTACTTTTCAGAGTGCCTATTATTAGAAGGGAGAACCTAGAATGGGGGGAAGGGTAGGGACTGAAGATAGAAAAGCTTAGCTTTTTGTGACAATTATATTCAGTTTTCTAAAGCCAGAGGCTCCCACTGTTGGGTCTTTCTTGAAACCAGCCTCCTGTTTTGAAGTCTTCATTCAGGAGAGGAAGAGGGAGAAAAGATTTAAATATCATATGCTTAAAAACAAAACATATAAAATGGCGACAACCAACCACTGTATGCAAAATCAACTGTTAGTAAAAAAAAAAAAAAAAATTTAGTTCTGAACTCATTTGCTGTGTTTTCTTGTTTAGTTGCATTTTGAAAGACTGGATTTCCAGCTTAGTTTCCCAATACTATAGAAATTTAATTTTTATACTTTTTTCTAATGTAATAATGTTCAATGCCGTGTGCTTCCTTAAAGAATTTCTGATTATTTAAAAATATTTCTCTTTGGTTATGTAAGGCAATCTGCCCATTGTGTACTAAGATTTTTATTCACTAGAACCATCAACTTTTTGAAAAGCATGCCTTCCCTAAAGTCTTCATTGTGTCATAAATTGTCTTTTCTTATTGTGTACATTTTTGTATCTGTATAATAAACTTGATTTGTAATGACATTTTATATTAAGTAAATATTTATTACTCATTGTAGCATTTTAGTAGCTTTATTTTTACTCTTCTTTACTATTTAAAAAACATTTTTTAATATGCTGGCCCCCCGCTATGGGGGGGAGGACAGCATGGTGGACAACGCTGATTGAGAAGTGGGGACCTATTAAAAAGGTTTCTTTTAATGGTTTTGAGATTGAATACTGAGGCATCAGGCATCGTGTGCAGGATTAGAATTAGGAATACCTAGATTCAAATCCCTGCTCTGATATATACTACATGATCCAGGACAAGTCACATAACTCTTATATACATCCAACAACTGTCTGTTAAGTAATTTTTCTTGTCTAGCCTTTTCAGGAATGTCTAACTCTTTGAGGCCTCATATGAGATTTTCTTAGCAAAAAGATAGTTGATGTTTCTATAATAAGAATTATAATTGATCATAAAATCATAGATTTCCATATTCATAGTATTTTTTAAAAAAACTTTTACCTTCTGCCTTAGAATTGGTATTTTTTTTTATTGGTTCCAAGGCAGAAGAGTTGTGAGGGCTAGGCAATGGGGGTTAAGTGACTTGCCCAGGGTCACACAGCTAGGAAGTATCTGAGGTCAGATTTGAACCCAGGACCTCCCATCTCTAGCCCTGGCTCTCAATCCACTAAGCCACCTAGCAACCCCCTGCCCCCAGGATATTTTAAGATATTGTTTTTTCTCCTTGGATTGTGTTGGCCAAAATTATATAAATGTTTTCTTCTGAAAACAGAATTCTTATTTGTGGTTTAATACCATGATGAAGAAAAACACAACCAAGCCACGTTGTATTCCAGTTCACAACTTGTTTATACTTGGAGACTTGAATAAATGCATTTATCATAGTTATAGTAAGGCAATGTGCATAAGGTCAAGAACGCTGGTCATATAACATTGATTTGTGGACATGCCAAATATTTATTACTTGGAAATAACTTGTGAGTAGCCTGGGATGTCAGTTGCAAACAAGAAGATGAGTCCAATCTCTCTTCATCTTCTAAATTCTATCAGCATGACTATTAGCACAACCCAAATTCTCTACGGGATAAAACAAGCTGTCCACGTTTACAAACCAGTCTGGTTGTTTTGACGGATTTAAGCCATCAAGTCAATAAAATAAAAGTCACAGTTTAGCTGAGCTCCAAAAAGATACTACTTTTCTACATTAAAATGTAAATTAAAACTACTATTATAATTTCTATTTCTGTCCTGGTCTATACAAAATTGCCCTCTCCGTGCAGGGCTAGAAAAGATATAATAGAGGCAGCTAGCACTGGACCTAAAATAAGGAAGACCTAAATTCAAGTTCTGTCTCATGCACTAACCAGGTGACAAGGACACTCTCAAGGTCTCTCTAAAGAACTTTAGTGTTAATTGAGAGAGAGGGCAGCTAGGCAGTTCAGGGGACTGAGGATTGAGTCTAGAGACAGGAGGTCCTGAGTTTAAATATAACCTCAGATACTTTCTAGCTATATTCCCCTGGGCAAGTCACTTAACCCCCATTGCCTTGCCCTTATCCCTGCTCGTCGGCTTTGGAACCAATACATATTATTGAGTCTAAGACAGAAAGTAAGGGTTAAAAAAAATATTGATTGGGAGACATGGGAGATATTGCCATGGGACCATCTAGTATGGCATGCCCACAGCAGAGAAGGTACTTTGTTCTATAGAATTGCAGTAGCTCAAAGAAATGTGAGATCTGCAGATTGAGACATCTCCATCTTAAATGTCCATTTGGGCTATTTGTGCCCAACATGTGGTGGAGCCTTCTGAGTTCATATTGGTCTGATTAGCCACAGTTCACTATACCTAGACCCCACCATAGTGATGCCATTTTGGTCCTCTTCAAGAAAAAAGGGCAACAAGAGACCTCTGGCAAATAACTTAACCTCACTTTCTTTACCTGTAAAATGAGAAAAATAATAACCCCTACCCCAGGAGTTTTTCAGAGGGGAGTGGGAATTGGACAAAGTAATTTATGTAAAGTGGTTTGCAAATCTTGAAAATGCTCTCTTTATAAATTATTATACTATTTCTATAATAACTGGGAAGATCTCCATGAACTGATGCGGAGTGAAATGAGCAGAACCAGAAGAACATTGTACATAGTAACTGAAACATTATGAGATGATCAAATGTAACAGACTTTGCTAACAAAAGCAATACAATGATTCAGGACAATCCTGAGGGACTTATGAGAAAGAATGCTATCCACATCTGGAGAAAGAACTGTGGGAATAGAAATGCAGAAGAAAGACATATGATTTATCATTTGTTTAAGTGGGTATTGGATTTGGGGTTTTGGTTTTAAAAGATTACTCTATTACAAAAATGAATCATATGGAAATGGGATGTGAGTGATAATATATGCATAACCCAGGGAAATTGTCAGCTCCAGGAGGGGGAGAACATGAATCATATAACAATGGAAAAATACTTTAAAATAAATACATAATAAAAAGCAAACGTAAATAGGTATTCTCTAATATCTATTAAACCCTTAAAAAATAAAATAAAATATTGTCAAAAGTAGCCAGAAAAGGGGGCAGCTGGGTAGCTCAGTGGAATGAGAGTCAGGCCTAGAGATGGGAGGTCCTAGGTTCAATCTGGCCTCAGCCACTTCTCAGCTGTGTGACCCTGGGCAAGTCACTTGACCCCCATTGCCTACCCTTACCATTCTTCTGCCTTGGAGCCAATACACAGTATTGACTCCAAGATGGAAGGTAAGGGTTTAAAAAAAAAGTAGCCAGAAAGAAGAGGCTGCCAAAGTTCAGATAGATTTCAGCTTCACAAATTTGTCTGGGTTAGCTTTTTCCAAGTCTCCATTTCTTCACATCTTCCTTTAAGTCAAACCCCAAATCTTAACATCTTAGTCTGATTTTTATATTTTAATTTTATCTTTGTTTTAGTCCAGTAACAAATTTACACATAAGTTTTCCAGAGTTACAGGATTCATGTTGCCTCCCTTCCCTCTTCTCTCCCACCTCCTGCAGTTGACAAGCAATTCCACTGGATTATATACATCATAATACAGAAATTTGTTTGTTTTCACTACTGAATCAAATATTCAGGACAATTCATTTTGGAAGGTTATTCTTCAGACAGCAAATATTCCAGACAGAATTGACATCATTAATTACTAGATTTATATAGTGCTTTTAGGTTTACAAAGCACTTTACAAATATGATTTCATTTGCTCCTCCCAACAAGTCTGGGAGTTAGAAGCTATCCTTGCCCTCATTTTATAAATGAGGAAAGGAAGGAGATAGAATTTAAGTCATTTGCCCAAGATCTTAAATACACAAGTAAGTGACTGAGGCTAAGTTGCTCTGCCCACTGAACCACTTGGACCTCACATCATCTGATCCAACCCATAATCAATTCTTAAATTTCTGGATTGTTGTTTTTTTAACCCTTATCTTCCATCTTAGAATAAATCTAAGTATTGGTGCCAAGGAAAAGAGCAGTAAGGGCTAGGCAATTAGGGTTAAGTGACTTGCCCAGGGTCACACAACTAGGAAGTATCTGAGGCCAGAATTTAACCCAGAATGTCCCATCTCTAGACCTGACTATCCACTGAGCCACCTCACTGCCCTCTAAATGCACTCTTAAAACTTATGCAGGGGGGCAGCTGGGTAGCTCAGTGGATTGAGAGTCAGGCCTAGAGACAGGAGGTCCTAGGTTCAAACCTGGCCTCAGACACTTCCCAGCTGTGTGACCCTGGGCAAAGTCACTTGACCCCCATTGCCCACCCTTACCACTCTTCCACCTATGAGACAATACACCGAAAGTACAAGGGTTTAAAAAAAAAAAAACTTATGCAGTTGACTCATAACATTTGTCATCATTGAAATAAAAAAAAATTCTAAGGAATGTCAACAATCTAGTTAATTCACCTAAAAAAGAAAATTACTTCTGTGCATAAATGTTTGACATATTGTACCAAATGCTTTGTTTATTGATAGAATAATGATTTCTTTAACATGGTGAAAAAAAGTTTTTTTTTTTAAAACCTAATTCTAATGTTTAGTATTGCATAGATAAACCTAAAAGCAACTCTGATTTTAGGGAGAAAGAAGTTAATGGCAATATGGTAAAGGACAAGCATAATGAAGAGAAACAAGTTTTTAATTTCTCAGTAAAATCTTGCATTCAAATCCAGAGCTGTGTTGGTTAGTACGATGCAGTACAAAAGGGAATACCAGTTTTGTCATCTGAAGGCCTAAACAGGAATCTCTAAATCTTTGCTCCAACTCCTGCTGACTAGATAGTATCAACAGAGACTACAAATAGAGTCCAATTACTCAGCCTTAAATCCCAGCTCTACCATTTCCCATCTGTGACTGGGACAGTTCATTCTGGGCCTTAGTTACAAAATGAAAGAATAGGACTCGATCATTTCTAAGATCTCTTTTAGCTTCAGCGTTCTGTGGCTCAGTTTCCCCATCTGTCAATATGAGGGTGTTTCCTGAACTAGCAGTCTGATGGCATGGCCTTTGAATATCCAATTCTACTTTCCATGCCACGAAAAGGCATCAGGAAATGTCATCGAGGGAGAATTTTCTCGTTTCAAATAAATAATTCATGTAAGATACAAAGCAAAATTTAAACATTTTTCAGTAATTAAATATGGTTTGTGTGATAGAAAAATTACTAAAGTACTAAAAGCTCTAGTTACAGCTCTGCCACTTATCACTTTAATTTTTTTGTCATTGTATTCAGTTTTATCTGACTCTTTGTAAGCCCATTGAGGGTTTTCTTGGCAAAGATCCTGGAGTAGTTTTCCATTTCCCTCTCTAGCTCATTTTATAGATGAGGAAACTGAGGCAAACAGGGTTAAGTGACTTGCCAAGGGTCACACAGCTACTAAGTACTGGAGGCCAGATTTGACTCATGAAGATGAGTCTTCCTGATTCCAAATCCAAGACCCTATCTATTGCATAACCTAACTGCCCAATCATTTTGATAATTATGATAGCTGGCATTTGTACAGCACTTTAAAGTTTGCAAAATACTTTGCAAGTATTGTCTCATTTGATCCTCACAACAATCCTGGGAGGTAAGTGCTGTTATTATCCCCACTTTAAAAATGTGACATATTCGAGAATATCCACAGTTATTGTCTGAGGTAAGATTTGCCTCAGTTAGTTCCTGATGTCAGATCTAGTGATCTCTCCAACTCTGTGAACTTGGATAGATCATGTAACTTTCCCAGACATTAGTTTTCTCATCTGTACAAATAAGAGAGGAGAGCTGGCTCAGGTTCTTTCCACCTCTAATAGTTCTAACATTAAAATATGTCTAAAGAGTCAAGTGATACAAAAATGAATAATATGGAAATATGCCTTGCATGATAATACATGTATAACCCAAATTGAATTGCTTGTCAACTCTGGGAGGAGAGAGGGAAGAAGGGAGGGAAACAAAATGAATCATATAACTTTGGAAAACGTGGAAATTTGTTATTAAAATAAAATAAAGATAAAAATAAAATTTAAAAAAAAAATTTTTTTAAATAAAATGAAGTTTAAAAAGAGTCAAGTGACTTAAGGAATTGTGTGTTGGATCAAAGTAGGCACTCTGGATGATTAAGACAAATAAACATTATTAATGTTAATAATGGTAATAAAAACCATGAGAAAATGTATGACAGTGAAAAGTCAAGAAATCTCTGCCAAAATTTGGAATTAAGCCCAAGGGTTTTAAAACACTGCCTGCCCTTTGATCCAGCAATACCACTACTGGGTTTGGACCTTGAAGAGGTAATAATGAAAAATATTTGTACAAAAGTATTCATAGCCTCACTCTTTGTGATGGCAAAAACCTAGAAAATAAGGGGATGTCCCTAGATTGTGGAATGGCTGAACAAATTGTGGTATATGATGGTAATGGAATATTATTGTGCTCTAAGGAATGAACTGCTTGATTTCTATATGAACTGGAAGAACCTCTAGGAACTGATGCAGAATGAAATGAGCAGAACCAGGAGTGAAACATTGTGGAACTATCCAATGTAATGGACTTTACTACTAGTAGTAATACAATAATCCAGGACAATTCTGAAGGATGTCTGAGAAAGAATGCTATCCACATTGAGAGAAAGAACTGTGGGAGTACAAACACAGAAGAAAAATAAATGACTTATCACTTATCTCTTGTGTATATGGGTATGTGAATTGGGGTTTTGGCTTTAAAATATTGCTCTATAGCAAAAATGAATAACATGGAAATAGGTATCAAGTGATAACATTTGTACAATACAGTAGAATTGTTTGTTGGCTCTGGGAGGGGGGAGGGAAGAGGAGAAGGAAAGAAAATGAATCACGTAAACATGGGGAAATATTTTTAAAATAAATAAAAATTAAAAAACAAAACAAAACAAATCCCTGCCAAGGTGCAGCTAGGTGGCTTAGTAGATTGAGAGCCAGGCCTAGAATCTGGAAGGTCCTGGGTTTAAATTTGGCTTCAGACACTTCCTAACTGTATGACCCTGGGCAAGTCACTTAAACCCCATTGCCTAGTCCTTACTGCTGTTCTGCCTTGGAGCCAATACTTAGTACCAATTCTAAGACAGAAAGTAAGAGTTAAAAAAAAAAGTACTAGCAGACTTCATCCTTTCTATTGGTTTGGCTTCTTCCAGGTTGGTGGCTTTTGGTAAGAGACAATGCAGAGATCTAGAGTCTTCCCTGACCAAGGCCTACATATAGCCCATGAACTCACTTTCCACTTATTTGTCTCATTGTTCTTCCATTTTAAGTGAAGGAGATTAGAGGCTACATACAGCCTTGCAAGGTTCAAAGGTCCGAAGAACAAGCTCCTGGGAGGTCTGGACATCCTGTAAACACTGTGTTGTAGCCAACCCACATTTGAGGTCCTCGGAAGCTAGAAGGTACAACCCAGACTAATTGCAGCTGAGACAAAGGATCATCCAGCTTCAATGCCACATTTGGAGGAGAACTCGGTGGGACCAGTGTTCTCTGGAAACGTAAACCCGAGTCCATTCTCCTATTCTTGGTATAACTTCAAAGTAAAATATTTTTTGTAAAAGCTGCTTGATATGAATTGGGTAAATGCAACTGAAGTGCTGATCTCCAACAATGGAGGGGGGAAGCAATGAGAAAATGGAAACACATCAAACTGGGAATATTAAGTCAATAAAATTGGGAAGAAAAGCCTGACAACCCCTCAGAAGTACTCTTAGAATTCTGAGGGAAAGGGGCAGTTGGGTAGCTCAGTGGATTGAGAGTCAGGCCTAGAGATGGGAGGTCCTAAGTTCAAATCCGACCTCAGACACTTCCCAGTTGTGTGACCCTGGGCAAGTCACTTGACCCCCATTGCCCATCCTTACCACTCTTCCACCTAGGAGCCAATACACAGAAGTTAAGGGTTTAAAAAAAAAAAAAAGAATTCTCAGGGAAAGATGTGGCCAGGCTTCCTCTAAAAGAGCATAGTTAGGATACTTGAAGGCTTGGGCTCAGCATCTCCTTTTTCCCTTCATCTATTACCCCTGCTAGGGCTGCTGTTTTAAACCCTTGATATGATACACTAAGATTGATAGCATTGGTTTTATTATCGGTCCCAGAGATAGAGGTTAGAAAGCAGAGAAGGACAGGGAGGTACAACTATATGATAAGAAGATGCCTGGAGAACAATGTGGTGGGGTGGGCTAAATCTGGTAAACTCACCAAGTAAAAGGAACTAAAAAGAGGGGAGAAAGAAGGGAATATCAAAATATTCATAGAATTTTTTTTTGTCAAAACCCAAACAAAAGGAGATAAAATGTGTGTCCATTGATGATGAATAATATTGTGGTATCTCAATACAACACATTGTATTGAGATACAATTAATAATTACCACAAGAAATTATAAATGTGGGAATTTCAGAAAACCAAAGGAAAAAACTCATGTAAACTCATATGCAATGAAGTAAACAGAAGTAAACAACATATGAAATGACCACTACAATAAAAAAGCAAAACTATATGAAAAGGCATCCAAACCCTGATTAACTACAATAAATCTCTTGGTTCCAGAAAAAAAGATGATGAGACGTATTTGCTTTCTTTCTAAGGAAAGTTGCATACGCTATCAGATATGGTTAGTTCTGGTTGGTTTTACTTAGCTGTTTCTTATTGTCGAGAGATAAGAGTCCAGAATTATGGGAAAATATCAAGAAATAACTACAATGGGGCCCAATAGAGAGCCAGGCCTGGAGATGGGAGGTCCTGGGTTCAAATCTGACCTCAGACACTTCCTAGCTGTGTGACCCTGGGCAAGTGCCTTAACCCCAGTTGCCTAACCCTTACTGCTTTCCTGCTTTGGAACCAATTCTTAGTACTGATTCTAAGATGAAAGGTAAGAGTTTAAAAAAAAAGTTAGAAAAACTAAACTGGGAAGGGAAGGATTTAAAGCGATAGTTCCCAGAAGAGGTTATATATGAAAGGAAAAAGGAGACTCTAAGCCCAGACCTTCATGCCCCACAAATTGTGCAGACCAATGAGCTTTATTCAGTACTGCACACTACTCATTTTTATTTTCTTGTCCATTCATTAGTCTTTACTTGAATTATTTCCAAATGTCTGTACTTTCCTATGCTATTAGGCTACTCGGTTGCTATTTCTGAAGTGCCACTAAATAGAAAAAGAACTATATAAAATGTTACATAGCCTATATGAGTGTAACAATATTTAGACAAACTTTTTGGGTGTGATCAAACAAGATTTGGCAGCAATCTGAGATAGCTGAAGAGGGTGATTTATGCCAAAAGTAAATCCAACTGAGGTTAGCCGTTTGGTCCAGTTTCTGATGATTGCCTTTCCTACCATATAAAGAGATCAAAATTAGCTTTAAACGTTTGCCCTCATCTCTGCTAGACCTTGACATTTCCCCGTCCTCACATCCACCACACTGTTTTTCCCCACCCACCTTGCCTCTTCTTTCCCTTGCAAAATTGCCTAAGAAAATATGGAAATGCTGAAGGTCTTGGGTTGGACCCAATTAGTACGATTCCTGGACAAATACTATATAGTTGGGCCTAGAATGGAATAGGAGGAGCAAAAGAGGCTGGATGGCCTTTGGGAAACTGCAGGGGACTGTTAATAAACCCCCCCAAACTCCTCTCTGAAACAAAAGCCCAGCTTTTTGATGCCAGCATTCTTACAGTGATACTCTCTGTTTCAAAATGGTGAAATATCCAATTCTAAATAATAGAAGTTGTAGGTTGCCTAAGTGGTGACATGGACATATGTAAGGAGGGGAGGTAGGGGGATAATTAGACCACACAATATTACCAACAAAGAATGGTCTTCCAGAAGTGGTTGTTAGCATATAACAACAACTAACATTTATATGCTACCCTGGCTCTGAAACAGATTCTGGCACTCTGGGATACTGAGGCACTCTAGCGATCTTTAAAAATCCATCCCTTTCATCTAAAAATGAAAAGAACAAATGTGGAGGCAAGGATCAGGTTTGCCCTTTTACCTGGTCATATGGCCTCAGAAGGGAGAAGGCTCTATTGTGTCTCTCCCTTAAAACATTGTCTTTCCTGGACATGGGAACGGAAGAGTCCCTAAAGAAAACCATAAGGAAATGACTGAAGCTGAGAGGCCATTTTGAACACTTCCACAGAAAATCAATGTTCTTCCTCTTCAGTAAGTGGTCAGTCAATTACAACCAGTTACAGAATGGCTAAACATGCCACAGCATCTCACCAATGCACTGCAATGACCAGCTCCAATTCTAGAGGACTGATAATGACACTTGTTGTAGAGGTGATGATAGACTTAAAATGCAGAAGAAGACTTATATTTCAGGACACAATCATTGTAGGAATTTACTTTACTTGACTATTTGTATTTTTCATAAGAACTTTTTTGGGTTTAGTTTTGCTTTTGTTTTCCCAATAGGAGAGAGGTGGGAGAGTAAGGAATAAAAGAGATAGGATGGGGCAACTAGATGATTCAGCAGATAGTGAGAGCCAGACCTAGAGTTGGGAGAGGTTCTGGGTTCAGATTTGACCTCAGACACTTCCTAGCCGTGTGACCGTGGGCGAACCACTTAAATCTATTGCCTATCCCTTACTGTTCTTCTGTCCTGGAACCAATACACATTATTGATTCTAAGATGGAAGGTAAGGGTTTTTAGATAGGTAGGTAGATAGATAGATGATAGATAGATAGATAGATAGATAGGTAGATAGATAGATAGATAGATAGATAGATAGATAGATAGATAGATGATGGATAGCTGGATAGATAGATGGATAGACGGATGGATGGATAGATAGATGGATGAATAGATAGATGGATGGATGGATAGATAGATAGATAGATGGATGGATGGATAGATGGATGGCTGGATGGAAGGATGGATAGATGGATAGATAGATAGATGGATGGATAGATGGATAGATGGATGGATGGATAGATGGATGGATGGATGGATGGATGGATGGATGGATAGATAGATAGATAGATAGATAGATAGATAGATAGATAGATAGATAGACACATAGCTGAATGTCTAATAAGTGTTTGTTGCTCTTGTTTCTGTTCTACTATATATATGGAAATACCCATATTATTTGGTGTTTGTTGAATTCAGAATAAAAGTAAAGAATATTTTTTAAAAAGAAAAGTTCCCACCATACCTCTCACACCTTGAATTCACCTTGAATTTTCTCAGGCTGAACTAGAGATGGCTGATAAATCAAGAACACTTTAATATTTGGGGTAGCCCAGTGAAGTGGAGGAATAAAGTTGGAAGAAATACTATGCAGTTTTGTCATAAACTTTTTCCAGGGCAGGCCCCAGATACTTAGCCATTGTTATCACCCAAATCATGCTTTTCTCAAAGAGTAGGTTCTTCCCTCTCCAAGCATTCTGCCTATCTTCTTGAAATTCAGTAACCTGAACCCTCAAAATGTTTATACTCTAAGCTTGATAAGGACTGGTCCTGCTCTTGGGGCATGGAGTTATAAGAAGATATCCCTTAAACAAAACAGATGTGAGAAGGGATGGGTGTATAGGAAAACACTTCCTTTTCTCCTTTTTCCACCAGTGGTCACAAATACAGACCTATTTTCCCTACCCAAACTTGCTTACTCTTAAGGATTCCATATATTCCAGATTCATAATTGTTCTATGAAACTTTCCATCTTCCAGTTTTCCCTTGATAATCTAGTGGTAAAAACCTGAAACCCAAAAGTTAGGTCTCTTTTCTACTAGTATTAAGTTCTGTAAGAAAATATAAGTGAATGGGGTGACCAGGGATATTACAATAAACTAAGGGGTTTGTGGAAACACACTTTAGGATTTATGAGAGACTGGACCAGGGTGAAGAGACCAGAGTTTTTCTGGATCTCCACAGGAATGGCAGTTGATCTTAACTGTCACCCAGCTTCCACTAGACCAGAGTATAGTAACAGGCTATCAAGGTAAAAGGGACTTAACAGCTTTAATTATGTTATACTAAAAAGGTGGGAAAGGATTTCTATACTAAAATCTAAGGGATAAAACCACAGGGCAATGGGAGGACTTATTCTGCTCTTATCTAAGTGATCTAAACTAACAGGGTCCAAGGAGCTATAAATGGAGTCTCTGGGTTTCTGCCTCAAACCTGGAACCTGCCAGGCTTGAGTGCAGCTAGGGTTTTGTGGCTTTGGGATTCTCACTGCAATCCACTGATGATCTCTGGATGCCAGGAGCTAAAGTTGTCTCAGGAACCAAGTAGAAAGGGGTTTGCTTGAAGCACTGTCCTCTTCTCTTGGCTCTGCAGATCTTGTCCTTTCCTTAAATGCCACACCACACAGGATCCCAGGGGAAAACAGGATGCAAGGTGTCCTTTGCTCTGAGGTCTCCCAGGCTGGCAACAGTTTTGCCCATCACTCATGGAGTCCACACTCAGAGCACAGATAGACTTCCTCCTCCTTCATTCCAACCTGGAATTCCCAGCTCTAGCTCCTTCCTGCTAGGTACTTCCTAATCAATATATAATCAATACCTAATAACCAGCTAATCTAATCTTACTCATAACAGTTCTGATAGACAATTTAGTATAGTGTATAGCATAATGGAATTGGAGTCAGAAAAAAGCAGGGTTTGCCTGGAGATGTAAAGTCCTGAGTACAAATCTGACCTTAGACTCTTCCTATCTGTGTGACTTTGAGCAAGTTATTTAACCCCCATTGCCTAGCCATTACTGCTCTTCTGCCTTAGAACCAATACATAGCATTGATTCTAAGATGGAAGAGTGATGTAGGAAAATCATGGGGGAAAAAAGAGTCAATAACTTGGGAGAGGAGGCACAAAAAATACTGAAGAAATCAATATCTTAAAAAACAGAATAGTCCAATTGATTAAAGAAGCACAAAAATCCACTGGAGGAAACTCTTCAAAAAGCAGAATTGGGTTATAATTTTGGGAAACATATGTTGGGAATTGCTACTACATGTAATTGGGAAAATAAAGTGTCTCTGAATTTGAAAATTTAAAATTTTTAAAAAGCAGAATTAGTTAAGTAGAAATTTAGGAACAAAAATTCACTGAGGAAAAAGATTCTTTCAAAAGTATAAGTGACCAAAAGGAAAGGGAGGTACAAAAACTCGCTCAAGAAAATAATGTCTAAAAAATTAGAACTGGGCAAATGGAAGTTAATGACTCTGTGAGATGCCAAGAAACAATCAAATCAAAAGAATGAAAAAATAGAAGAAAAATGTGAACTATTTCATAGGAAAAAGAATTGATCTGGAAAAGAGGTCCAAGAGAGACAATCTGAGAATTATTGGATTCCTTGAAAGTTGTTATCCCAAAAAAAGAGCATAGACATCATCTTTCAAGAAATTATCAAGGAAAACTGCCCTGATATTCTGGGGCTAGAGGGTAAAATAGAAATTGAAAGAATCTATCAATCATCTCCTGTAAGAGATCCCCAAAGGGTAACTTTCAGGAATATTATAGCCAAATTCCAGAAATCCTAGGTCAAAGAGGAAATATTGCAAGCAGGCACAAAGAAACAATTCAAATATCATGGAGTCACAGCCAAGATAATACAAATACAAGATTTAGCAGTTTCTACATTAAAGATTGGAAGGCCTGGAATCTGACATTCCAGAGAGCAAAGAAGTTAGAGCTTCAATCAAGAATCACTTACCCAGCACAACTGAGTATAACCTATCAGCAGAAAAAATTGGGTAGCCAATGAAACAAAGGACTTTCAAACATTCCCGATGAAAAGACCAGAGCTAAATTGAAATTCTGACTCTCAGCTATAAGATTCAAGAGAGGCATAAAAAGTTAAACAGGAAAGAGAAACCAAAAGACATTTCATAAGGTTAAACTATCTCTGCATGGGGAAATGATTCTTATAACTCCTGAGAACTTTGTCATTATTAGTGCAGTTAGAAGAAGTATACATAGACAGAGGGCAAGGGTGTGAATTGGATGTAAAGGGATGATATAAAATTAAATTTTTAAGGCATGAGAAAAAAGAATGCATTGGTAGAAGGGGAGGAGAAAAATAAAATGGGTTAAATTTTGGCACATAAAAGAGGCATGAAAGAGCTTTTATAGTGGTGAGGAAGATGCAGGAGCTGAGGAGGGGAGCATGTGAACCTTACTTTCATCAGAATTTGTTCAATGAGGGAAGAACATACATGATCATTTGGGTATAGAGAAAGCTATCTTGTCCTAGAGGAAAGTAGGAGGGGAAGGAGATAAGAGAAGGGAGTGGTTGGAGCTAGTAGAAAAGAGGGCAAATTGGGAGAGGGGGTGGTCAGAACCCAAAAGTGGGTAAATAGAATGGAAAATAAAACACAGTAATTATATGGTACAAAGATTTTTTTATAAGTTTCTCTTAATAAAGACCTCATTTCTCAAATACATAGAGAAATGAGTTGGATATTGTGATAGATAAAATCCTGCAACCATGTTTTCATGGGTTGCAAGCTGGCAGTTGCCAATATAGAACACAGAACCTGGCAGAGGAACCAGGCCGGTTGCCAAGGTGACAGTTGAAGGGAGGGTATAAAAAGGGGTCCCTAGACCCCTGACTTCACTTCTGGCTCTGATCTTCAGGGTTAGGGAGGAAAGGATGGAAGAGTGGGTAGTCGAAGGGTGGTTTGGGTAGATTCTTTAGTTAGGTAGGAACAGCTACCATAGCTATCCAATACCAACAATTATTGGCAGACTCAACAATCCTTATTGGAAACAAGAGTGAATTTCTATCATCTAGACATCACCATCTGGCCCAGGGCTTGGCAGCCCTGGGACAGCAACCAAGAGTATCAGAGTTGAGATTGCCTTCAAGGCTTTCTTTACTTCTGCACCATAAGAAGAGTTTCAACATTTCCTGAAAGTAGTTTAGTGAAATTAGATATTCAAGATCTTAGCTTACTTCACTCTCTTTCCAACTCCCTTTTACCTGATCCAAATTTTTACCAATAAACCCTTTAAACCTTCAAGCTTAAAGATCTTTAAAGTCAATTAATTTTACCTTTACCAAAGACCAAGTAATATCAGCAGTCAGAACAAACTATTAACTTCAGCTGAAAAACTTTATTAAACAGTTAGGTTCAGGAAGTGCCAGCCTCCTTCCTGTTGACCACACCAACTGACCAATAGAATAGTCTCCGTTTCTCAGGGCAGAGGCACCAAACCCTGAGCTTAAAGGAGTCTTGACTTTACTAGTGAGAGAGTTTCATCTGCCTCTCATTCAGCTAGGTGCAGGACCCTTGTTACAGATCAACTTCTACTCCTGCCTAAAGGGCCCTTGGGCTGACCTAATTCTATCTACTAGTCTTCCCCTGCAGTGCAGCTAGCCCCCTTTCATTACAATATATAAAAATACAAGTCATTCCCCAATTGATAAATGGTCAAAGGATATGAAAAGGAAGTCCTCACGCTTTCTATAAACATGTCAAAAAAAGCTCTCAATCATTATCATTGAGAGAAATACAAAATACAAATACAAAAACAATTCTGAGATACCACCACAACCCTATCAGATTGGTTATTATAACAGAAAAGGAAAATGATAAAACTTGAAGGAAATGTGGGAAAATTGAGACATGTACTGTTGGAGGAATTGTGTACTGATTCGACCTTTCTGGAGAGCAATTTGTATCTATTCCCAAAAGACTATAAAACAGTACACTTTGACCTAGTAATACCTTTGCCAAATTTGTATCCCAAAGAGATAAAAAACAAAAAAGAGAAGGACACATATGTACAAAAATCTTTAAAGCAGCTCTTTTTTGTGGGGACAAATAATTGGAAAGTGAGGGGATACCGTCAATTGAAGAATAGCTGAGTAAGTTTTTTAAATGAGTATAATGGAATACTATTGTGCTTCAAGGGGGCAGCTGGGTGGCTCAGTGGATTGAGAGCCAGGCCTAGAGACTGGAGGTCCTAGGTTCAAATCCGGCCTCGGACACTTCCAGCTGTGTGACCTTGGGCAAGTCACTCGACCCCTATAGCCCATCCCTTACCACTCCTGGGCCAAGGACGGTCCCTAGCCCGGATGAAAAAGGAGGAGGTTTGGGCGTGGGGCTAGCAACCCCACCCTGTAAAAACTATATCTGCTAAAGAAACTGCAACCTAAAGTAGGGGCAGCTGGGCTAGCTCAGTGGATTGAGAGCCAGGCCTAGAGACGAAAGGTCCTAGGTTCAAATCCGGGCTCAGACACTTCCCAGCTGGGAGACCCTGAGCGACTGTGTGACCCATTGCCTCCTAGAATGGAGTCCCAGGATAAAAAAAAAAATAAAAAATAAATAAATAAATTGTGCTTCAAGAAATGACAAGCGAGGGGCAGCTAGGTGGCTCAGTGGATTGAGAGCCAGGCCTAGAGGCAGGAGGTCCTGGGTTCAAATCTGATCTTCTAGCTGTGTGATCCTGGACAAGTCACTTAACCCCCATTTCCTAGCCCTTACCACTCTTCTGCCTTGGAAACAATACACAGTATTGATTCCAAGACAGAAGGTAAGGGCTTAAAAAAATTTACAAGCAGGAGGAACTCGGAAAAACCTGGAGAGACTTACATGAGCTGAAGCAGAGTAAAGAAAGCAGAACCAGAAGAACATTGTATAGTGACAGTAATACTGTGAACACAATGAACAATTGTGAATAACTTTGCTATTCTCAGTAATGCAATGAACAAAACAAACTCAGAGGACTCATAATTTAAAAAAATCCATCCACTTCCAGAGAAAGAACTGGAATCTGAATACAGACCAAAGCAATTTTTTTTCATTTTTTCTTAATTTTTTTTGAGTTTTCTTCCACAAAAGGATTGATAGGAAATTGTTTTACATGATTGCATATGTAAAATCTGTTTCAAATCACTTATCATCTGGGGGAGAGGCAGAAGGAGGAAGAGAACTTAAGACACAAAATTTTCTTTAAAATGTTAAAAACTGTTTTTACATGTAATTGGGGAAATGTTTAATTGAATTAAATTTTTTTTAAAAAAGGTAAATTGGGAGGCATATTGAGGAGGGCTTGAGAGGCAAGGTTAAAGAACTTAGATTGTATCCTATAAGTAATGAGAAGTTATTAAATATTTTAATATAATAAACAACATGTTTTAGGAAAATCCTTCTGACAATTTTATGCAGAATAGGAATGAATGGAGAGAGCAGTTAAGAGTACATAGCAATATATAAGGTGATGAATGTCTGATCTAGGTTCATGCAATTGGAAATAGAAAGGACAGACGCCACAAACAAAAAGTGACTGGTTAGATATCATGAATGAGAAATCAAAGATGAGTAACAGTGTTGAACCTAGGCAACAAGAAGAAAGGGACAATGACAGAAACAGGTAAAGCAAGAGCGTGAGCCAATTTTATGTTTGTATTTGAATTTAGTGAAAGGAGAAGGGAGGAAATAAATAGAAATCTGCTGCACTTAATCACATACTACAGACTTTCAGCCCAAACCCCTGCAGCCTTCCTGATATCTTCAACCACAACAAACACAAACAAACACAAAACACCTGCACTTTGCCAAATTCTGGGAGAAATAATTGAATACTCTTTAGGGTAGAGCCATATGTTGGCCAAGTTAAGTTTGGAAAGATTCAAGTTTTAGTGAAAAACTAAATTTTATGGGGCAGCTTTGGGATGGTAGAATGGATAGCATGCTGGATCTAAAGTCAGAAAGACCTGGGTTCAAATCCAGCCTCAGGTATTTACTAGCTGTGTGACATGAAATACAAACAGTTTCTGTTTTCTCATTTATTAAATGGGATAAAAATAGCACCAACCTCACAGGATTGTGAGGATCAAATGAGATAAAGAGCTCCTGACCTACTCAAGACTATGTAAATATAAGCTATTATTATTTTAGTGGAGGGTCCTGAACATATAAAATAGGATGTGAATAAATGCCTGTGCAATGATTGATTGACTAATTAGGTTGACCTCAGGATGAAAATTTTTTTGGCCACACCAATTATTAAAGACCTTCTACTAAGTCATAGAAGAATTGTAATCAGTATCTACTGGGCAGGAGTTGGGGGATCCCAAATTAACAGAAATCTGTTCTTTGAAGTGTTGAATTATTAAAGAAGGGGTAGGATTTCAACAGGTGGGATTGGAACAGTGCAAAATAAGAAGAAAGAGCATTTAAGACATGGGAAAGAGATGGGTCCAGAGCAATAATATATATGTACATATATATACACATATGTATTATATATGCATATTTATATAATAGGAATTAGTAATTCAGGTTGGTGGCAATGAGGCAGGATTTAAAGAGAAGTATGTGGGATAAGGTTGGAAAGGTAGGATGATGGTATATCATGGAGGGTTTCTTAATTCCATGGATACTAAGGAGTTTGAACTTTATTCAGTAAACAATGAGGAGCTACTGAAGAACTTTGAATGAAAGAATGACATTACCAGATCTTTGCATAGTAAATATTAATCTGGCAGCCATGTAAATGATGGATTGGAAAGAGGAGAATCAGGAGACTATTGCAATAGTCCAGGTGCAGAGCCTGAATAAGAGAGGATAACATTTGGAATATAAAAGAGGTAATGAATGAAAGAGTTGTCAGGTGACGAAGAGGTAAGTTAATTGGCTATGATCAGTGAAGGAGAAGGAAAAAAATCAAAGGAGATTTTTCAATCAGAATCAAACAGGGAAGTCAGAAGAGAAAGCAAGTTTTATGGGAGAGATGATGTTCATTTTGGGGAAATAATGAACATTGAGAACACTCAAGTATTTTGACATAAGAGTTCCATCAAATAAAATCAATTATCCTTGAGCCCCATTCAACTAGTCCTTTATTAAATACTTGCTAGTTGCCAGGAACTGATGATAGAGTTGTATGAAGCATAAAATCTAAGGTACATTTGTATTGAGGGGTAAGATGTTCTCCCTTGTCCCTTGCCCTAGTCAGACCACAGTAAATATGAACCCCAAATTTTGACTCCACCCAGACCAGAGGCAAAAAGTGTACTGCTGCCAACAGATACCATACCATCCAGCTCCCTCCAGACCTAAACCAAAGATTTGAGTTCCTGTGCCCCTCTAGAAAGAGAGAAAGTGAGAGAGAGAGAGAGAGAAAGAGAGAGAGAGAGAGAGAGAGAGAGAGAGAGAGAGAGAGAGAAAGAGAAGAGAAGAGAAGAGAAGAGAAGAGAAGAGAAGAGAAGAGAAGAGAAGAGAAGAGAAGAGAAGAGAAGAGAAGAGAAGAGAAGAGAGAGGAGGGGCCCTTGGCATCAATGCCCGGTTTCGAGTGTCCTTGCCTAGTCTAATCCAGGCCTCCTTGAATGACCAAGAACCAAGAAGTGCACACTGCATATATAGGGCATTTTCTCAATGTACCTCATACTCTGCCATCAAGTAAAGTTATGGAGCTAGTGCCAATACAAAGAGCCAAATTACTCACCCAGACACTTGTCCTAAAAACACTGCCATCCTTACCTCAAGATAGCTAGTGTTTAGGAAGAGGGTATACTTAAAGGTGTTGTCCCTACATTGACATGATATTCCATCATTGTAGGACCCTAAAGGCTCCCATCTATTCTTTGGCTAGCAAACTCCTACATCCTACTTCCTATGCCTGAGCTCACAAAATCATAAATTTTCAACTGGAAGGTCTCTTAGAGGTCACTGAGTCCAAGCCCTTCATTTTGCAGACAAAATATTTGAAGTTCAGAAAAATTAAGGGATTTGGCCCGGATATGTCTCCCTATTATCCTATTCTCATTCAGCATAATTTTACCAGTCCTCAATCACAGCCCTTCTTTATCCTCCTTTTCCCATAGTGACCTGTGCTCTCCCATTAACAGATCTCTTCTCATGCTTTCCATTTCCTTTGGCTCATGGAAACATAGATCCCTCTGGAAGATACCATGTTCTTAATTATCCTCTCCAGTGTAGGGAGTGCTTTCAAAACATGGTCAGCAGTCTACAGTCTATGCATCTCCCTGTCATTTGCAGACCTCTGCCATCATCAGTCTGCAACCTCTTCTCCTTTGAAGCTCATCCCATTCATCTATATCATCCAGCCTAGATCTTTGTTGCTGCCATCTGTCAGCTTCTGATTCATTCTCCTTCCTTTTTCAAGAAGTTTTGATGTAGTTCACAATATCTCCTACTCCTTGAGTATTTCATTAAAATTCCCTCACACAGTGGTTTCCCAATTCAGCAATCTCCTCAACTTCCACCTTTATTTCACTTCAGTCACTCCCACTGCCTCTCCTCTCCTCTCCTCTCCTCTCCTCTCCTC
>NC_058135.1:256599596-256610410 GCF_016433145.1 Gracilinanus agilis
CTCTCCCTCCCTCTCTCTCTCCCTCCCTCTCTCCTCTCTCTGTCCCTCTTTCCCTCCTCCCCTCTCTTTCTCTCTCTCTCTCTCTCCCTCCTCCCCTTTCCATCTCCCCCTTCCTTCCCTAACTGGTTCTAAATCTCTTCTCCTTCTATATCTCATTATATCCTCTAGACTTTCCATATTTCCTTGTTCATAAACTTTGCCTTAGTGTCTCTTTATCCTCTTCATGGTCTTAACCTATTGCCAAGCTGTACAGTACTTCTCACCCTTGAATCCCATTTCCTGTTGGCTTACTGCCATTTATGCTCTCCCAATCCTCACTCCTGAGATATTTCTCCATTCATCCTCTCAGCTACATACTCTACTCTTCTAAACACAGCTGGAAGAAGTAATATTCCCAGGATGAGTAAGGAGATATGAAGAGGGCACCTCATTGCCCTTGATGAATTTAGTTACTCTGGTACTAAAAGAACTGGCGAGTAGGATTGCTGAGCAATTGTCAGTGATCTTAAAAGGTCCTGGAGAGCTATAAAGGTACCTCAAGACCAGAGAAATGCCAGTTTTCTCAAAAGGGAAGAGAATAGGATCTGCCACCTATAAGTCAGTAAGGTCAAGTTCTGGGACAATTTTAGACTAGATCTTTAAACAGATAGTGAATATATAGAAAAGGAACCATAGATGACAAAGAGCCAGCAAGCTTTCATGAACAACAGGTCTTGCCAGACTACCTTTGCTTCTTTTTTCTTGTTTCTAGCCTAGAAGCAATTAGGTCTTTCAGTGGGTAGAGCACTGGATGTGGAGTCAGGAAGACCTGAGTTCATATTCAGCCAGTAAGTAAGATACATACTAGCTGGGTAAATATGGGCAAATCACATAACCTCTTTATGTCTCAGTTTTTCCACCTGTAAAATGGGATTAATAATACCCCCTACCTATCAGGGTTTAAAATAAGATAATATTTGTCAAGTACTTTGCAAACATTAAGTATTATATAAATGCTCTTATATAAATGCTGACTTTTTTGGACATGTACTAAACTGGTAAATTAGGGGATTAAAGCAGATAGAGTTCACTTAGATTTTAGCAAAGAACTTGATTTAGTGTCTCATACTATTTTTGTGGAAGAGATGGAGAGGTGTGGACTAGAAAATAATACAATTATTGGATTTGAAACTGGTTGAATGAACAGACTCAAAGGGTACCCACAAATGGTTCAGTGTCAATTTTGCAGGGCTCTAATGGCATGCTCCAGGGATCTAAGTTCTTTGCTGTTTGACTCAATGACTAGGATAAAGATGGCATGACACAATTTGTCAGATGTGTAGATGACACCAAACTGGGAGGGCCAACTAACACCCTAGGTAACAGAGTCAGGATCTAATTCTCTTTTGGCAGGTTAGAATACTGGGCTGAAAGATGAAATTCAGGAGGAAGAAATGAAAAGTTCTCCACTTGGGTGTACATTCACAAATATAGAATGAGAGGGTCATTGTTAGACAAGTATTGTCTGAAGTATATCTGGGTTTTCATCACCTGGAAACTCAATACAAGTCATCAATGTGAGATGGTAGTGAAAAAGAGCTAATGTTAAAAGAGGTGTAACTTCCAAGGATAAACTTCAGTTCTGAGGAAGGACATTGACAAACCTGACAGTATCTGGAAGAAGAGAATCAGGATTTTGAAGCACTTTGAATTGATGTCAAATAAAGGAAGGAAGGAAATAAGCATTTATTAAACACCTAATGTGTGTCAAGAACTTTGCTTTGCAAGTGCTTTACAAATATTATCTCATTTGACTCATACAGCTCTAGGAGGTAGATGCCATTTTTATCCCTATTCAAATGAAGCAGATAGAGGTTGTGACTTTCTCAGGGCCAGACAGGAAATAAGTGTCTGAGGCCAGATTTGAAATCATCTTCTTGACTCCTCTATCTATTGTGCCACCAAGCTGTCTCCAGCTGTCATATGCAAATAAGTTAAAACAACAATATAGAAACAATAAATGATTTCATTAAAGAAGATGACAACAATAAGACAACAGATCAAAACTTATGAGATTCAGCCAAAACAGTACTTATGGGAAATTTTATCTCTAAACTCTTACATTAATAAAAGAGAGAAAGTGCAGATCAATGAATTAGTCATGCACTTTTAAAAATTGGAAAAGGAACAATTAAAAATCCCCAATTAAACACCAAATTAGAAATCCTGAAAATCAAAGGAGAGTAATAAAATTTATTTATTTGTTTGTTTTTTTAAATCCTTACCTTCTGTCTTGGAAAGGCAGAAGAATGATAAGGGCTGGGCAATGGGACGAGTAATAAAATTTAAAGAAAACCATTGAACAAATGATCTCCCTCCTTCCTTCCCTGCCTTCGTAAAATGATGAGCAAGTCTGATATAGATTTTACAAGTATAATCATATAAAACTTTTTCATATTAGTCATTTTTAAGAAATAAAACTTAAAGAAAAAAGAAATAAAAAGATGAAGAAAGTGAAATATAGCATGCCTCAAATTGCATTCAGACTGAGATTGTCTTGTATAATTGTATTGCTGAGAATAGCTAGGTCATTCACAGTTATTCATTGCACAATATTGCTGTTACTATTACAATGTTCTCTTGGTTCTGCTCACTTCTTCCCAGGTTTTTCTGAAACCATCCTGCTCGTGATTTCTTATAGCACAATAGCATTCCTTCACAAACACATATTGCAACTTGTTCAATCATTCCCCAATTGATTGGACATTCTCCTAATTTCCAATTCTTTGCCACCACAAAAAGAGCTGCTATAAATATTTTTGTACAAATAGGTCCTTTTCCCCTTTTTTTCCTTTTTTATTTCTTTGGGATACAGACCCAGTAGTGGTATTGTTGGATCAAAGATCCAGTTTCATAGCCTTTTGGGCATAGTTTCAAATTGCTTTCCAGGGTTGTTTGGAAAGTTCACAACTATACCAACAGTGAATTAGCATGACTTAGCTATTCTCAGCAATGCAATGGATACAAGATAATTCTGAAGGACTTTTGATGAAAAATGCTACTTATTTCCAAAGAAAGAATTGATGGAGTTTGAATGCAGATTGAAGTATATTTTTTCCTTTTTTTATTTCTATCCTTTTTGGGGGGCTGTGCTTTCTTTTACAATGTGGTTAATATGGAAATATGCTTCACATGTATAATCTATATCAAATTGCTTAGGGGTAGGGGAAAGAGGGAGGGAGAGAATTTGAAACTTTAAGTTTAAAAAAAATGAATGTTAAAAACACTTTAACATGTAATTGAGAAAAATAAAATTAAAAAATAAACAACAACAACAAACTGGGGATAGTTACCCAAGAGAATTGAAGATTTCTGAGCTAGTAAAAATGATAGCTGTCTCCAAATGTTTGTCATGTGAAAGAGGCAGTAATATCATTCTCTTAGGCCCCAGTAGCCATGTGTGGAGGTTGTAAATAAGTAAACTTGGACTTGATGTCAGAATAAGCCTCCTAAATTCCATAACTACAATAGGCAACTGCCTCAGGAGGTAGTGGGCTTCTCCTCACGACAGGTGTTCAATCAGAAGTTGGATGGAACTTTGTTAGGTATATTATATAGCATTATATATTAAATATATATTTTTAGTTAAGGGATGGACTAGAAGACCTCTGAGGTCCCTTTTTCCTCTAAAATTCTGTTTTTGAGATACAATAGTGTTAACTGGGTTCATTACAAATTCACGTTAACTTCAATGAGACACTCACTTCTGTGGGCAATACTTTAATTTCCCCTGAATGATTCTCTATCATTCTCCCTTTTCCTCTTTCCTCAGTCTTCCTACCCCAAATTCACTTCTCTCTTTCATTACTGGGCCTCCCACTCTTCTGAGGAATTATAGGCTTTCTTCAATGAGTGCTGTCATTGTCCTTAAAACCCTACCATAAGATCACTGAACTTCTCTATATTCAACTACAATTTTAGGGGAAGGGGCAACCCCTCATTTTGGCTTTAATTCCATTCTCTCCTTTCTTCTCTAGTAGCTGGTCCCCACTGATTATTCTCTTCCCTTCTTCAACTTCGTCCTATCCACTGGCTCTTCCCTAGTTTCTTGAAAACATGCTCTGACATTCTTTATCCTTAGAAAATCTTCACTAAAACTGCCAAGAAGTGCCTGGCAGTGGGGAGGAAGGAGAAATCTTGACTTTGGTCTTGAGTCGTCTTTTTGCTATCCCTTTGGCTGGAGGAGGACCTTTGGAGCTTCAAAGTCTCTGGAGGATTGTAGACTTCCTGTCTATCCATCAGTATCTTAGCATCATTCCTCTGGGAGAGCAGCAGCAAGGAGCAGTGTCTACACTCAGGTACCCACATTCATTACACTTAAAGGAAACTTCTTGAGTGCCCCTTGAGTGGGAGAAAAGAACATTTAATCACCAAGAGCTATGTGTATAGTTGTGGTAGCTATAGCTATCCTTTTATCATATAGGTGTATAGCTATGGTAGCTACAGCTACTTTTTTTCCTATATGTTTTCTAAGCTGGAGCCCACTTTTCCCCAGATTCTGTAATTATTCAGGGATAGTGTGTCATCGACTCTTACGGAGATGTTGTTCTTATTTTAGTAAACATCCCTTTCTTAAATCTGCATGAGGCTAGCTGGACAATGGATTCTTAACTGATAATCCTAGGAGGAAGCACTCTATTGGCTTAAGCCCAACAGCCTTAGAGCCAGACTCCTCAAGGGATATTCCCAAAATCTAAAAGAGGATATAGCCTTCTTCTAGTACCTAAGACTCTTCTGGGAGAGCAAACATTAGAATAAGGCTCCTCAGAGCTATGGACTACGCTTATGAATGGGAGAAATCTTGGTTAATTAAGGATAGTCTTGAAGACTATACTTTGCATTATGGAATCAAATTTTTTTTTATAATCAACAAATAATGGCAAAGGAATCTTACGTTATCTACACCCATTAGTCAATTGTGAGACTGTCAATATGTTATCTACTACAGAATATTTTTGGAGAAAATTTGTCTGTTACCTTCTAAGACCACCATCAATGATGTCCTCTTATATGATTTTGGTTTTGAAGGGAAAATAAACAAATGACTTGATAGTTATTGCTAATAACCCCAAATCATCCAAAATGTCTTCTTTTAAAAAATAATCAAGTTCACATGTAAAACCCAGTGGAATTGTTCATGGGCTATGGGAAGGAGGTAGGAGGAGGGGAGGGAAAGAACATGAATCATGTAACCATGGAAAAATATTCTAAATTAACTAATTAAATAAAAATTTCAAATCACAAAAAAATAATAAAGTCAAAGATTTCTTCCATTTCTTCTTTCATATACTTAGAGAATCAATCCTTCCATGCCTTCATAACTACATCACCTTTAGCATGGTTTCTTTCTGTATTTACTTGTTCAAAACAGTGACTTTCCTCACCTTTGTTTTCTTCAATGCCATTTCCACTTCTTCTTTGAGAAGACATCAAATGATAATGCCAGGGTCCAAATGGAATGGTTTCATTATTCTTGATGGTGAATAGAATTTGTTATACTAAAAAAGTCTACATTTATTTTTCATGTTTTGTCTGTTTGTTGTCTTTAGCCTAGTTTTATCCGTACATGCTTTTGGGATGACTTTGTTTAGTTGGGTTTACTGCCAAGCTTTCTCTAAATTTGTTTTCCTTTCAAATGCTTCTTTCTGTTTTCTTAGATGATATTTCCACCACTAGAAGAATTTTTTTCAAATGAGTTTATATTCTAAACTGGTGTTGGCCTGGGCTATCAGAGCTCTCCTCTTGGAAAGGTCAAGTGTATACTGGCTGAGGTTTTTGAAGTTGTTGCTTTTTTGCTCTCTTTTTTATGGATATTGATTTACATTGGTTAATGTTACAATTACATTTATATCCTTTTCTCCATCTATATCCCATTTCTGAGACCAATAATGTGCTTAAATAAATCAAGCAGGAGCTGTTTCAATTGCAAGCCATATCTTTTTCATTTTGTTCTTTTATTCTAGTTTTGTATTAATTTTAACACTTAATTTAACATCAATGAAAAAGTATAGTTAATTCAAGAATAACACACAAATCAATAATGAATTGTTTCATGTTAATAAAAACAATCAATTATACTAGAAACAGGGTAGGTGCCCCTCAGCTTGGAGAATAAGAATAGCCGAGTATATGGATATAATGTATAAGATATGTTATGTATTATGTGCATTTTCAGTATATATATAAATATATATAATATATAATGTATGGATATATGGAAATGTTATTGAGCTGAAAGAAATAACTAAAGGGATAGAATCAGAGAAATGGCAGGGGAAACTTGTATGAACTGATGTAAAGTAAAATACAAGCAGAGAGGGGCAGCTAGGTGGCTCAGTGTATTGAGAACCAGACCTAACCACAGGAGGTCCTGGGTTCAAATCTAAACTCAGACACTTCCTAGTAGTAAATTACTTAATCCCAAACCCTTGGCCACTCTTATGCTTTGGATCCAATTCCTAGTATTGATTCCAAGACAGAAGGTATGGTTTGAAAAAAAAGCAAGGAAATAATATATACAAATAATGATATAAAGAAAAACAATTTTGAAAGATAGGAATGTTTATTAATGTAACAAACAGCCAAAACTCCAGAAGACCAATGATGCCATTTATCTAGCAATTTAAGGTCTGCAAAGCCCTTCATATATGTAAATCTCATTTGATCCTTACAACAACTCTATGAGATAGGTACTATAATTATTCCTATTTTACAGATGTGGAAATTGAATCAAATAGTACTTAATAGTGACTTGCTGGATCACATAGCTAAGGCAGGATTCAAATTCAAGTCTTTCCTGATGGTAAGTTTCAAAATTATACCACCTAACTGCCCTAAGAGTAATAATAATGATGATCCCCAAATAAGAAAGGAAGTAAAAGAGTATTAATGAAACATTTATAAAATACACTGAAGAGACCAGTTCAGAGAGACAGTGACTAGCAGGATAGTACTAGAATTACTATATTAATTATATACATTATTATATATTAAATAAAATGAAATAGTAAAAATAATAAAGTTAACATGTACTATGATAAAATTCATTTTTTTAAAAAGCTATAGATAAGCGAGGTTCAAGGTTCACTATAAGATTCTCTTCTGTTTTTGAATATGTAATTATAATACTTATTAATGTCTGTCAAGTTGATACTTTTAAAATAGAGGAGGAAAAAACATGGTCCTTATCCTTTATGTGAAAGTCAAGATTGGGATAAATATACATATGTAACCAATTTCACTTTTTCTGAGGTTATATAGCTGCCTTGAAGTTTGCTATATCCAGAATTCCTTGACTCTTTTCTTCTTAAATTTTCTTTATTTTATTCGGGTAACAAATTTACATATCCTTTGCATTCTTTTAAAGCCCTTTGGGCATAATTCCAAATTGCTTTCCAGAATGGTTGGATCAGTTCACAACTCTACCAGCAATGCATTACTGTCCCAATTTTGCCACATCCCCTCCAACGTTCATTATTTTCCTTTACTGTCATACTGGCCACTCTGTTTGGTGTAAGGCAGTACCTCAGAGTTGTTTTGATTTGCATTTCTCTAATCAGGAGGGACTTAGAACATTTTTTTCATATGATTATTGATAGCTTGGATTTCTTCCTCTGAGAACTGCCTATTCATATCCCTTGAACATTTGTCAATTGGGGAATGACTTGGTTTCTTATAAATTTGACTTAGTTCTTTATATATTTGAGAAATGAGACCTTTCAGAGAAATTTGTTATAAAAATGCTTTTCTCAGTTTGTTGCTTCTCTTCTACTCTTGGTTGCATTGGTTTTGTTTGTATAAAAACCTTTTAATTTAATATAATCAGAATTATTCATTTTACATTTTGTAATGTTCTCTATCTCTTATCTGGTCTTAAATTCTTCCCTTATTTTTTCCCATTTAGGATTCAGTCTGGCACCTTTTCTAGGTCTGTTAGATTGAGGGTTGTTGTTTGGGGAGAGGCAGGGTTGACTTTACTTCTTCCTTCTATTGTGTCGTTTTGATGCTAGATCTCCAGGACCAACCACTGATACAGATAGTATCCATTTAATTGTATTAGACTGAAATTTTACTTCATTTCTCTGCCTTAGAACTTACCAAAATCTACTTTTCCAGCTACCATCTTTTTAGTCCCTCATCCTATTCTATGGAGCAGGGATAGAGGTGGAATGGGAAATGTTGGGAGAAAACAGGCCATTACCTCTTCTTAACATATTCCTATTTCACACACCTATCCATGGTTTTGGACCCAGCCCTGTCTCACTCTCCTCTTTCAACCCCCAGAGTTATGGTAAATGAGGAGGGGACTCCGATTAAGTTCATTATCCCAGTAAGGTAGCCCTGGAGGGCAAGAGTTGGTTTGTTATTTAATTTCACAAGAGGTGAGTCAGGCCCAGAGGTCCTGGGTTCAGATTTGACTTCCTAGCAGTGTGATCCTGGGCAAATCACTTCACCCCCATTGCCTAGCCTTTACTACTCTTCTGCCTTGGACCCAATATACAGTATTGATTCTAAGATGGAAAGTAAAGGTTTAAAATGTTTTTTTTCCCTCACATAGAAAAGTGAAAATTTGGTTGGATACATCCAAAAGAGTACATATAGGGAATGGATTGCTTATTTAATTCAATGAAGATCTAGATTTTTTAATGTTGTATAGGGCAGATCCCAAAAGGAATTGTTTGGATCACTTTGATCAAGAGACTAAAGTTGAGTGTTAGGGCTTACTTTGGTAAGTATTGACAATGGTTTTTGTGAAGCTCAGTGAATTGAAAATCAGGCCCAGAGATGGGAGGTCCTAGGTTCAAATCTAGATTAATTCCCACTGCCATTCTTCTGCCTTAGAACCAATAGCCAGTATTGGTTCTAAGGCAGAAAGTAAGGGTTTAAAAAAAAAAAAAAGAATCATTACTGGGTATTGGTTCTAAGGCAGAGGAACAATAAGGACTGGGTGACTTGCCCAGGATCACACAGACAAAGAAAAAAACCCTTACTTCTCTCTTAGAATTAGTATCGATTCTAATGCACTCAAAACTAGGCAACTGAAGGTTGTGACTTGCCCAGTCATACAGCTAGGAAGTATCTAAGGCCACATTTGAACTCAGATCCTCCCTCCTCTAGGCCTGACACTCTATCTACTGTGCTACCAAGAGAAAAACAAAAGCAATCCTTGCTTTCAACGTTAATAATCTAGATTTAATAGAGTTAATAATCTAACAGGGAGACAACAGTCAAACAACAATGTACAAACAAGATAATACAACAAAAACTGAAGATAATCTTAGAAAGAAGGCATTAGCATTAAGGGGATCCAAGAAACCCTCCTAAAATATGCAGAAAATGGGGTTAGGGATTGAGATTTGACTGGTATGAGGAATTTACAGGTTAGTAATTTAAAATCATAGAGAGAGCTCCCTAGAGCACAGAGGCTAAATGGTTTGCCTATGGTCACTTGGCTACTATGTGTCAGAGATACTATGAATGAACCCAGACCAGATTTTCTAGACTAGCTCTCTGTACCCTACTATATTCATTCTCCCTCTATTAAAATAGTAATTTTCCCCAGTCTTTTCCCCCTAATTTAGTGGACTGTAAACAATAGAACCTCATTCCTTGTGAAAGCTTTGGAGCCATTTGTTATTGGTATTGCCTACAGTAACTTACACTGAATATCAGCTGTGGGCACCCCAAACTCAGTGTAATGAAATATTTCTAAACTGTCCCCCCACATCATTACCCACACAAAGCTTAAAAGTGTTTTAAAATAAAACAGTGAAAGCAGTTAAAATATTTTTCACAGTTCTTAGAAGCATGTTATAATATTGTAATGGAGATTGCTTTCCAATCACCATAGGATCTAGAAAGTTCCTCCCCAAGGGAATGCTATTTTTCAAAGGCATCCCCGGTAAATGTACATGGGAATTAACATCAGACTGGCAGGGTCACCAGTGTCTCCCCCATTTGGGATTCATTTGTAAATAGCAATCACTCTCTTCCTCCAGCAATCTTTCTCCCAGACCACAACCAGGCTCCAAACAATCCAGGTGCAAATAGATTTGCAAAAAAGGGATGAACAGGAACAAAAGGATGTAGGCGCCAGGAAGAGAATGGGATGGACAAGGACCAAACAAAATATTTTCCGGAGAATTGTTAATGCCTGTTTTTAATGCAATAAAATTACTGAGTGGGGGTAGGGGGGGAATCAGAGAAAAAATTATGGACAGTAGGACAGTAAGACCGGGGTGATCACTAAATGGGTTATTTATAATCAAATAACTTATTATCCAAAGTCTGAGCTGAGCTGATCCTTCAGATCAGTAGTCAGTGATAGTGAATCAAATTTAAGCTATCTAACTTCTCACAGGCCTCCCATATTTATTCTTCGATTTTCACTTTCTCTTAGGGATCAGATTTGAGTGCTGGCGACCTAATAGGTGTTCAATAATACTCCATTGATTGACTGATGGGAGGGTATTCTTTAGAACTAATGGCATTCATTTCAGCACGTCTAGACTAAATTTGGCTCAATTTTCTATATTAGGCTCGAGTGCCCAAATGGACAGTGGCCGGGGTAGATGTCTTTCGGCTTCGGGGCCTTCAGGAGACAAAGCAAGGTCATCCTCTTTCCAGAAGGGTCAGGCCCATGGGAAGGGTGGCCCTAGATGACAGCCCAATGGACATTTCTTGGGCTTTCAGCCTTAGTTCTTCCGCACCCCCACCCCTCAGCTACTGTGCACTCACTGCCCTCTCCCGGCCACCATCTGGCCCCCCCCCCCCCC
>NC_058135.1:256615295-256715496 GCF_016433145.1 Gracilinanus agilis
GCCCGGGCTTCGCGGAGCCGCTGCAGCTCGGGCCGCCCACCGCTCCCGCGACCCCTGCCGCCCCCGTCGTGGCTCAGCCCCCCGCGCCCGCGCTTGCCTGGGCCTACGAGCCCCGGGGTCCCGCGGGGAGCGGCGGCGGCAGCGGCGGGGGCGGGAGCAGTGGCGGCGGTGGCAGCGGAGGCAGCCCGAGTCCGAGCCGCAGTCACAGCGACAGCAGCAGCAGCAGCAGTAGTAGTAGCAGCCGCCTCAAAGCCAGGTAAGGCAGACGCGCGGCTCGGCCCGGCCCGAGGGCTCATTGTTGTAGGCAGCCCCCGGGGCCTGGACTGCCGCGAGCGGACTGTACCTCCCCGAGCGTCCGGCGCGTGTGCGCGGGGCCACCCGGGTTCCAGAGAGCCGGGGAGCCGTGCGCGGCCCCTGCGGGAAGGGGCGGGAAGGCGGGGGACTCTGGAGGCCGCCGCCGAACAATGCTAGGCGGTCGGGAAGATTCTCGGGGACAGACGAGGGGAACCCGAAGCCCCGGTCTCTTCTGGTCCCCACTCCCTCGAGAACCGGCTCCCAACCCCGTATGGTGATAGCATGGTGACACTTAGCCATACCTCTGATGGGGAGCGCAGCCCCTGCGGCCGCAGCCTTTCTGAGAGCGCCTGGAGTCCTCCGATCCTGTGGCCGTGATTTCACCCAGGATTTGTGGACTCCTCCTTACAGGGCTTTGCCTGGACAAGGAGACCCATTTGACTTTCAGTACCAGTTAAGTCTATTGCTTTGTGTACGTTTAATTTGCACAGCAAAATTAGTTTCTTTTTTACCGACTACTAATAATTGGAATTTTTTTTGCGCATTACTAGTGTTTACTGAATATGCAAAATAAGGCTGAAATGTCAGCTGTTTGTTAAGGTCCTTTTTCTTTATAACCGAATCATTCTTTGAAGCTTGAAATTAAATTTTACTTTTGACTTTTACCCATGAAAATGTTTTCTAAAATGCTTAAACATACACAGAATTTGAGTTGGTCCAGTTGTAAACCCGTTTTTAAAAGGTTTTTTTGCTTATTTCTTTTAAAAATGCCCCCTATCGTGTGTGTGTGTGTGTGTGTGTGTGTGTGTTGGGGAGGGTGTTGGATTTTTTTTTTTTTTTTTAAATTTTGGTCTAAGGAGTTATAGCATAGATAGTGCAGCCTTTTCTCTTCCCTGCTTTGTTAATGTCTCATGTTAGAATCAGACCATCTGTACAGGGCTCTGCATTCTTCCTAATTGTACCTTATTACATCATTTGTTTTGTGCCCCTTACTCCTGCATAGTTTTATTTTGTATTTACTGTAACTTAATTTTTAAAGTATTAAAATTTCTATTGTCTAACTATACATATCTACATAAGATTTGTCTTTTTGTGCTTCCTTGTAAGTTTTAAAAGCCTGTGCCCCATTTCGCATAGAGACTATGTATTTGAATCTCTTTGTGAAGATTTCTATGGAGAGTGCAAATTAGCACCAGTTGTTATGATGTAATATAGATACTTATCCGCAAGGAATTAGATTGTCTATCACCTTGTTTCCCATAATTTACAAAATAGCTGACAGATGGTAATAAATGACAATTGTTATCAATCTGAGCTATAACAACTTTACTTATGTCATCGAACAATTCTTAAATGTGACATTTCAAGACAGTTTGGAAAACAGTGGATCATAAAATAATATTTTTGTCTAAAATGGCAGTATCAAACATTATGTGTCTCTTCTATTTTAATAGTGGAAAATTAAAGATATAATGGAGAAGCCTAACTCTTATTTTAAATGTGGACTTTGTAGACTATTGTAGAATCCCTTGTATCCTACCTGAAAAGTTCAGGGTAACACTTGGCCACTTGCTAATGTCTATCCAGTTGAATTTGGACCAGCTAATTTTAGGTATGAGAATTGGAATTTTAGGTAAGTCCACGACATTGCCTTCCTAAACTTAATAAAGTGGAATGTTGAAATATTGGTGCATTGCTTAGCAGTTTTCAGAGGCAAAGAATGCCTTGAACCAGCTACCTGAAAGTTTTCTGTTCAATTCTCTACTTGGTATTTGTATTTTGTGGAGATCAGGATGGTTGAGTTTATTCAAGTGATGAAAGATGTTGTAGCTTTTATTTGAATGTTCACTAGAGAGTGGTTGAATGGAAATTATTTGTTTCAGGTCAGATTTACATTTGTTTCCTGCCTCCTCCAGATGAAAAATGTTCCTGCCCATTCTTTTGATGCTAAAGAGCATAATTAATATATTTTTAAAATGTTCACTGTGATCCTAATGTGAATAGGTATTATGGTTAAAAAATTGGAGTACCTGCTTTGTGTGATGTTTATAATTCAGGTCTCCAATTCGTGTGTAAAGGACAGATGTATGATTTTTCATACTATGCATATGAGCAATTCCCAACTTAGGGTTGTGTTCTAACATTTAATTTAGTTATTTTTAAGTAATTTTCTCCACAGAAAGTTTGTAAGTACTGATTTAAGTTTCCAGGAAAGTTTACAAATGCCCATTTAATCTATAATATATGTAGACTAGTAGTAGCTAATGACCATTTATGATATTATTTAGATGGGAAAATATTCCAAATGCCAACTTTACATATTTCTTGATATTATCCTCATTGTAACACGAGTCTATTTCCTTTCTTTTTACTCAGCAAGAGGCCTTCAGAATCTGAGTCTGGAATTCAAGAAAAGTATGAATTATTTTTGCCATATTTTGCCATTTTTGCTAATTATTGTTAAATTAGTCACAGTAGGCAAAATGAAGCAATAGGAATTCAGTCACCACAGAGAAGTCAAGAGGATTTTGAATGTTCCTAAGGATGATGGGAAAAGAAGGATCTAAGGTTTTCAGGGTTTTAATGGGGACAGAGTTCTTGGGTATCTATAGTAGCAGCATCAAGGAGTTCCTTAGGGATTGACTAGGAAGAGGAAGGTAGCCAGTTTGCTTATGCAAAAATTCTCACTCTTTAATTTTCAATCTCACTTTACATACTGTCTCCCTTCCCTGCTGCCCATAAATATGTCTGTCTCCCCTAGTCTTTCAAAACCTCCCCTCCCCTCAAGCCATGTCTTTTTCCATTTCTTGGCTATCCTCCTAGAAAACACTGTATCCTCCAGTTTACTTCCTTTCACTTCTCAATTTGACTTTCAAACTCAACACTCAGCTGAAGTTGCTATTTTACATTATCAATTATCTTTTAATTGCCAAATCAGCTAACCTTTTCTTGGTTTTCATTCTTGACTTTTCTGCAGCATTTGACATTATTGACCACCCTGCTTTCCTGAGTCTTCTCTTACCTCTCTAAGTGCCTCCTCTGTCTTCTTTTCTGGCTCATCATCCGAATTCCACCTTCAGGTCCTATCATAGGGCTTTTCTCCACTCTGCACTTCCTTAGATGACCTCAACAGCTCTTGTGGGATCCATTATCTTTGTGCAGGTGAGTTCTAGTTACATATATGCAGCCCTAGTCTCTTTGCAGAGATGCAAATTTTGTATCCCCAACTGCTTATTAGACATCTTCCATTTGGATGTCCTGTAGGCATCTTCAATTTACCATGTCCAAAGCAGACTTCATATTTTCCTCAAAGCCCTCCCCCTTTTCTTAACTTCTTCATTTCTGATGGAGGCATCACCTTTCTTGCAGGTACCCAGTTTTACAACTTTGGAGTCATCCTCAACTCTCTTCTCTCACCCTCCTCTAATCCAGTTAGGTCTTGTCAATTCTACACTTTTCAATTCTACACACTATGTCTTACTCTATCTTCTGGTGTGCTTATAGTGACCACTCTACTACAGGCCCTTACCTCTCCCTTACTGTAGCTACCTAATCATTCTCTCTCTTCTTTCCAGTTTGTCTTCCATGTTGCTACCAAATTGATATTATGAAAACACAGGGCGTACCATGTCACTCCTTGGCACAAGGCTTGTGATTTCCCATTGCCTCTATGATAAAATACAAATTTTTCTGTTTGGTTTTTAAAACCCTTCACAGTCTGCCTCCAGGCTGTCTTTCTAGGCTTAGCCCCTATTTCTCTATAATCTGATCACACTAGACAATTTGTTTGTCTGTATGACTGTCTTTCTCCTGTTTCTTGTCCTCCCTTGGGAATGAATTCCTTTTCACCTGTCATAGAATTCCTAACTTCTCCCAAGCTCAGCTTTAGTGCCACCTTTTCTACCAGGCCCTGAGTGGCCAGTGCCTTCTTCCTTATGCCTCTCTTCCCTCCCTTACTTGGTATTTATTTGTGTATGTTCATGTTGTTTCCTTTCAATAAAGCATAAAGGCTTTGCAGGAAGGGACTTACATTTTTGTCTTTGTATCCAGAGCAGTTAGTACTGTCTCTAACACATGGTTGCCACTTGTTTTAAAAAACAAAACTTAAGCTCAAAGAACATTGGTGATAGTAGGTGGAGAAGAGAAAGTGAGTGAAGTTAATGATATCAGTATTGGACATCATGGCATTTCCTGGAAATGCTTTTTGGGCACAGTGTTATATAGGACAATGATACGGAAATTCCTGATTCAGAAAATAGAATCTAGAACTGGATATCTCTGAAGCTGCCTACTCTGACACCCTGATTTTTGAAATAAAAGAATAAGGCATGGAAGGCTTAAATGACTTGCCCAAGGTCAGACAGCCTGCCATATAGGCATTTTAAAAAGCACTCAACCATGTGCCAGGCCCTATGTTCAGTGCTGGGAAAAATTGTCCTTGCCCTTTATGTTGAATAATTAGGTACAAAGAAGAGATAGAGAATAGATGGAAGGTAATTTCAGAAAGAAAGGCACTGGCAGTTGGAAGGACCAGGAAAAATTGACTCTTAAAGGGAGCTAGGGAAACTAGAGGGAGAGGTTGTAGGCATGGTTAGACTGGAGTGGGGTGTCCTTTGTGAGCAGTAGCAAGGGAGGCTTTTTTACAGGAGAGTATAGAGTAAGAAGACTAGAAAGATAGGAAGGGACTAGTCTAGATGGGCTTTAAAAACCAAACAACATGCTATATGGTAGTAGAGGGAGTGCACTGGAGATTGTCACACCTGAGATTTAGGAAAAGCACTTTGACATCCTTAACACTCACTTGATGGATCCATCCCTGTAACTATTGTCCTATATTTCTCCTCTTTGATGTCTAAAATGGACAAGAAAGCCACCGATGACTGCCTTCCCTTCTCTAATTCTTCTCTAAACTCTAGTCTGGTTTCCAAACTCATCATTCAACTGAAATCGCTACTACCAAAGTTACTAATTATCTCTGAATTCCCAAATCAATTATTTTTTTTAAACTCTTACTTTCTAAGAATCAATACTGGGTATTGGTTCTAAGGCAGATTATCAGTAAGGACTAGGCAACTGGGGATAAGTGACTTGCCCAGGGCCACACAGCTAGGAGGAAATGTCTGAGTCCAGATTTGAACCCAGGACCTCTCATCTCCAGATCTGGGTCTCAAACCAGTGAGCTGCCTAGATGCCCCCTTTTCTTAGTCCTTTTTGACCCCTTTCCAGGCTCTGGCATTTTGATCGCCTTCTTAATATTATCTTCTCTGGCTCTGAGATTTTTTGTTTTTTTAAACACTGCTGCTCTCTTGGTTCTCTTCTTACCTGTCTGACTGCTTCTCAGTTTGCCAAATCTTCATCCAGGTCTGTTTATCCACCCATACCTTTCTCCTCACCTTTAGTTTCACAATGCAGATTGACTCTAGTATATCTTGAACTTAATATTCCCCTTGCAAACCCTTCACTCACATAGTGTGGGGGACGGGGGTGGGGGGGGGGGTAGGGCAGGGAGAGAGGCCTTCATCCTTTCATTCCTCAACCATTAAATTGCCATCCCTGCCTTAAGCCTCTTCTCATCCAGTCCATCCTCCACTCAGCCGCCAAAGTAACTTCCTAAGGTTCAGCTCTGACTATGTCACCTTCTTATCTCAACCTCCTGACTTCCTTCAAGACTCTCCTCTGGTTCTGCTTGCTTTTCCAAGTTTCTCCCTGAGCCCGGTGCCTTCCATTTATACCATATATCTCTTGTTTGTACATACTTGATTACATATCACCTTCCTTGTTAGAAAGTATACTCCTTGAGGGTAGGGACTGTGCTTCCTTTGGATCCTTCAGCTCTTAGGATATGCCTGGCATATAGAAAGAGCTTAACAAATGCTTGTTTACTTGTTGACTTGGCAGCAGAGTAGAGAATCAATTAGAGTGGGGAGAGACTTGAGGCAGGAGACCACCCAGAAAACTCTGGTAGTAGCCCAAGATGGTGATGTGTGAGTGGAAAAATGATGTATTGGAAGGATATTGGTATGGTAGAAATGACAAAGGTTTGGCAATGTATCGGATATGTGGAATAAGTGTAAGAGAGGTTAAGGATGACACCTAGGTTGCTAGTGTGGACGGCTGGGACTTTGATGATGTCTTTGGTAATAGAGCTGGAAGAGGTAAGAATTTGAAGAAGAAAGATAATGAGTTTTGTTTTGGACATATTGAGTTTGAGATGTCTGAATCAGTTTGTGAGATGAGATTGGCCTGGTCTGGAGAGACAGAGCAAGATATCTAGATATGATCTGGGGAATCGTCAGCTTCAGAGAGATAATAATTAAACTCATGGGAGCTAATGATATCACTATGAAATATAGTGTATAAAGAGGAGAGAAGAGGGCCAAGAACATATACATTTAATGTATGTAACTAAGATGAAGAACTGGCAAAGAACATGGCTTTTGGAATGGTCATACAGGTAAGGGGAATCAGAAGAGAACAGTTTCATGAAAACCTAGGAAAGAACATTCAGGAGAAAAAGATTAACAGTGTTAAGGATAGAGAAAAAGGTTATCTGGTTTGGAAAATAAGATCTTATTTGTGACCATGGAGGTTTGGAAAATAAGATCTTATTTGTGACCATGGAGGGAGAAGTTTCAGTTAAATGACTAGGTCAGTGGAGTGGAAGAAGTGAAGGCAGAATAGTTTTCTCAAGTGTAGTTGCAAAGAGATATATATAAGATGAAAGCTAGCAGGAATGCTAAGATGACATGAGAGGTTTTTAGAGGTGGAGGAGGCATGGGTGTGTTTGTAGGTGATAGGAAAAGGAGCAGTGGATATGGGAAGAGAAATTAGAGAGTAGTCAAAGAATAGAGATAATGGGAAAATCTGCTAGAGAAAAGATGGGACAGGATGGGATCAAGGATGCATGTAGAGGGATTTTCCTGAGACTCAGAGGTGAAGAAGACAGTGGGGAAACATGTTTGAGTGATTTGACATGAAGAGAGAAAGAGGGAGCTCTTGCTGAATAGCTTCAATTTTTTTCCTGAGGGGATGTAGAAAGTAATGCCCTGAAAAGCTTGAAGAGGGATGAGTAAACTCTTTGGTGAATGGGAGATTGCCTTTCTGCAGTCAAGGGCTGGGTTGAGATGGTGTCATATAAAATTCATATGGGACCCAGTAAGTGCAGTTTCATGACTTTTTCCAGCAATATTCAGCACCACATAAATAGTGGGAGTCACATAGATAGAAAGCAACAGGGGAAGGATTTGAATTGAAGACCCTATACCTCCAGAGCCAGCAAGTCTTAGAAGTGCCACAGTATTAATAGATTTGATAGAATTAGAAACTAGCTAAGTACTAACTTTAAATTCCCAAGTCAGTCAATAATTTGATTTTTTTGTTGTTGTTATTTACTGACTTTTGCCTGACCAAAGTTTACACTTCAACTGTTTTTTTAATCATATTTACAAGAATTTATTAAGAAACGAACTTGTATTTCACTGTGGTTTTCTTGGATCCGAGATTGAAGTTGTCAGGTATGTTTGTTTTTATATGTGGCTATAAGGTTGTTTGGTAAACAGGAACATCAACCTTGCGCCATTCTTCCTTAATTTGAATCTCCATATTTGGGACAACTAAACTTGGGAAACTTCCTGGGTATGACTTTTATCGTATACTAATTTTTAAAAAAGCAACAGCATATGGCAAAGCACTGAAAACTCTGCTTTCTGGGATGTTTAAGTGACCCTGGGTTCTCGAAATTTATATCCATCAAGAACAAGCCCAAGTGGTCCTAACCAACCTGGAGAGGCTTTGAGTGCAGGCCCACCACCAGACTGTTATCTGTGGACCCATCTCCAGAAGGTTGGCTAATGAGGGATATTTATTTCTGGCCAAAGCAACTCATTAAGAGTTACTAAGGTGGGGGCAGCTGGGTGGCTCACTGTATTGAGAGCCAGACCTAGAGACAGGAGGTCCTAGATTCAAGTCTGGCCTCAGACACTTCCTAGCTGTGTGACCCTGGGCAAGTCACTTAACCCCCATCGCCTAGCCCTTACCACTCTTCTGCCTTGGAGCCAATACACAGTATTGATTCCAAGATGGAAGGTAAGGGTTTTAAAAAAAAAAAATTACCTAAGTGTACCTACCTGTATCAGTGACATGATAGATCTTAGATGGTATTAATATTAAGTATGGCATTGCACTATATTCTCTTTAGAACAGCTGAGAAGTAGTATTATGTGGATCACTTGGCACTCAGAATATAGACCGTTTTTTACCTTAAATTGCTAAAAATTTAATTGTAATGTTTTTTCCCTTTTGCCTGAAATCCCAACCTTTGGAAGTTGAGGTTTCACTCATTCATCCATCCTGATCTTCAGTACTAGAAATTTACCTGGGCCAAGCCAGGATGATGAGGATTGAGGGTAGAAAGGAGGTTTTTCATCATAGCAATCAAATGTGACATAGTCTTTAAGAATTTTAAGTTTCACATATGTCAGAAATCATCAGATTTATAAGAAGTATTCAGTCCTACCTATTATCTGCCCTTTTTTAGGGGGTTAGGGGTTTGCTGTTTCTTCATACAATTGTTACTACATCTCTTGGCATTTTTCTTTAGCTGTTCCCAATGCATGGAATGCTATTTGTCCTCATTTCTGCCTCTTGGCTTCTTTTAAGTCTCAGCTAAAAACCCACCTTTTTTCAGGAAATCTTTCCCAATCCCTCTTAATTCTAATTCCTTCCCCTAGTAAATTATTTTCTGTTTATGCTTGGTATAGCTTATATGTAAATGTTCATTTGCTTGTTTTTTCCCATTAGGTTGTTTTTAAGGTCAGGAATTGTCTTGCCTTTGTGTGTATTATAATACCTATAACATAGTACCTACCACATAGTAGACACTTAATAAATGCTTAATGACTTCATAAAACTGATATAGAGGAGTATTGTACTAGAATATCCTTATAGAGAAACATATTCAATTAGACCATTTCAGCAAATATTAAACACCGTTAGGTACAGGGAATACAAAGATGAATAGCTCCTGCTCTCAATTTTATATTATATTCCATTTCTTTAGTAAAATCTAAATTATGATGGAAAGCAAACCCCAAACTAGTAAGGAGAGGCATTGCTTATTGATTTTTTTTTTAGATTGAGTCTGATAGAATGTTTATTAATTACAGGAAAGATTCCTTTTGATATTTTTTGGATTTGAGGTGTAAGATATTTACTAGTCCTTCAGAACTTGAAACTGATATTCAGGAGATGTGTAAATTTAGCAGTTGTTTTTGCAACTGTGATATTGTTGAATCTGTGAGAGTAGTTAAGATTTTCATGGAAGAGAATGGGAAAAAACAATAAGGACTAAACGTTAGAATAAAAATTCTTAACTTCTTTTGCATTATTCTCTACCTTTTTCCCAGTCTAATGAATTCCATGGGCCCCTTCTCAGAAAAATATTTTTAAATGCATAAAATAAACTGCAAATAAAACTCATTATATTTGAATTAAAAATATTTGATTTTTTTTTTCCCATTCAAGTTCATAGACTCTCCCCTCCCCAAATCCTTGGTTAAGAAGTTTACTTCATGAGATACTCTCATATTGGAGATAATCAGAAGAGAAGGAAGTAGTGCTGTTTGCAGTTGATTCTGAAAGACGGATTAGGTGGAAAGAGAAACAGATCCTGGGAGCAAATGGAAAGAATTTCAAAAATCAGATTTGAAATACAGTTCTAAGGTCAGATATATCATCTTGACTGAGAGGGGGCTGTGACAGAGAGCAGACCTCAGGTACAGGAGATCCTGAGCTTAAAGCTCACCTCTGACCTGTCCTAGCTATGAGCTCCTAAGTGAGTCACCCCCTTTCCTGTGTTCTAGGAGACTATCGGATAGGGATTAGAAAACTGCAGGGATTGGGGGTAGCTGGGTGTCTCAGTGGTTTGAGAGCCAGGCCCATAGACAAGAGGTCCTTGGTTCAAATGTGGCCTCAGATCCTTCCTAGCTGCATGACCCTGCGCAAGTCACTAAAGCCCCATTGCCTAGCCCTTGCTGCTCTTCTGCCTTGGAACCAATACACAGTCTTGAGTCTAAGATAGAAGGTTAGGGTTTAAAATTATTTATTAATTTTTTTTTAAAAGAAAACTGCAGGGAGATGCTAAGGAATCTTCCTCTTCTGGGTGTTTCCTGTACCAGTGAAATCCTAGCTTCAGGCCCTGTCTTGAGCCCTTTTCTTTTTTATGATAGGATTTCTCTGATTTGTGGAGTTAAACCTGGATCTGTGAAACTGCCAAATTGCATATCTGGCCTAAGAGATGGGAAAGTTCAGTAGTAAATTGAGGGAAATGCTGCCTGTCTGTAGAAAAAACTGTATCTACATTTCCTGTAAAAGCCTTTTTTTTTTTTTTTTTTTTGGTCATCATTAGAAATGACAGTAATAAGATTTAAAAGCTAGATGGCTATTTGACATACCTTTGTGGAACAGTTTTCATGTAATCTTTTTAACTGGGCATCTGCTTTACTGATGAGCTGTTGCTCCTATATGTGCCAGCTCATCCTCATTTCCAGTCTTGGAACCTAGACTTTGCTGCAGATGCCTGTTCTGTCTCTTTCCTTTCAGGGAAACAGTAAGAATCTCCTTTGACTAGCATGTGCTGGCCAAGAGTAAATGTGCTTGCCACATAGGCGGGATGTGGCCAGATAGATGGAAAGGATTAGGAGGAGCATAACTACTTACATCAGTCACAATAGAAGAGGCAGAAGGGGCCATAGGGGTTATTTATCCTAACCCCCTACCCGGTTTACAAAAGCCTATCTAGGATTTCTTGGACAGCACAGAGACTCCACTCCTTGAGAAAGTAGCTTATTTAATTTTTAACAGCTCTCTTAAAAAGGTGTTTGTTTTGTTTGTTTAATTTTTTAATAACTCAGTCTATCTCCCTATGTCCAATTAGTCATATTAGTATTAGTCTTAGTCTTAATCCTACCTTCTGGAGTGATATTTAAAAGTTCCTCTTTCACTTGATTATTTCAGATAGTTGTCTTCAAGGGGTATAGCCCTTTATATATATTTGTTTTGTAGGATAAAATGCTCTCTTTCATTTCCTGTTCTCCATATGACAAGGTGTCCATATCTACTACTTGCCTGGTCACCCTCTTTTGGATGCATTTTAGTTTATTAGTATCCCTCTTAAGATATGGCACATAGAACTCTACAGTAGTAGAGTCCAAGTGTGATGAATTTGCAGAAGTCATTGGATTTATTATTGCTTATCCCATACACTTATATTCATATAGCTTACATTTAAATTTTCTTTTTTGGATAGATTGTTTATCACTTCTCATTTTAATTCTAGTGGTTAAATGATACTTTTGTAAAGTGGATAATATTTTAACTTAAGGGAGGTATTAAAACACTAGAGAGTTTGCTTTGGCCAGAGCCATAAAGGCAAAGTATTAGATTGGACCAGTACACAAGAGTGAACCATTAGCAAGAGTGGGGATTTAGTGGATGGAGAGGTCTAAGTGTCAGAGATGGGTTGTTAGTTTCTATGAAATATTTTGGAAGAGTCTTAATGTTTCAGCCTAAAGTAGAAATGTTTTCTTAACTACCTGTTAGAATTAGCTGTGACTTGCCTTTAATTTAAATATGACATAAGAGATAAAGGTCTCTTAACTTGTGTGTATGTGTGGATAGATAATATCTGATATGGATGTATAAAGATGCATATTATGTGGGGGGGCATGTACTTACATAAACATGTTTGTATGTAAATATTGAATATTCCCTCTTTCCTATGACAACTCCTAACTTCTTTGAAGTCATCTCTCATGCTCCACTTAAATGGTTTATCTAGACCAGTGATGGGCAAACTCTGGCCCCCTGGAATGTTCTATCTGGCTGCCCGACATCATTCCTAATCTGACGAATACAATGAGTAGGATACAATACAATGAAACTTCGAAAGAGTTGCCTTAGAAACAGACTGACAGAGGAGCATTTCCTTTCCTTTGGACCCCTCTTTAAAAAGTTTGCCCATCACTACCCTAGACTAAACATCTCTTTTCTCTCCTTCAGCTGAAATTCATATGGCATGAACTTGGGGTCCTTAATCATCCTGGTTGCTTTCCACATTTAAGTATGAGTTAAGGAAGTTTCCTTGTATTGTATCCTACTCATTGTATTCATCAGATTAGGAATAATGTCGCAGGGCAGATAGAACATTTCAGGCCCCCCCCCCCAACCCCCATCTGGCCTGCAGGCCATAGTTTGCCCATCAATGAGTTAAGGGACCATTTTTTCCCTTATGCTATACTCAAATACAATCAATAGCAAGTTGCATCAGTTATCAGATATCTAAAGTATCTTGGATTTGTCTACTGTTTGCCACTTCCCTCATTTAGGCCTTAATTGCCATTTGCCTAGATCATTTTGATAGAAAGCACTCCCTGATTCTCCTTTCAGCTTCTTCCTTCAGTCTCTTCTCTGCACCACCTGTGTTAAAACCAAAAAGAAATAGTCTGTACGTAAGGATCCCTGTAGCCACATATTGTCTTAGTTTTCAAATGTAATGTTACCTATATTTTATTGGGATTTGGGGATTATTTTCCAATTACACTTTAATCTAGTTTTGGTTGCCCTGGGAGGTTTGCAGCTAGGAGCATACTTGATGCCTCTGCTCCCCTTGGCATCAAAGTGTTACTCCTCTTGCCCATAAACCTTCATTGATTTTCTGCTGCCTCTGGGATCAAACACAAACATCGGCCTGTCATTTAAGGCCTCCCACAGTCTGGTGCCATCCTGCTTTTATGCTAATTTCACATTGCTCCCCTTCATGACCATCAATTCAAACTCTTACTTGAACCAAGAACCTACCTCTACAAAATAACCAATATGTAGTCATCCAGACTTCTTGAAAACCTCCAGTGAAGAAGACTACCAAACAGTTCATTCTACTTTTGGATAGCTTTCATTGTATGGAATTTTTTTTGTTTACATTTAAACCTAAATTTGTTTATTGGCAGCTTCTACCCGGTTTTCCTGAGTTCTGCTCTCTAGGGCCAAGAAGAACAAGTCTGTTCTCTCTTTCACGTGACAGTTACTAAATTATATGAAGTCAGCACTCAGTTCCACTTAAATCTCTTGTGTGTACTTAAACATCTTTTTTCTGTGTGTCTCTAATACATCCTACCCCCTCCCCAGCAGAATCTCATTTGGCATGAATTTGGGTCCTTAATTACCCTGATTGCCCTCCTCTTGACATACTCCAGCTCATTTACACTTTTCCTAAATTGTGACTCCTAAAACTGACCAGAGTACCCTGAGGTCATTCTACCAGGATCAAGTACAAAGAGATTACCACCTAGCCATGACTCTCCCATTTTGTTTTTGCGAAGTTTATTTTTTAAATACAGAAGTATGACTTTCAATGAAATAATATTCAATAAAATCATATTTGGCTCAGTGTTTCAGCATACTGTTTTCTTTTTTGAATCCTGTCATGTAGTATACTAGCTATCCTTATAAGCATTCCATCTGTCTGATCCAAGCCATTGACATAAATTTGTTAAATAGAAAAATTCCAGACACATTAGACATCATTCCACATCGAAGTCAAACCATTAATGAAAACTCTTTAGATTGAGCTACTTAAACAGTTTCTAATACTTCTAATTGTACATCTTGCCCATACCAGTCCATCTTTTCTCCAAATAAGTGCTTTGCTTAACTTTAGGCAGATTGTACATACAGCATTCTCACACTCTACGAGCCTTACACTCTTGTCCAAAAAGTAAATAAGATTAGTCTGGCACAACTCTTCTCTTCAACTCTGCCTTAATGTTCCTTCATGGTTCAGCTCAGGTGTACCTTCATGGTTCAGCTCAGGTGCAACCTTCCTAGTTAATCCTTCCCTGAAGGCTTTTAAGTTGGGGAGTGGCAGTTAGACTTTTTTTTTTTTTTTTTTTTTATGCAGAACATAGATGATTGGAAATAGTTCCTAAGGGACTGAACTATCATAGCTGTGTAAGTGGAGACAAGTGTACAGGTATAAGAAATGTGGCAGCAGCATCAGTACGACGTGGTAACTGCAATGAAGAGTCAGGGAGAAAGAAGGATCAAGTCTGTGTCTAGGGTTATGAACCTGAGTAATTGGGAGGATTGTGGTTCCCTCAGGAACAGGAAAGTTGGGAAGGAAATGAGAAGTTCTGTTCTGGACATTTTGAGTTGAAGATGATACCTAGCCATGTGGAGATGTGATGTGGGCCTGGGGTTCACAAGAGAGATCAGGGTGGGATAAAGATGACTGAACCAATGGGAGCTGGGAATATTACAAAGAAAGAGAATAGTAAAGGCTCTGGGCAGAACCCTACTCAAGGGGCCATACATAGCATTATGATCTATCTAGCATTGGAGCCTGAAGAGATAGGAAAAAGGTATCCGCAAAGCTGAGGTGACAGTTCAGTGAATGAAAAGACATTTGTGGTGGCAAAAAACTGGAAAGCAAGGGTATACCCTTCAATTGGGGAATGGCTGAACAAATTGTGGTATATGTTGGTGATGGAATACTATTGTGCTCAAAGGAATAATAAACTGGAGGAATTCCATGTGAACTGGAAAGACCTCCAGGAAATTGATGCAGAGTGAAAGGAGCAGAGCCAGAGACTGATATACTATGGTAAAATCGAATGTAATGGACTTCTATACTAGCAGCAATGCAATGACCCAAGACAATTCTGAGGGATTTATGGAAAGGAACACTATCCACATTCAGAGGAAGAACTGCAGGAGTAGAAACACAGAAGAAAAACAACTGCATGGACACTTGGGTTGATGAGAACATGATTGGGGATGTAGACCTGAAAAGACCACACCCATGTAACTATCAATACTGTGTAAATAAGTCTTGACTGACCACACCAGTGGAAATGTGAATTAGCTGGGGGTGGGGTGGGGAGGTGAGCCGGGGGATGGGGGGGGGGGGTGAAGGGTAAAGTAAAAACATGACTTATGTAACCAGGGAATTTTTTTCTAAAAATAAAAAATTATTTTAAAAAAAAAAAGTTTGTTATGTGGGAGGCAGCTAGGTAGCTCGGTGGATAGAGAGCCAGGCTTTGAGATGGGGGTGAGGGAGGGTGTCCTGGTTTCAAATGGCTCAGACATTCCCTAGATGTGTCTTAACCCTCATTGCTTAGCCCTTAAAAAAAGAGAGTTCATTATGTGTTAAGCCTGAGGATACAAAAGCAGAACCAGCTCCTTACCCTTTAGCCTTTTTTACCTCATAATGAGGAAGGCTGTAGCCATGGAAAGTGAGGGTCTGGAGAAACTTGGTTTGGATAGTAGTTAAGTAGAACTGGCAGAGTTGAACTGATTGTGGCTCACCCAGTTCTAGACCTGGAGAAGATGGGGGAGGTGCTGCAAGGTGATGGGAGAGTCTGTAAAACAAGTTGGAAGAGTAGGAAATGAGATGGCCTCCTGCTTATTGTTCCTCCAACATGCCCACAACATCCTGTGCCTTTGCATTGGCTGCTTAGCAAGCTGCCTGTTCCTAAGAGTCCTTGTCTTCCTTTGAGACTGATCTAGTCTTCTCCCTAGAAGGGCTTCCCTTCTCCCCCTAGCTGCTAATACCATCTCTTCTAAGGTCCATCTACTCTATATTTTATCTCATAGGGTCTGAGTTATACTTGCTAGCTGTGTGACCCATGGCAAATCACATGACCTCTCAGCCTCAGTTTCCTATCTGTAAAATAAGGATAATATGAGCACATACCTTACAGGGTGGTTGTAAGGATCAAATGAGTTAATCTATAAGGTGCTTTGCAAAGCTTTTGTTGTTCAGTCATTCTTCAGATATGTCCAACTCTTTGTAACCCCATTTGGGATTTTCTTGGCAAAGATAGTGTGGTTTGCCATTTCCTTCTAAACCTCATTTTACAGATGGGGAAACTGAAGCAAAAAGGGTTAAGGGATTGCCCAGAGTCACACAGCTTATAAGTGTCTGAGGCTAGATTTGAACTTAGGTCTTCCTGACTCCAGGCCTGGTACTACTACTCTATCTGCTGTACCACTTAACTGCCTTTAGTAGAATGGAAAATATCTGAGAATACACTATTTCCTATTTGGCTTTATATCTATCCTCTGTGCTCACAATGCTGCATATGTAGAAGGCATTTCAATAAACATTTATTATTAATAATATCATAGCTTGTTCTGTAAAACTGGCTTCAAAATATGTTTTTTAAATGTGTGTACAATTCTTGCTTTAAAAAAAGAGTCCAACAGAAATATTATTGCTATCCTTGGAGAATTGCAAAATGATGGCAAAATTGTGTGTTTATTCAATAGGTGGAGCCTATAATACAATACTATAATACAAATGATGACCAGGAAGTGGAAAGATGCATCACTTTTGGAATTATGCCTAAGCCATGCTTTAATGGCAGGTGTGATCAGGGATACAGCCAAGCATATGATATGCCACATCATCACCATCATATTTCATTTTATTTCTCAGTGGAGCATCAGAAGAAGAAAGCTGCTGTCCTAATGGCTTCTGGCAACAGTTTGCCTGGTTATCGGCTGAAAGTCCCTAGATCTGCCTACATGATGTTTGAAATTGATGGATTGATCTTTGTACAGCCTCTCCAACTCTGCTAGGTTGGATTCTCTCCTTAACTTCCTTGCTCAGTGGAAACTGGAGAAGCCAGTTTATTTAGATATTTAGTTATTTAGTTCTGCTACCTGAAGTCTATCATTGGTAAAAATTATTTGTTGTAAAAACATTAGAACTTTTGGTAAAGCTTAATGACAGAATGTAGGCATACAGAAAATAAATAAGGAATTAATTTCCTTCAAGATAATATCCTCAGAATCTGAAGATATATTCATTAATGGTACTTTGTTATATAAAATACCAGATGCTTCTCATATGTTTGATACAACAAGCGTTAAGAACCTACTCTGCAATACCTTAAATTAGTGGCCAAAGTTTTGAGCTTTAATATCTGGATGGTAAGACTGCCAAATTATTTTCATTTGGTATATGAGTTTCTGCTCCCTAAATTAGAAAAAGAAAATTCCCACATTGCAGCTCTATGACATACCCAATGAAGTAGTCAGACAAATCTTTTTAATTTGGTGAAAACAGTTAGGCTTATTAAGGCATAGAAGTAAAAATAGGATTCAGTATTGCTGAATTCATCATTATGCTTATCAGCAGCCTGGATTCCTTTTTATAAAATAAAACAATGTTTTATTGATATCCACTAGATACTTGAGTGACTTTGGGAAAGGTTCCTTTTCTCCTCTTGTTCTCCATTTCCTCATATATAAAATTAGGGAGATATGTTTTCCAACATTTAAGATCAGCTCTGGTGTTATATCTTATAAGTAAAAGAATCAATTAGATACAACAACAATTAGATACAACATTTGCATCTGCTATGTGCAGATCTTATTCGAGGTTTTGAGATGGGAAAAAAAAGAGTGACTCCTCCCTTCTATAAGTTGTCATGGTGACAAGGAAGCTCAAGATCCAGACCCAGTAGAGAAAGTAGTACAAAACAACTTCAAGCAAAGAGAAAAACACAGCTTGTTCACAGACTCAATTAGAATTCCCGGAAGAGATGAAACAAGAGTTTAAAAGACGTTTTTTTAATAAATGAAAAGAACACTTGAAAATTTGGGGGGAAAAATAAGACCTGTGAAAGAAGGAATTGAAGAGGGAATTAACAGGAATGACACAAGATGTACAAAGCCTTGCCCATGCAACAAATTTCCTGAAAATTAGTGAACAAACAGAAGCCAGTGACAGTGAAGAAAAACATGAATGAACATGATAAAGAACTACACAGTGATAAATTGCTGACACTTAAATATGGGGACATGATGGTACATGTTCTTCTCTGACCACCATCACCATCATGACTCACAGAGAGAGTCCAGTTAGACAAGGCCAAGCAGTGCTTCTGCCATGTCTTAATGACACATCAAAAGAGAATGAAAGCAAAGAGGATTACATTGTGGGTAGGGGGGCAATTATCTCACAATCAAAGTATACAAATAGACATCTATATAAAACAAGGAGGAAGGACTAGAGGGAATAGCTGAGACTTAAACTGAGACTCATCTGAACTGACAAAAGAAATTAAACCCACACGCTGCACGCACAAACACACATGGAGTTGGGTACAGAAATACATTTCACCAAACAGGGAAATAGGGAGAGGGAGGAGGGGAAAATAGAGGGAGGGCACATTAAGGGAGGGATTAGTCGTAAGCAAAACAAATTCAAATATTGTACAAAAATATTTCTAGCTTCTCTTCAGGTTAGAATGGTAATCTTGAGAGTGTGCCCAGAGATTGAAGAATGGTTGAACAAGTTATGGTAAATAAATGTGATGGAATACCATTGAACTATCAGCACTGTGATTCCAAAGGACTAATGATGAAACTTGTCACCCACTTCCTGATAGAGAGGTGGAGGGCTTAGAATGCAGAACGAGACAATTTTTTTTTAAGTGAGTTCACCAATGTCCAGATTTGTTTTGATTGACTATAAATCAAAGATGGGACCTCATTTTATGTGACTAATAGGTTCCAAGACTCTTTGCTTAAGTTGAAAAATCATGCATGACAGCAAACTCCGTTATTCAATAAAATATTTTTATGAACATACTTGGGCACTTTATGACTTTTCTTAGGCTTATTAGAGCTACCACTATTCTTGTACTTTGGGGGTATTATTAATATCTAAAAAGCATTAATGAAACAAAGAGAAGCACTGCTCTAACATGAACATGACTTGTTATAAGTGAGACCTCCAGACAAAGACATGTGTAATAGTTCATACTAACACTTATCAGAGCAAGAATGGAGCATGATTGGGCAAATTGCTGCAAGACTTTATATCACTTAGGAAAATGTCTTGGATTTAGTGTGTAATTAAAATTTTTTGTTTTATGTATTTTTCTACCTTTTTTTTTTTCAATTGCCAATTGTGTATACTTGAATTTGTGTGTAAGTTCTTGTAAAATGAAATCCTATTGTATATGTGTTTGTAATGGGTTTTGTTTTTCTTGTAGTCTCATTTCTGGTGTATAGGGATGGGGTGGACAGAAAAATAATATTAACACCCTGAACTTAATATTGAACTTTTTTTTTAAAGCAAGAGATAGGAAATGGAGATTTCACAGTTTAATATGCATCTTCTGTGTTCTGATGTGTAAAGGAAAATCTTCTTTTTATTAAACCTAGAATTTTGAAAAACTGTGATGCTTTAAAAAAATTCTTTTGAAAAGAGTAGCCCTACTTAACTACTTAAATAACTTGGTATTAACTAGATTAACAGGAGTTAAACAATTATAACCAGGAAACCTAGTTCTATTTCAGTTGAAGTCCATTAAATAATAAATGCCATTTTAATTTAAAATATATTTTTTAAAATCACTATGTTTCAAGGTTTGCCAAAGTGCTTTACCATCTTAATTGAGATTTCAAAAAAATTTAGTTTATATGGACTTTTTCTTTGTGTGTGTATGTGTATATATATATGTATATACATATATATACATACATACGTGCACCATTCCATTCATATTTTAAAATTAAGAACAGGAAACAAAACTAGTTAGTAATAAAAAAATATTTTTAAATGCATTTCAGAGGTAAATTTTTTATGGTGGTTATTTTAAGTGGGTGTTCCCCAGGGTTGTGTCCTGGGTACCTTTCCCTCGTACTATTTTACTTTGGTACCTCATCAGCTCCCATGAATTCAATTATCATCCTTATACATGTGATTCTTGGGTCTATTTGCCTAGCCTAATCTCTCTCCTAACCTCCAGAATACTATCTCTACATATTATACATCTCAGAGTGTATATCTCAGACATCGTTAACTCAACATGTCAAAAAATGAATTAATTCCTCCCCCCCAAAACCACTCTTCCTAACTTTCTTATCACTGTCAAGGGCACTGCTATGTGCTCAGTCCCTTATGCTCCCAAGCTAAGCATCATAATCATCATCATCTCTTCACTCTAACCTCCAAATCCGAATTGTACCTTTGAAGCATCTCTCTCATATATTGCCTTGGCTTTTATCACTGCCACCATCTTGTTACAAACCCTGGTCCCTGCATATCTGGATTTTCACAGTAGTCTGCTGTTAGTTTTCTCTTTCTGGAGTCTCTCCCTCCTCCAGGCCATCTTCTATTCCATTGTCCTGCTGATTTCCTAAAGCACAAGCCCAAGTTACACTTTCCCCCTCTCCATCCCAATGGAGATGATCCAGGCCCTGTGGCTTTTACCTTCAAATAGAAAATCTTGTTTTCCTTGCCCCTTCCTACCTTTCTAGGTTTCTTATACCCCTACTCTTCCATCCCTTCCCTCTAGTGGCAGTGGCCTTGTCCCTTGTTCCTGGAATTCTCTTTCTTCTCATTTCTGTTTCATAACTTCCCTAGCTTTCTTCAAGTCCCAGAGAAAATCTCACTTTCTACCAGAAGCTTTTCCCAGTCTTCCTTAATCTTTATGTCTTCCCTCTGAGATGGACTTCAGTTTATCCTCTCTTTATCTTGTTTGCATACAGTTTTTTGAGACCAGGAACTGCTTTTTTATTTTTCTTTGTATCCCTACCTCTTGGCACAGTGCCTGGCACATAGTAGGAGCTTAATAAAAGCTTGTTAACTTGACAGTACAAAACACCATTAATATAGGCATATTGAATTCAGCAAATATTTAGTCTTGGTATGAAAGGCAGTGTACATTTTATGTTTCCATCTTGTGACCTAAAGAAGTAAAACATGCTGTACTATTGCCATTGTAGGCATAAATGTGAAGATTTTCACTTATAAATGCTTGATCAGAAGGATTGATAAAGTTAAGCCAAAGACTGGATTTGGCTCCTGGGCTGGAGGTTCCCCATTCTTGCTTTATTGAGTCAGTCTGGCAAATATAAAATTTGAGATTTTACCTTCAATTAATGATCTGGCAATGGAATAGTAGAGCATTTTAACTGTAAAAATATGTTTGCTGCCAAAGTAGTGTTTTGTAGTGAAGTGTTCAAAGAACCATTGACCATTTAGTAATCCTACCTGAACAAAAGTCCCCTTTAGATCATATAAAATCCCCTCTAGGTCATATCAGACAAGCAATCATTCAGTCTTTGCTCGAAGATTGTGAAATAGAACTTGATAACTTCCATGGTAGCATATTTCATCTGGTAATTCACAGAATCTAAGTTAGCAGGGACTTCACAGATCAATTCTTAGATTGACCCTAATTCTCTCTGTAACTTCTAGTTTGAGTTCTGCCCTTTGGGAGTAAAGAGAATGTCTCTTTTACCTGAAAGCCCTTCAAAGACTTGAAAATAGTTATATTCTCCCTAAATCTGTTAGGCTAAACATCTCTGTGCTTTATATAGTTTGTGATCATTTTCTGCATACATGAAGGACATTTGTGGTGTAGTGGACAGAGAACTGGGTTTGGAGGTAGGAAGACCTGAATTCAAGTATGTTAGATTGGAGATTGCTGTTTCAGTTTGTGAGTTGTACTAATTGGCACCTAAAATCTCTTAGAATTCTCAAATCCTATCTCTGGCTAGGAAATTAGGAGGGTAAAATGCTCCCAGATACTTGCTTACTTTGAGTAATACTGCCAGCCCAAAGTATCTCTGCACTCTATTTTAGCTGAGAAAATTTTAAATGTTTAAATTTTCTATTGACATGTTTGAAATTGCCAGAAAGGAAAAATATATCATCTTGGTATACCACATTTGTAGATTTGTAAAGATGATCCCTGAGCTTTTGTGAGGAGGCCTGGAATACTTTAGTTTTAGTAGCCAGCAGCTACTAAATACAGGTGGGTAGTAGAAAGTCTTCTTCCAAAGCATCTTTCCCCTCCTTTGATACTGATTTTTATTTAATTTTAAGTAAATATATGAGTCGGCTGTAGATGCATACAATATGTTTTTCCCCATGTCAGTATTTCCTTAGCAAGTTAATGGGTATTGGCATTCTAATGTAATTTATTTAATATATCTTGTTTTCTGACTTTAGAATTCATCTCCCTTCCCGTCCCTATTCTCCTCAGTTATATTCTGTATTTCTTTCATCATTTGTTCCATCATCTTTAATGGTACTGGCATGCACTTTTTTAGAAAGGACTTTTGGGTATGAAAGTACTTGGAAGACAGAACGATATTTACTAAAAACAAAGAGCTGTATTCTTATATTTTTGAACACTTTTTCATTTAACAGTGTAAAAGTTAAAAACTAGATATTTAAGGTTTGGTTGCTAGAAGTCGATTAACTCGATTTCAAAATAAAATAGACCCAAGTCAGGATGACTTTGTGGTGATTTATTTACAATTAGGAAGTTTGACGGTAGGGAAATTGAGAGAGAGAAACTCTGGCCCCTACCAAGTAAGAATTTAGAGGCCCCAGGAGAGGGGCACAGAGGTTAATTAAATAAGGCTTCTAGCCACAAGGCCTTTTACAATTAGAGAGGCAAGAGAGGCCTCCTTAAGGCTAGAGCCTCCAGAAACGCCAAGGGAAGAGAGTCAGCCTAACTTACCCACAATTTAAAGGGAAGTCTCCTGAGGTCTCACCAGAGATCCTTCTACACCAATTTCAAACCGCCAACTGCCCCACAGGAAGTTACCATCATATTTAAAAGAGAGCATCTCTCATCACTTCCTGCATCCACCTCCAATTTGCATGTCCAATCACAGTAGATGATTCTCATAGTACTGCCTAGGGGGCAGTCAGTTGATTCTGATTGTCACCCACTCTAGCACACTGGTTTATGGACCTCCCAGAATTAAGGTGTTCTCACCTTTGGTAATTAAAAATATAAAGATGGGCAGTGTAGATTTAATCTAATTATCACAACAGGTAGTTATGCACATGTATATGTATTCACACAAAGTAAATATTTAAATAGCTTCATTGAAAATAAAAGCACTCAACTTAATATTTCCATGTTTTAAATTAATTCACTGACTTTCTCTAACTCTGAATTTATTTATATGTTATTACCCTCTGTAAGAGGTTCATTTCCCCATGGCAGATGGGGTACCTTTTGTAGGACTTTTTTTTATAAAAATGAACCTGGAGCATATATCTGGCTACTACTGTAAGTGATTTACAGTGAATTTTTAAAAATTGTTGTTGTTTTAATTCACTTATTTGATTTTGGTTATAGTAGCAAGCAGTTATTGGTTTGAATTGGGTGAAAGTTGGAAGTCACATGAGACCAGGTTTAAATCCTGGCTCTGCCATTTAACAGGCATATGACCAAAAGTAGTAAGTCACTTCTTCCTTTGAGTTTTTTCATTTGGGTGTTATAGGGCAAATGCTTTTTAAAGGGCTGTATAAATGTTTCCTAAATTCTATTAAACTTTTATACTACTTAATCCATCCCTAGCCCATTCTAACCTAATTTAGTTATCTTTTGACAATAGTAATTCTTAGCCTGACAGTGGGAATAATAGAGTAGATGATTAAATGTTTATAATAATAAGTCAAATATTAAAAATAAAAATTTCATTAAGCAACTAAGATATGAAAAGATAGCATCATTATTCAAACTAATTTAGAATTTTAATTTTCCTATTTGCATCTAAAAAGTTTCAGAGATTAATGGGTTAGCTCCCCATTTCTGGTTTTGGCATTCATTTATACAAATATAGTAGATGATATTACAAGATAAGAAGATAGTTCAGATAGGAATTTGGCCAGAGATAAAATATGCTTTCATCCAATTTATTATGCTAATACAACAAGAATTAGCAAATAGGTTTTGTTATTTTGTGCATGATTTTAACATTTTAACTCCATAGCAAGGTAAAAGGCTTACTTTTTTTCCTGTTCCCTCAGTTGGATTTAAGTGAAAAATTTTTTTAAATTAAAAAAAAAAATTTTTTTTTAAACCCTTAACTTCTGTGTATTGGCTCCTAGGTAGAAGAGTGGTAAGGGTGGGCAATGGGGGTCAAGTGACTTGCCCAGGGTCACACAGCTGGGAAGTGTCTGAGGCCGGATTTGAACCTAGGACCTCCCATCTCTAGGCCTGACTCTCAATCCACTGAGCTACCCAGCTGCCCCTAGGTGAAATTTTAATAAAAGTTAAAGTTAAATTTAAATTGCTCTTATATACTATCCTTATTTATAAATATAGTCTATAGGTATTACACTATGAATTTTGATAAAAATGTCTTGGAATTATAAGCTTTTTGTGGAGCTTTTATCATTATGATCAGTTATACTTATATCTTAACATCTCACCAGTTTCTCTGAAACAAAATTAAATCATGCCTATTTACTACATAGTATAATAGAAAGCATAATACATTTGGAGGTGGAGAATTTGATAGCTGAATCACAGTTCACCATGTTGTATGAAACTTGGGCAAGTGGCTTCTCTTGCCTTCTTTATTTTGTAAAATAAAAGGTTTGCACTACCCCTAAGATCCCTTACAATTCTCTAAGATCCCTTACAATTCTAACTCCTGTAAGAAATCATTTTTTGGAAAGGTTTTTTGTCCAAAGACAAGAATTAATTTTCTATTAAATAATTAAGAATTCCATGAAGACCAGTGATTCTATTCCACTTTTCATTCTTCCAACTGGATAGCTCCAGATCTACCTAGAGCTGAGGGTGAAATAATGAGCCTCTCCCATCCTTCCCTACCCCTACATCCAAACTGATCTCTGTTCTCTAAAGAGAAGAATGAGGACTTTTACCTTATCCGCATTTAGCTTTGGACTCTTCCTTAACTTTGCATGCTGATGTGGGTTCTCTCAATTAGACATTTGAACTTCATTTTTTCCCTTCCTCTTTTAGATGCATTTTTTTAAAGCTCCTAATTGAGCAGCCAGTAACTGGCACTATCCTTGCTCTTCTGTCTCCTTTTTCTTCTGTCCTCTGAGAGCTGTAAAAAAAAAAAAAAAAAAAGCTTCCCTCCCTTATTCCAAGATGACTTTTCCTGTAGAAAAACCATTTCTTATCCCTACGCTCTTTAATTTCATCCACTTCATCCCAAACTCCCACAATTCCATTCCAGATTGTTTACCCCATTGCTACTTCTAGACTTTCCTTCTACCATTTTCACTTAGCAATTTCTATACAATTTTATTTATTTATTTATTATTTGTTTTTTATTTTTTTAAACCCTTAACTTCTGTGTATTGGCTCCTAGGTGGAAGTGGTAAGGGTGGGCAATGGGGGTCAAGTGACTTGCCCAGGGTAACACAGCTAGGAAGTGTCTGAGGCTGGATTTGAACCTAGGACCTCCTCTCTCTAGACCTGACTCTCAATCCACTGAGCTGCCCCTCTATACAGTTTTTATTGCCCAGTTTAGATCTTTGTGGCCATTATCTTTTCATACTCCCCAATACATTTTCCTTTCCTTTATGAGTTCTTTCTACCCATATCCTGCCATTATATTAGGGACTTCATCTTCAACTATCACTCAGAAAGTGTTCCATGTTTGGGAACTCTGAAATTCCTTTATTGCATTATAGTCTTTTATCATTTCATCTTTCTTTATGCCTCATGATCTTTAGTTCTATTCTTTGCCTTCACCACAACTGTCATTCACTCTTAACCCAAGATTCTTTCGAGGCCATTGTCCCTACATTGACTACACTCTGTTCCCTTCCCAATTTCAACCCCTTGGCAAGTTTAATTCTGCTCTATCTTGGCTCTCAAATTTTTCACTCTCTTGTCCTTTTACTCATCATTCCTTACTGAGGGAAATTATGAAACTGCTGATTGATCCATTACAAATTTGTCATCTAATCTCAACTTGTACAACAAAGGAAATTCTCATGTCTCTTTCAAACTCAAAAATAACCCTCTTTCAACCTCTCTTTTGAAGATCATGCCTATTTAATTTTTTCTCAGTTTTCATTTTTGTATTTTATTTTTAATTCTTTTTTATTTTTTAGAAAAATTTTCCATGGTTACATGATTCATGTTCCTACTTTCCCCTTCACCCCACCAACCCCCCCCATAGCTGACTCGTATTTCCACTGGTTTTAACATGTATCATCTATCAAGACTTATTTCCATATTATTGACAGTTGAATTGGTGTGATCATTTCAAGTCTACATCCCCAATCATGTCTACATCAACCCATGTGTTCAAGTGGTTGTTTTTCTTCTTTGTTTCCAATCCTGTAGTTCTTCCTCTGAATGTGGGTAGCGTTCTTTTCCATAAATCCCTCAGAATTGTTATGGATCATTGCATTGCTGCTAGTACAGATGTCAATTACATTCGATTTTACCACAGTGTGTCTGTCTCTGTGTAAAATGTTCTTCTGGCTCTGCTCCTTTCACTCTGCATCAATTACTGGAGGTCATTCCAGTTCACATGGAATTCCTCCACTTCATTATTACTTTGAGCACAGTAGTATTCCATCACCAGCATATACCACAGTTTGTTTAGCCATTCCCCAATAGAAGGACATACCCTCGTTTTCCAGTTTTTTGCCACCACAAAAAGCACGGCTATAAACATTTTTATACGTCTCTTTGTCTATGATTCCTTTGGGGTACAAACCCAGCAATGGTATGGCTGGATCAAAGGGCAGATAGTCTTATAGAGCTCTTTGGGCATAGTTCCAAATTGCCATCCAGAATGGTTGGATCAGTTCACAACTCCACCAGCAATGCATTAATGTCCTAATTTTGCCACATCCCCTCCAACATTCGTTACTCTCCTCTGTCATCATTTTAGCCAATCTGCTAGGTGTGAGGTGACACCTCAGAGTTGTTTTGATTTACATTTCTCTAATTATTAGAGATTTAGAACACTTTATCATGCGCTTATTGATAATTTTGATTTCTTTATCTGAAAATTGCCTATTCATGTCTCTTGCCCATTTATCAATTGGAAAATGGCTTTATTTTTATACAATTGATTTAGCTCCTTGTATATTTGAGTAATTAGACCTTCAACGTATTTTGTTATAGAGATTTTTTCCCAGTTTGTTGTTTCCCTTCTGATTTTGGTTGCATTGTTTTTGTTTGTACAAAACCTTTTTAATTTAATATAATCAAAATTATTTATTTTACATTTTGCAATTTTTTTCTAACTCTTGCTTGTTTTAAAATCTTTCCTTTTCCAGAGATCTGACAAGTATAATTTACTTACAGTTTCCTTCTTTATATTCAAGTCATTCACCCATTATGAATTTATCTTGGTGTAGGGTGTGAGATGTGGATCTAAACCTAATCCCATATTGTTTTCCAAATTTCCCAGCAGTTTTTGTCAAATAGTGGATTCATGTCCCAAAAGTTGGGTTCTTTGGGTTTATCATACACTGTCTTGCTGACATCACTTACCCCAAGTCTATTCCACTGATCCTCCCTTCTGTCTCTTAGCCAGTACCATATTGTTTTGATGACAGCTGCTTTATAGTATAGTTTAATATCTGCTACTGCTAGGCCCCCTTCCTTCATGTTTTTTTCATTATTTCCCTTGATATTCTGGATCTTTTGTTCTACCAAATGAACTTCGTTATAATTTTTTCTAATTCAGTAAAAAAAAATTTTGGTAGTTTGATAGGTTTGGCGCTAAATAGGTAAATTAATTTGGGTAGAATGGTCATTTTTATTATGTTAGTTCATCCTACTCATGAGCAATCAATGTTTTTCCAATTGTTTAGATCTAGTTTTAATTGTTTGGAATGTGTTTTGTAGTTGTATTCTTATAATTGCTGTGTTTGTTTTGGTAGATAGATTCCTAAGTATTTTATATTGTCTAGGGTGATTTTAAATGGTGTTTCTCTTTTTACCTCTTGCTGCTGTGATGTATTGGAAATATATAGAAATGCTGATGATTTATGTGCATTTATTTTGTATTCTGCAACTTTGCTAAAGTTGTTGATTATTTCTACAAGCTTCTTAGTTCATTCTCTAGGATTTTTTAAGTAGACCATAATATCATCTGCAAAGAGTGATAGTTTAGTCTCCTCATTGCCTATTTTGATACCTTCAATTTCTTTTTCTTCTCTAATTGCTACTGCTAATGTTTCTAGTACAATGTTAAATAATAGAGGTGATATTGGGCATCCTTGTTTCACTCCCGATCTTATTGGGAAGGCTTCTAATTTATCCCCATTGCATATGATGCTTGTTGATGGTTTTAGATATATACTGTTTACAGGCCTAGAGACGGGAGGTCCTAGGTTCAAATCCAGCCTTAGACACTTCCCAGCTGTGTGACCCTGGGCAAGTCACTTGACCCCCATTGCCCACCCTTACCACTCTTCCACCTAGGAGCCAATACACAGAAGTTAAGGGCTTAAAAACAAACAAACAAATAAATAAATAGATAGATAGATGTATGCTGTTTATTATTTTTAGGAAAGGTCCTTCTATTCCTATACTTTCTAGTGTTTTCAGTAGGAATGGGTGTTGTATTTTGTCAAAGGCTTTTTTCCAGCATCTGTTGAGATAATCATGTGATTTTTGTTTGTTAATTTGTTGATATGGTCAATTATATAGATGGTTTTCCTAATGTTGAACCTTGCCTATTTAATGAAAAAACAGGTCATTTTCTTTATCATTTCTAATGGCATATTAATATTCTGTTACAGCATATACCACAATTTATTCATCCAGCTAATGGGTACCTTCTTAGTTTCCAGTTCTTTTTTTACTTCACAAAAATAGCTTTTATAAATATTTTTCCTAGTTCACAGTAAGAGAAGCCCTTTTTTCCCCTTTCTTTGGTTTTCTAATACTGGTCTTGTTGGGTCAAAGATTATACACAATTTAGTACTTGAGGAGCATTGTTCTGAGTTATTTTCCCAAATGGCTGGCTCAACTCACAGCCTTATCACTGGTGCATTATGTATCTATTTTCCATTAATCCCTCCAACATTTGTCTTTTTTGGTCATTTTTTGGGCTCAATTTTGCTAAAATGATTAGGTGTGAGTTGGAACCTCTGGATTGCTTTGATTTGCATTTTTCTAATTACTAGTGACTTGGAACATGGGTTTTCTTAGCTTGGTTTTCTTCCTCAGAAAATTTCCTTGAACGAAAACTTGACCACTTATTGATTGAGAAATGGCACTTATTCTTAAATTTTAATCCATTACCTAGATATCTTGTAAATGAGACCTTTCTCAGAGAAACTTGCTACAAAGATTTTCCCCCCTCAAATAACTTGCTTCCCTTCTCATTTTAGCTGTTTTGTTTGTCCAAATTTTTCATCTAGTTCTGTTCTTCTTGCTCCTCTTTTCTTTTTCCTTGTTTAGAGCCCAGTCATAGTTTCTTACCCTTTCTTTTTAAACCTCTCTTCACAATCCACCCTCCATGTTTAGAATTTGTTTTGCTAATGACTAATCCTTCCCTAAATGTATCTTCTCACTTGTTCTCCCTTCTGCTTTCTCCTTTTCTTCTATTTCTGCTGTTGGGTACAAATGATTCCTCCCTCCTTCTTTGACCAGGTAAATTAATTTGTCACCCATTCTATTCTCCCCATTCCTTGTTCATAAAATCTTCTACTTACACTGATTGTGTGAGATAATTTCTTCCACTCTTCCTTTCCCTCCCCATTAGTATATTCCTTTCCCCTTCCCATTCCTTTTTTAAAAGCCAAAACATAACAAAACTCCACCAAAGCTCTATCATATTTGATTCTTTCTGTGACTTCTGATAATAAGTTTCTGAGAGGACACATTTCATAGTTTATACTTAACTCTGTTTCACCAAGTTCCATTTTCCCCATATTCAGTTTTGCTGGACAAATCATTCTTTGTCTTAAGCCTGTATCTTTTGCTTTTTAGAATATCACATTCCAAGTTCTATTTCATTATACTGCTCCTGAGATTGGCTCTTTAAAATTTGAATTCTTTCATTCTAGTTGTAAAATTGTTTTTCTTTGCCATGGAAACTCTGAATTTTGACTGCAGTGTTTTGGGGAGTTTTAATTTTGGGATTTCAGGAAATTGCCAGTGAGTGGTAAGGCCTAGAGTCAGGAGGACCAAGGTTCAAATCTTGCTTCACACTTCCTAGCTGTGTAACCTAGGGCAAGTCACTTAATTGATTTCCTAACCTTACTGCACATCTGTCTTAGAATTGATACTAAGACCCAAGATAAGGTTTTTATTTCTTTGTTGTTGTTGTTGTTTTTGTTTGTTTTTGTTTTTTATTTATTTTTTTTTATTTTAAACCCTTAACTTCTGTGTATTGGCTCCTAGGTGGAAGAGTGGTAAGGGTGGGCAATGGGGGTCAAGTGACTTGCCCAGGGTTACACAGCTGGGAAGTGTGTGTCTGAGGTCGGATTTGAACCTAGGATTCTAGGCCTGATTCTCAATCCACTGAGTGTTTGTTTTTAAGGAGATTACATATGCATTCTTTTCTGTTTTCTGTTCGCCCTCTAGTTTTAAGAAATCTGGGCAGTTTTCTTACATAATTTTTTTCTTTTAAGAGATCTTAAGAGTCATGTTACTGTGATTGGAGCATTACTTACTGTGCATATAACATTACTGTGCTATAAGAAATAACATGGGAAGGGGTTTAGTGGGAAGACCTATAGTGAACTGATACAAAGTAGAATGAGAACCAGGAGATCATTGTGCATAGTAAGAGCAGTGTTGTAAGGTGATAAATTGTGAAAGATTTGGTTACTCTGATCTTAGTATATACATATCAGAAAATATAAGGTAATTTCTGGGGGCACTAGCAGGCGAGACCTCAGATATATAAATTTTTGACCTTTTTTGCTTTGAATTGGACAAAACTTTTATTTTCTTTCATTTATGTTCATAATATGAGTTTGTAGAATATGGAGAGTACATGATTGCAGAGACTTTTGCAATTTTGTCTTTTCTGACTCCACTCCCCCCACTCCAGCACCTAACACAGTGCCTGACACATAGTTATTAGAATGTAAAAAAAGGTGTAAAATTATGTGTATTTATACATATATGTACATACAAATGAAAACATTTTATTGCTTAAAATTGAGTTAGGGTTCTAAAGCTGGTGTTTGCTCGTGAAATTTTAAAATCTAGCTTAAATCAGAAATGTTCTTTATGGTATTATGTGCCTTCTCAATTAAGAGAGCTCTGGAGGAAAATATTAAATATAGATGCCATACCTTAAGAAAAAAAATTTTTTTCCTTGTCATTGAAACTTTTTTTCATTGTGACAAAATAGGCAGAGTCCTGGGTTTGGAATTAGGCAGATTAGGTTCAAATTATCTGACTGGACTCCTTCAAGTAAGTCCCTGTTTAGTGAAGTTCTTTTTACCAGGAATTTCCCTTCCATAAGAGAAAAATCACAAATTCTTTGTTTATTTTGATCAAGCTAACTTTATTTCATTGATTTATTTCTATTGTAATGTTAATTAAATATTGCTTAAAATTTTTTGACTTATCTAAATTTTATCTATTTGTGGTATGGGACATATTATCTTTAGTCTATACTTTTAATATTCTCTAGTTTAAACTATGGAGGAGGACATTCATCACAATCTGAAACGGATCTTCTTCACAGACAGAATTATGGAGCCTCTAATCAGCTTCCTGGATATGCCAACACACATCATTCCACTGGTAACAATCCTATTATCAAGTCTGTCATGAATCCCCACAGATGAAGGGGAGGGGGCTTCAGTGTGTACATATTTTCAGTTGTGAATATGGATGAAAGAGATTCATCCTGAAAGGAAACTCAAATATGAAAACCCAAACTTTCTATCATACTGATTCATTAGTTAAGATAAGACATTTATTAGGCTAAAGCATTTTTTACATCATATTTAGAGAAATAAAATTGTAGTTTTGTTTTTGAGACTAGGTCTCCCTATTTTGCCAAGACTGGAAGTAGCAGCTACTCACAAGCCTGCTCTCACTCCATATCAGCACAGAGGTGGGCAGATTCATTCCTCCTTAGGCAGCCTGTTGGCTCCAGCGTGTTTGCCATCTTGGGGCTGGATTTAGGAATGGATACCTGATAGACGTTTGCCTTTGCCTTGTTGCAGTTCAGAACTCTTGAACTCAGATCATCTTTTGACCTTAGCCTCCTTCACTGTCAAGTGTTATAGGTGGGCACCACCAAGCCCTAAGAGACTGAAGGATTCTTTAAGTAAATTTTAATTTAACTGAAGCTCAGCATTATTCTTTATTTCAAATTAATTGTAAACTTTAAGAATTTGTCTTTGTAAATAAGGGTGGAAATAATATGTGTATTTTTGTAATATATTTTAACATGTAGGTCTTTCTGGAATATTTGATACTAATATGAACAGTGCTGGCCCTAAGACTAAAGAATCTTCCGTGATGAATTTCCTGTCTGCTATTGAATCCCGAACTGCTCCGGCCACTTCTTCAGGAACTACGCTTTTACCACAATTCAGGGCTCCATCATGGCAGACAGGTAACATTTTTGAAAATCTTTCAAATATTATTTATTTATTTAGTTGGTTTGGGGTATTTTCCCATGGTTACATGATTCATAGTCTTTCCCTCTCCTCTTCCCTCCCTCCTCCCATAGCCAATAAGCAATTCAATTGGGTTTTATATGTATCGTTGATCAAGACCTATTTCCATGGTATTAATATTTGCAATAGAGTGGTCATTTAGAGTCTACTTTCCCAGTCATATCCCCATCAAACTATGTGATAAAGGAAATATTTTTCTTCCGTGTTTCTACTCCCACAGTTCTTTCTCTGGATGTGGATAGCGTTCTTTCTCATCACAATTGTCCTGGATCATTGTATGGCTGCTAGTAGAGAAGTTCATTACATTTGTTTGTACCACAGTGTATCCATCTCTTTGTACAACATTCTGCTCCTTTCACTCTAAATCAGTTCCTGGAGGTCATTCCAGTTCACATGGAATTCCTCCACTTCATTATTCCTTTCAGCACAATAATATTCCATCACCAATAGATTCCATAATTTGTTTAGCCATTCCCCAATTGAAGGGCATCCCCTCATTTTCCAATTTTTTGTACCACAAAGAACACAGCTATAAGTATTTTTGTACAAGTCTTTTTCCTTATTATCTCTTTGGGATACAAACCCAGCAGTGGTATGGCTGGAACAGAGAGCAAGCAGTGTTTTAAAGCCCTTTGAGCTTAGTTTGAAATTGCCTTCCAGAACGGTTGGATCAATTCACAACTCTACCAGCAATGCTTTAGTGTCCCAATTTTGCCACATCCTCTCCAACATTTATTACTTTCCTTTGCTGTCATATTAGCCAATCTACTAAGTGTGAAGTGGTATCTTAGAGTTGTTTTGATTTGCATTTCTCTATATAAGAGATTCAGAGCACTTTTTCATGTGCTTATTGATAGTTTTGATTTCTTTATCTGAAAACTGCCTATTCGTGTCCCTTGCCCATTTATCAGTTGGGGAATGGCTTGATTTTTTTTTTGTACATTTGATTTAGTTCCTTATATATTTGAGAAATTAGACCTTTGTCAGGGGTTTGTTATAAAGATTTTTTTCCTCCAATTAGTTGCTTCCCTTTTAATTTTGGTTGCATTGGTTTTGTTTGTACAAAATCTTTTTAATTTAATGTAATCAAAATTATTCATTTTACATTTTGTAATATTCGCTATTTCTTGCTTGGTCTTAAAATCTTTCCTTTCCCATAGAGCTGACAGATATACGACTCTATGTTCACCTCATTTACTTATAGTTTCCTTCTTTATATTTATAAGTCATTTACCAATTCTGAATTTATCTTGGAATAGGGTGTAAGATGTTGATCTAGACTTAATTTCTCCCATACTGTTTTCCAATTTTCCTAGCAGTTTTTGTCAAATAGTGGGTTCTTGTCCCAAAAGCTGTGATCTTTGGGTTTTATATACTATCTTGCTGAGGACATTTACCCCAGGTCTATTCCACTGATCCTCTCTTTTGTCTCTTAGCCAGTATCATATTGTTTTGATGACCAGTGCTTTATAGTATATTTTAAGATCTGGTACTGCTAGACCCCAGTCCTTCACATTTTTTTTCATTATTTCCCTTGATATTCTTGGTCTTTTGTTCTTCCAAATGAACTTTGTTATAATTTTTTCTAATTTAATAAAAAAATTTCTTAGTAGTTTGATAGGTATGGCACTGAATAAGTAAATTAGAGTAGGACTGTCATTTTTATTAACATTTTTGAATTGGTTTTTTTGGGGGGGGCGCGTTTCTGGAGAATTTAATTTAATTAATTTGGAATATTTTTCCATGGTTACAAGATTCGTGTTCTCTCCCTCCGCTCCCGTCCCATAGCCAGTGCACAATTCCACTGGTTTTTACATGTGTCACTGATCAAGACTTATTTCCATATTATTGATAGTTGCACTAGGGTGATTGTTTATATCCCCAGTCATATCCCCATCAACCCATGTGATCAAGCAGTTGTTTTTCTTCTGTGTTTCTATTCTCACAGTTCTTCCTCTGAATGTGGATAGTGTTCTTTTTCGTAAGTCCCTCAGAATTGTCCTGGATCATTGCATTGCTGCTAGTACAGAAGTCCATTACATTAGATTGTACCACAGTGTATCCGTCTCTGTGTATAATGTTCTTCTGGTTCTGTTCCTTTCACTCTGCATCAATTCCTGGAGGTTGTTCCAGTTCGCATGGAATTTCTCCAGTTCATTATTCCTTTGAGCACAGTAGTATTCCATCACCAACAGATACCTGAGATATGGCTTCTTAATAATATCAGAAGCATCACAATGAAAATGTTGTGAGGCTAGAGAGAATAGTTCATGGCAACAGATAGCATTTTGGGGCTACATCAGTGAAAAGAAGATCAGTGAAGGAATTGATCTACCATGTTGGGAAATGGCATAACAGAGGACAAGAGGTAAAGCTATTCCTTGTTTCTGGGTTTTTGTTTTTGTTTTTCCTTTCAAGGAGAATCGTAGTATTTGGATTAGGAAGCCCAGAAGAAAAGTAACTAAGAGAGAATTGAATATAAGATAAGGAGACAGCATAATATAAGTGGCTAGGTGCATTATGGGTAAAGCCACACAGACAGAAGTGAACCAGGAGTAAAGTGACATCTGCTCCTTAGTTACAGTGCTCCTGTGGCCCAACAATCAACTCCTTCTCATATCATAACTCAAGATAAAAAGCATTCTTGAGAACCAACCAAGTGTCTCTGGAGCCACTCTTCTCTCTCACAGTTCTATTGCTATACTCCCTAGTCATGGAGACTGCTCGAGTTGCTAGTTCTTTGAATGAGACCGTGATCTTGCTACCCACATCAGTCATTTAATCCAAATGAACTGCTTACATTCTAGGGTACTGGCAAGGAAGATTGCTGAGACACTGCTAATGATACTTGGAAGATGATAGAGAACAGTGTTAATCTGCCATATAATGGAGTATTTAAAAAGTTTTTTAATTTTAGACTATTGGGAGCTAATTAATTTCTAGGATTGTGATTCGTAAGAAACCTTGAGGAATTGTGAGAATACTGGATTTTTCAAAGAAGCTGAGTTCAAATGCCAGCTGTGTTGTATTTAATTTGTAAGATTTAAATTAATATCAGTCAATAACTCCCAAGTTCTTATATTTCACTAAGTTTATTAATAATCACTTGAAGTAGAAGAAATAACAATAAGAAATAGAAGTTCAAAGTCTGATATTCTAACTAAAGTATGACCATGTGTGTAGATTCTCCTGCTGGCTCTCAGCCAGCTTCTGCAGTGGCATTCAGGGAAGAAGAGAGAGAGAGGGGCAGGGTCACAACAAAACTTTATCCTCCGTATGTTCACATAGCATTCACACACAGTGTAAGCATGCAAATGGGATGTTGAGCATAAAATATCTCTTCCTAACAAATTAGTAGGGGAGCTAGGCATCAGAAGGAAAGAATGTTTTACTGATAGGGATCTCACAGAAACCATTCGAGGGGAAAACTTTGGGACCTTTAGGGGTGGCCCCGATACCCCTACTACATTTAGAGAGCCAATAGAATTGCATTCAGAATCATGTTTACTCTTCAATACCAATCTGGATGCTCCAGTGTCTTAAAAGGCAATCATAATAATAGGTTTCAGACTTTTAGGGCTATATGAGGTTCACCATTATGGGGGGGGGGGTGATTGACTGGGATAACTGGCATTAAAACAGCAGGGTCTGGGAAATCAAAGGTGTCACTCTCTGATTCCAGAGCTCTATAACCCTTCCTCCCCCATCTCATAAAGATCCTTGGCTATTTCTCTGGGATCTTCCACGCTGAGGGGGATTTTCACTTGAGTATAGTGTGGATGAGCCCCGTTTTGGGTATTTTGATGTGAGTTATTGTTTGTCTCATTTGGATTCTTATTCCTATAATTTTTATTATTTCTAAATTGTTATATCTATTTGTCTGATTGCACTTTTTACAGATCATCATTACGTACAGGTAACATATTAATGATTGATTTGGAGATTCTTGCAAAGGGGCTATGGCCACTCCTTGATTTTCTTTTTCTTTTTTAATTTCCTCCTTTAAATTTTTTTATTTCTTTCCTTAATTCCCCCACTAAGCCATTGTTCTCTTCATCTTTCTTTTCATGGCCATAAAGACATAAACTGCTACTCTCCTCAATTCCTTGAGATCCATAGTGGCCCAGCCCTGGCAACTAGTCTTAAAATAGTCTTTGAGCACTTTACAACAATTTTTAACGAACTGTCTCCGTGTTTGTCTAACATCCCTTTTTCTGGGAAGATCCAGGTCTATATATCTACTTCCCAGCTCAATAAGTTTATCCATAAACTGGGAGGAATTTTCCTCCTGTTTTTGCTTAAGATTTTTGAACTTTGTCCATGAACCAGGCCTATCAGAACAAGCTCTCCTTGCTGTTAGTAATGCCTTTCTAGCCTGGCATAGTCTTAAATAATCTTGTTCATTATTCACATGCCATTTAGGGTCAGTCTGGGGCCAATAACTACGGTAGGCTCATCTTCAAAGGAAGGGGTATTTTGCTTGAATCTCTCAATATCTTGGAGGGGGTGAAGGGCATATGTTGCCTTAAAGACACCACATCTCTAGTTTTATTGTTTTATTGAAAGTGGGTATTTCCCTAAAGGAAATTAAATTTCCCTAAAGGAAACTAAATTATTTGCTTTTTCTACCTTTTGGCTGGATATTTGGATTGTTATGGAGTAGTAAGGGGAGGGGGAGGAGTGGGTGAGCTGAGAGGGAGGGGTTGGTCTGGGGGTGGGGTGACAGGGTTGTGGGCAGGGGGAAGGGGCAGGGGAGGGATGAGAGGGTAGGATGGGCAGGTAGGCTGGGTAGAGGAGGGAGGGACTAGGACAGGGGAGGAAGAAGAAAGAGCCAAGGCAGAGGGAGATCAAGCATAGTCAAAAGTGGGGAGAGGAAGAGGTGAGAGCTGGATTGGGAGGAGAGGAGGCAGGGGAGAAAGAGGGAGAAGTCGAGCAGGGGCGGGTGGAGAGGATGGGTTTGGGCCATGTGTGGCCAAAAGCTGAACAAAGTAAGAGAGGAGGTAATCAGCTTGAGGCATGAACTGAGTGGGCTTAGAGGAATCTTTCTTCTTAATATTGAGATTACTCAAGCTTTTCTGATGATTTTCTATTTGAGTCTGTAGGTTATTAAACTAACTTTCTTGAGGAGAAATAGATAACGGGTAACAAAGTCATTCTGAAGCCGTGAACTGTTTGAACTCAGTAAAGTTCTCTGGGAACAAAAGCTAATTCAAATGGAGAGGAAACTATTACCTTAGAGTCTGGGCCATAATTTTAAACACCATACACAGCCATGTCCTAACTTAACTAGTTTAAAAATGGAGGGCAACTAAAATGCTTTAGCCAAAGGCTAAGTTTGGGAGGGAAAGTGAGAAAAGGCAAGAGCTTTCTCCTTGCTCTCACAGCTAGGAATGTGGCAACTCTCCTGGGTTAGTTTAAAATTGGCTTAGAAGCTAGATAGAGGGGGGGGGGTCAGTGTGGAAGGGGCTGCTCTTGGTGTGGTTGCTTCCCACTCTGAGCACACTGAACTCAGCTCTAAGCTGGGAGTTTAAGTTAAGATTTTTGGGAGTGATAAGATTATATGTTTAAAACTATTGAGACTAACGTTTTCACACGTGTGTGTGTGTGTGTGTGTATGTGTGTACACACACACATGTATTGTTAGGAATTAAATTAAGGGTTTGACTAAATATGTGAGGATTCTAAAATAATCTTATGGTTGCCAATCCAAAAATATTATAGTCGAAGTCAAAATGACTTTTAGAAGCTTTTATTTACACAAAAGGGTGGAAAGAGTAAAAGTAGAGGACTACAAAAAGACAGTAGAGAAGATGTCTGACCTATCAGGGCTTGTTAATCCTTGACTGAAGGACCCAGTGTTCCATCTACATGGTCTCCTCCAAGAGGGGAAGGCCTCTCCAGAACTAATCCCTCCAGAAGCCAGGAAAAGATGACCAGCTACTCACTCACCCAGAAAACAGTCCAAGAGCCAAGGTCCAAGTCCAGAGTCACCTCAAAGAGGCAAGTCACCAACCAAAGCTCTAAGCTGAAGATTCAAGCCAAAGACCACTTCTGAAGACAACCTCCTGAAGACTATCTCTATAAGACTGCATCCAGAATACTCTCTTGCTGAAGAAGATCAGGACTTTTATAGTCCTTTTTATCCATTTCCCTCTTCACAGGGGCTAATCACAGCTTCCAAATTGCCCAGCACTGCCCAGGGGGCCAGTGTCTATGGGATTTACACCTCTCATCCTCTGAAGGTGTAAACTCCCATCAACAGGATTCCCAAGTTCCTGACTAATTGAGTTTCTGAGTGTGTGAACTCTTTAAGTAATTGACTTGTGAATTCTCTTACTTGATGGCTAACAAAGTGTTAAATAGGGGTGTTTTCAGTTTTTGGTTGATTAATTTAAAAGTTGCTGATGCTAGACAAAGAAAGTCTGATTCACACTTCACAGTATGTATATAAACATACACACACATAAATATGGGTGTGTGTGTGTGTGTGTGTATATATATATATCTGTTTAGTGGTGTTTGGTTCTAGCTTTATAAATCACTTCTCCCCCTAAGAGGAATAGCACTTTATTCTAAGTAGAAAAGACCTGTTTAATTTAAATTTTCCTACTTAAAGGCTGTGTGTGTAGTATAGCAGAGTTGTGGAAGATTCATTTGTATATGTTATATGATACTTCCCAAAACAGAAAAAATCCTTTTATTAATAAGCAGAGCTATCACAAGATATTAAAAAGGACACAGAAGACTTTTATGACCTATTTCAAAGGATAATTGATACCTTTGTAAATTTCTGTATTTTATTTACATTATTTTTTTATTAATTTAATTCCCTAAAACTAAAATCAATTAATTAATTTGGGGTGTTTTCCCATGGTTACATGATTCATTTTCTTTGCCTCCCTTCCCTCTACCCCCCTCCTCAAGCCAATAAGCTATTCCACTGGGTTTTATATGTGTCATTGATCAAGGCCTATTTTCATATTATTAATATTTGCACTAGGGTGATCGTTTAGAATCAATCATATTCTCATCGAACCATGTGATCAAGCAGTTGCTTTTCTTGTGTTTCTACTCCCACAGTTCTTTCTCTGGATCTGGATAATGTTCTTTCTCATAAGTCCCTCAGAATTTTCCTGGATCATTGCATTGCTGCTAGTGGAGAAGTCCATTATTGTTTACATTAATTTTAAAAATTCAAATATTCTAAAGAATAAAATTCATTTTGTTAACTTTTTAAATTTAGAAATCATTGTAATCAGTATAAGCTTATAACAAAATTGACATCAAGTTCTAAGCTTTTAAATCATATAATATAGGCATAGTTGAATTTTTTTCATAGTTATACTTATTTACCTTTCAGTGCTCAATTAGAGTAATTTTAATAGAATTCTTAAAATGTTAAATAGAATGGAAATGTTCTCTACAATTTCCTCATTGTGAAATAAAAGTGACCTTAAATATGGAAAGAAGGAATGATGATTTCACAATATCTTAGTACCACATTATAACCATGTATTTATTAAATATATATAGAAACTTTTCTTTTTACTAAATTTGCTGAAGCCACCAGAAATTTATTTAGACTCACTTTTGAAGTTCACTTGATTTAAAAAAAAAAAAAAAAACCAAGGAGTAGAGACAGGACAAGGTATAGAACACATAATAGTATGATGTTGTTAATAGACATACAAGCCCTTAAGCGCCTAAGAAAAATATCTGCCTAAGAAAATTTGAAAGTAGGCACTATGATAATATCGGAAATCAGAAGACCACATCAAAGTTTACAAAGCTCTTTCCTTATAATCCTGTGAAAGAGCTATTTTTATTAAGGTTCAGACCCAGATCTTTCCTGACTCCAAATTCAGTATTCTTTATAGTAACTAGTACTGTAGGTCAGAAGTAAATATATGTCCAGTTGTACAAATGATATTTTACTGCCTTTTCTATGCTGAGTGAACAAGTTGGCCTTCAGAACTCCTTTATATTCATCTTTACCATTCATTTGGTGTATGAGGCCTGAGGAATCACTTAGATCACTTTATATAATCAAGAAGGATTACCATGGGACCCCAGCTATTCCCTAACCTTCAGTTATCTTTGAAGTCTACTGTCCACACCACACAGGTACATACATACATGTTAGACCACTGCTGCCATTATTTCTGGAGATGTTGGGATTGGTATTAAATCTGTTTGGGGGATTAAATTTGGAGAGCATGATAGTGAATGAGTCTTTATTGTAGGGATGGGGAAAGAACAAATCACAGAATTTAAAGTCTCCTATTATGTCCTACATGCTTTCTCTGTACCACTTCCTTTTCTTACACAACTCTCTGCATTTCTATATAACACGTCTATCTAGGGAATAGGCAGTGGGAAATATAAAGATTCTTTTAGCATGAAAAATCTCCTGATGTGAACACTCCCTCCACCATCACATAGCACCTGTCTTGGCTTGATAGAGAAATTTGCAGTAGTTCCTGTGGTACATAAAGGTTAAGGGACTTGCCCAAGAGTTAGAAGGATGTGAGTCCACGTCTTCTAACTCTGAAGCCCAAAATTTTCTTCAGTGTGCCACATGGCTCTGGTTTTAGAGCATTCATTATTAATGGAAGTTAATATGTAGGCATGGTAAGATAGAATAACATAAGTATAATTTTGAATTAATTTAGGGTTAATTTGTTTAGTTGAGTTACTATTGCCTTATTATTACCATATAACCTCTTAATATAGCCATCATAATAACTAAAAACTAATTGTTAGAATACTTACTAGTATTACTAGTTGCTAGTATTACTTGTTGCTAGTACTGTACTAGACATTTTCTCATCTTTGTAAGGAGGCCACTTTTTAGTTTTAAAATTATTTTATTTCTTCCCATATTCTCATTTTTGAATAATCTTATAAAACCAAAATCCAATAACATAAACCCAAATAAATAATTGAAATATCATTACATTTTGACTCCCAGCAGTTCTTTGTCCTAAGTCCCTCAGAATTGTCCCTGTTCTTTGCATTTCTGGGAGTACTAAGTCTATCACAATTGATTATTCCACAATATTGCTGTTACTCTGTACAATGTTCTCCTGGTTCTGTTTATTTCACTCTGTATCAGTCCATGAAGATCTTTTGGGCTCTTTCTGAAATCATCCTGTTCACCATTCCTTATAGCACTATAGTATCCCATCACCATCATAAATTACAATTTTTTTGTTCACTCCCCAATTGATGGACATCTCTTCAATTTCCAGTTCTTTACCACCACAAAAAGAACAGCTATATATACAAATGCAAGTAGTTTCTTTCCTCTTGTTTTGCTTTCTTTGGGATACAGTCCTAATAGTAAAATTACTGGATCAAAAGGTATGCACTGATTTAAACCCTTTTGGACATGATTCCAAATTGCTCTTTGGAATGGATGGATCAGTTCACAGTTGGAGGGAGCACTTTTTGATATTTAATGGAGGTAGGGATATTTGAAGTAGAAGTGGAACCTACATATTAGGGCCATATCGAAAGAGCTTTTACCACCTCATTTTATTACAGTCTTGCATCTCTTATAATATTTTTTGCTAAGGAATAAAAAATAAGGAAAACGTGTCTTAACAAAAATGTGTTCTTTTATCATTTTAATATGAATTTTGTCACTAGCATGTGAGCAGCTTAATAATTTAATTTGTAATTTTTTACTCATTTAACTGTAATTTGGTTTTTGGCTAGACTCTTTTTGAAGGTGAAATATGTACATTTGGCTTTACATTTTTAATTACCCTGTTGTAAAAAAAGATGAATTCCAATTATATGTGAACTTAAAATGTATATATATATTTCTGATTTAATAAAACTTTATTACTTTGGGATAATTCAGGGATTTTCAAGAGTCATTGCTATTTATTTTTCCTTGTATTTAAAGATGTAAGGTTGGTATGAGAATTTTTCATTGCTGTAAAATCTGTACTACATATGTAGATGTTTGTTTGTGCTATGTTTTTACAAATACTTCTTGATTTTTTCTCTCTTCATAGGTATGCATTCCTCAACAGCATCTGAGCTGTTTGTTACTGGAGCTTTGCCAACCACTGGGACATTTCCACCAACATCCACTCTTTCCACTTATCAGCATCCCAACACTTTCAGCAATAGAAACTTTGCTACTACCCCACCTCTGACACTTCAAGATTCAACTTTCAATAATACTTCAAATGGTATTTTAAATCCTCATGACCCTTTGCTACAAGTCAAGACTTCACAAGGTACTATTCCAACTGCTTTGGCATTTGAACGCTTGGGCAGTTCTGTGTTAAGTACCAGTGTACCACCTCAGTCTTCTACATATCGTTCAGCTCAAGAGTCTGCACCCCATCTTTTACAACCTCAGTTTGGCTTGTTGTCTTCACCCCTTGGAGGAGGCCAACAAGCTTCTCAAGCCTATAGCTCAACAGTTTTTACTGGTTCTACTACATCCATTGAAAGAGTTCTTCGAGAATGTAGTGTTATTAAACACCATCAGCGGCCTTCAAATACTCAGGCTATTCAGGCACAACTGGCTGGTTCACAGCATTCCTTACCTAGTTACTTTTCAAATGCAAGTGTAGCTGATTTTCAGGATACAACCAGGCAGCCACCTTTATCTTGTAACCCAATTGGAGATTCTACTCAGGTGAGCAATGGAGGACCACAACAAAAGACCTCCCAGGTCTCAGTGGGACTAGCTCAGTCTTACCCATCTACAATTCCATCACCCAGTTATCTTCCTACTTCAAAAGTAAAAAACTGCTCTACAAAGCAACCACCAAGGTCAGCTAAGACCCCCAAACCTCAGAGTGTGATGCCTCCTGTGCTAAAACAAAGCTATTCCAAATCTTTACACAACCAGAGTTCTGTGATATCAGGCCAAGCACAAATTTATTCTACAGCTCAGCTACCCAGCCTTTTATCAGTTAGCCAATCCCAAAATTATGCTTCCACGCAATCACATAACGTGCCATCTATTGTTCATTCACAGGTTTACACCCACAATAAAGTTGAGAAGTTGCCACCCTTATACAAAACACTGACTTTTTCTGGGCAATCTCAAACAGTAACTTCTGAAAGTCAGACAATTAGTTACTCCTCTGATCAACAGCAGGTTTTATCTTCAGTTACAAATGAGAACTACACTCAAACAAGGGATATTTCTTCAGTTAGTCAATCTCAGAGCTATTCTTCTGGTCACTCTCAGGGTTTATCTACTGTCAGTCAATCACAAGTTAATTTCTCATCTCAATCACAAGTTTTGTCGGCTGGTAGCCCTTCAGAAAACTATACTTCAGGTCAGTCTCTAACATTAACATCACCTTCTCTTCCATTTTCTTCTTCACCTCAAGTTCAGAATTTGCCAGCTTCTAGCTCCACCCAAAATTTTATTTCTATGCATTCTTCTCAAAGTGCTCACACTCAAGGATCATCATCACCACAGTCACAAAAATTTTTGCCAACTGCCCAGTCCTCTCCTTTTGCATCCCCTGTTCATTCACAAACTTTACAAAATAATAGACCTTCCTCTGATGCAAAATCTTACACTAAAAGAAAATCTGATTCTACTCTGTTTACATCCTCAAAGCAAGAAGATGAATTTCCAGTACAAGATTTACAAGTGTTACGGCAGCAGACATCTCTTAACTCACCAACCCAGGGTGAAATTAATGCTCAAGATCCAGCCTACAGAGTTCCAAAGGCAAATGATAGATACCCTCAGAGTGTCATTAGAAGTAATTCTTGCCTTGAAGATCAGGTTGTTGGTGTTGCTTTACAAGAGCGAGAAAAGGAGGAAAGAATAGTCGGCCCGGTGGCACATCTTACCCAGTCAATTGGACCAATTCCTAATGTGTCAAGCCACGATATTAAGAAAGCATCTAATTTAATGCAGTCCTCACAAATAAACACTAATGCAAAAGAATTAAACCAGCAGCATCCTCTTTTACCGAAGGTTCATGAAGTACAGGTCCAAGAACAGCAGAGTCAGGCCATTCACCCTGCCCCACAGATTCAGATTCAGACTAATGCTTTAAGACAAGTCCATCAACTACCCTTGCCTAGTTCACAGGTGCTTCTTGAGACTGGATATGACTTGCAAATTTTTCAACAGTCAATATTGCAGGCAAGCTTAGACCAAGCAAAGGCATCTACACAGATTCAGCCAGTTCAGAGTTCTCAGCAAATAGTACATCCCTTCCTTCAGTTGGACAGTCCGATTATTCAAAGCAATGGAGGACATTCTCAGCAGCAGCTTCATCCCCAAAATCCCGAGGTTTTGAAAATGGATCTTTCAGAATCTTCTAAACCATTACAAGAACATCTAGCAGCAAAAGGCCACTTTAATCAACCAAATCAACATGATTCAAAGAATCAATTTGTTTCCCTTGGTTCAATGTGTTTTCCTGAGTCAATACTTCTCAATGATGAGAGAAACATTTTATCAAATGATGATGATATTTTAGCAGCTACTGCTGTAGCTTGTGGGGTTACACCATCTGATTTTGCTGAATCAGCTTCAAGTGAAACAATTCCAACAGTTGAAAATGGTGATGACCACAAATCCCATTTTCAGCAGTCAGCAGATATTAGACATGTGACTCCAGACTTTAACTCTCTGACAGCCATGGTAGAAAAATCAGAGAATCTAAACAATATTTCCTTAAATGGTAGCCAAATTACTATAAACCTTTCATCTTTACCCATCATTCATTCAAAGAATATGAACCTTGATCAGAAGCATCTTGAAACTCCTGATCAAAATATAACCCCCTCAACAGTTGAGGAGCAGCAGCAAAGCTCTGATACAGTGAATAAAATCTCTAATATTACTCATGAATCTGAAGAAGACAACGAAGTCCCTGCTGATGGTGTGTTAAATATTAGAGACCAAGAGTTTGTTACTAGTAGTAAAAGTCTGAGTGGAGAAACTGCTGTTTCAGAGAGTGAATTTCATATGACTAGTGATAATAGTGCTACAGGGTCCCAGAATAAAGTCTCACTTCCTCTAATGACTATGGCACAACCTGGGGATATGATCAGTGTCAAGACTGAAGAAGATGACCAAGATATAATACAATTCAACCTTCAGAAAAGAAGACTTACAGGAAAGGGGCTGATGAGGGATGAGGATAACAATAGTAACCAAAAACAGGTGAAATGGCCCCCACAAAATAAACGTCAGAATTCAAGGGGCACAGATATATGCTTGCCATTTTCTCCTTCTATTTCAGAATGTTGTCATGATGGTTATCAGCATCAAGAAAAGATGAGACAGAAGATCAGAGAAGTTGAGGAGAAGCAGCCAGAAGTGAAAACAGGATTTATTGCCTCTTTTTTAGACTTTCTGAAATCTGGTCCTAAACAGCAGTTTTCAGCCCCTGCTGTAAGAATGCCAAATAGGACTCGGCGGCCAGGGACCCAGGTTGTTCGTGCACCTTGCCACACTCAACTCCCAAAGACTTCATCTACTTCACCTGCAGTGTCTGAAGCTGGGAGCTTTAGTCCTTCTAGAAAAATTGATGAACTCAAGAAAAATTTTGAAGCTTTACCGTCATTTTCTTCTGATGATGAAGATTCTGGAAGCTGTAGTAATGATCTTCAAAAGAGCATCTCTACTGTTTTATCAACTTTGGATGATACTTCTGATAAAAAAATTAAGTCAGGTAAATTTTACATTGTGGGTCATGATTTTAACAGCACTAGCATAACAATTTCTAATGGGATTCTCTATTTTAGGCTTTAATTTTTTAATGTACACAATGAGATGGGAACAGGATAGAAAATATTGGACTGTAAAGTAACGTGTCTTCATTTCAAATACCTTTTTCAGGAGGAGGTGGTTACTCAGTTAGAATGGATGCTGCATTCATTGCTATTTTCTTCAAGGTGAAGAAGTGAAGAAGAGGGCTGGCCATAGCTTTTGTTTTCTTTCTTAGTAGCTTCTGGAAAATACATACAAAGATTTTTCTAGAAAATTTGGTTGGGAAATACATCTGAAGTTCTTCAGTTAAGAAGTTTGTCCTTTCTTAGGCAAGGCAATTAAGGTCCATATTGAAGGAAGTTCATAGGGACAAGTGAAGGTTAAGGAAGACAGGAATAGATTCATCAATCTTATTATTGAACAAGCAGCCAAGGGCTTTCCTAGGATTAAGGGTTGAGGTCCAGTCAGTTGATGAGGCAAAAGTCACTAAAGTGTGGGCGGACACGTGTGTATGTTCTCAAGTGTTTTTTTGCATAAGATAGTCTGAGGATTAGTTGATAAATTGAGATTAGGACCAGAGATTGAAGAGGAGGGAGAATATAAATCGACATCAGAGAAAGCTCCAAGTAAACTTTGTTATTATAGAATGTGCAGCAGTAGGTGCTGCTTTTCTTAGTCTTCCTTTCTATTCCATTCTTGTCAGATGGCATCATGCCTTCTCCAGGATTTGAATATTCTGCTGTGGCTTGAGGATGTTTGTCACTCTCCTGTTTCCCACCCATTCAAAGATTCTGGCAACCAGACCACATGAAACAGGGCAACTTTTAATGGGATTTTTTTGTTTTTAAGGGGTGTCAAGCCTCCTGTTGGCATGTACAGTTTTATTCTTCTGGATTTGAAACAGCCATTAACTTACAAAAGTGATGCCAAATAACTGATGTTCTAAACATCTTTGGACAAAGTTTACCTGGTTTATACTTAATTTCTGCTACCTCTATGTAAACATGTGTCCTTGTGTGGGGATGTCTCCTGAGTTGTGGCATAGAGAGAATCCTGGGTTTTTGGAGGCTCTATATAGGTAGAGGTAGAGAGTAAGGACTAACCTCAAAATTCAGAGAAGCTTGTTAACAAAATGGCTACATGCAGAGTGATGAATTTTTCTTTTTCTTTATTTCTTTATTTTAAAATATTTTTCCTGGGTTACATGAATCATGTTCTCTCCCTCTCCATTCCTGGAGCTGACAAGCAGTTCCACTGGATTATACATGTGTTATCATTTGATACCTATTTCCATATTATTCATTTTTTAAATGAAGGATGATGAATTTTTCAATCATTTCACATCATTTTGGTGGGAAAATTTATCAATCTATTTTGTTTTAAGATCACCTTCATTTTGAAAGCAACAAACTGGAAAAAAAAATTTATAACAAAACTCTGACAGAGGTTTAATTTCCCAAACATATAAGGAGCTAAATCAAATCTACAAAAAAATCAAGCCATTCCCCATGTCAAGGGACATGAATAGGCAGCTTTCACATGAAGCAATCAAAACTATCAATAAGCACATGAAAAAATATTCTAAATCCCATCTGATTAGAGAAATGCAAATTAAAACATCTCTGAGGTACCACCACACACCTAGCAGATTGGCCAATATGTAAGCAAAGGAAAGTAATAAATGTTGAAGGGGATATGCCAAAATTAGAATACTCATGCTTTTTGCTGGTGGAGTTGTGAAATGGTCCAACCATTCTGGAAGGCAATTTGGAATTATGCGCAAAGGGCTTTAAAAGACTGCCTACCCTTTGACCCAGCCATACCACTGCTAGGTTTGTACCCCAAAGAGATAATAAGGGAAAAGACTTATACAAAAATATTCATAGCTGTGCTCTTTGTGGTGGCAAAAAATTGGGAAATGAGGGGATGCCCTTCTATTGGGGAATGGCTAAACAAATTGTGGTACTGTTGGTGATGGAATACTATTGTGCTGAAAGAATGATGAACTGGAGGAATTCCATGTGAACTGGAAAGACCTCCAGGAATTGATGGCGAGCGAAAGGAGCAGAACCAGGAGAACCTTATATAACATGGCACAATCTAATGTAATGGACTTTTCTACTAGCAGCAATGCAATGATCCAGGACAATTCTGAGGGGCTTATGAGAAAGAACACTGTCCACATCCAGAGAAAGAACTGTGGAAGTAGAAATGCAGAAGAAAAACATATGATTGGTAACGTAGTTTGATATAGATATGATTGGGATGTAGATTCTAAAGAATCACTCTATTGCAAATATGAGTAACACGAAATAGGTTCTGAACAATGATACATGTATAACCCAGTGGAACTGCTTGTTAGCACCAGGATGGAGGGGAAGGGAAAAATCTTGTAAACATGGGAAAATATTCTAAATTTAAAAAAAAAGATTACCTTCATCTTGTAATACCTCCCTTTTCCCTTCCCCACCCCAAGAGCTAGATCCCTTTTTAAAAAGAGTAAAAATGAAAGGGAAGCAAGAAACCACTTCATCAAAACTAGGTGGCATAACAAAGTTTGGAAGTATGTGCTGAATTTCTCATCTATATCCTTGCAAAGAACAGAGGGAAATGCATCCTCTTCTCTTTTCTTCTGGATCAGGCTTACCATCATTATGATTGCATGGTGTCATTTCAGTCTTTGTTCTTTGAATTTACATTGTTATAGTGCATTCTGCATGTTGTTTTCCTGGTTCTGTAGCCTCTTTATCTCACTTAGTTCATATGTTGCCTTTGGATTCTTCACATATATTGATTCTTAAAATGCAAAATATTTCATACCATTCATACACCATGGTTTGTTTAACCACTCTACAATCATTGAGTATTGACTTGGTTTCCAGTTTTTGGCTGTTATAAAAAGTAATGCTCTCGATAGATACTTTGGTCTGTGGGGAATCTGCCTGTGACACCCTTGGGTGTTAGCCTAACACTGGGATCTCTGGGTCAGTGTAGCTGTGATAGCCCCTGAAGACTATCTACAAAGCCATGGAAAATTTGGGATGTCAGTGCAGGGAGAATTTTGTGGGAAGAAGCAGGTGGCTTCTTGCTGAGTATAGGTGCTTGACTGAAAAACTGCCAAGAATAAACCATATTAAAATGTAATTGGGAAATATTTAACAAAATAAATGGAAACAGTATGACATAGGTAATGTTTTTTAAGTTAATATTCTGGGAGGCAGTATGGATCAGTGGAAAGAGCAGTGATTGGAGTCCGAGGCCCAGAGTTCAAATTATAATTCATGCTTAGTTAACTAATAAGTGACTCAGACAAATCATAGCCTCCATGATCCTCAGTTCCCTCTTTTGTAAAATTAATGGGTTATATTGGATAGCCTATGAGATCCTTTACAGACTAGATCTCTTGATCTTCTGATTGTGGAAATTTTAATAAAGTCATGAAATCCTTCACATTTCCAGCTTTTCAGGTTTGGGAAAAAACTATATTAATAAAGTATGAAGAACCCAGTGTTGTAAATTTATTATAAAAGTGGGTTTAAACTATTATATTAAAATTTTGGTTGTTTTCGGTTTTCTTTAAATTGTTGTTAGATATATCCCTTTCCTTGATGAATCTTCCTCTTTAGCAAAGAGCTAGAAGTGTCTGGGGTCAAATTTGAACCCTGGTCCTCCTGACTCCAGGCCTGGCACCCTATCCACTGAGCTACCCAGCTGCCCTAGATGTCGTACTTCTTAAAAACAGGATTTCTAAAGATCATTCTTTTATATTTTTGGTGTAGAATTAATGGAACAATTTGTGCCTAATTGAATTCCTGAGATAATATGAAAAACTGGTAAAATTCTTCTTACCCTGGAACACATGGGTAATTCTTTTGTGGTAACAAAGAATCAAAGCTTCTGTTGCAAGCTCTCCAGACTGTGTGCTTCAGGGGCTCCTGTCCAACTCAGCTGGTAGGAATGAACAGACATCCTTGCAGCCTCCTTGTTTCTCCTCAGCTGGTTTCAGCCCCAGGCCCTATGGTGTAAGCTGATGCTATAGCAGAGGGATGAGTGGGAACCAGGAACTTGGCAGTAGAGCTCAGTAGTCATACTCACATAGCACAATCAGGGCAGTCTTGTGCTGCTTCTGTTATTTTCCATCTACCCTGGGGAATTTTGGATGGTGATGGCATTGATAGTGGAAACAGATAAAAGCCTGCAGAGGGTTTGGGCAGCATCAGTGGTCAAGGAGAGGTGAGTTCACTGCGGGGAGTGGTAGGTGATTATCCATCAGCAAAACTATTTTAAGGGTCTACTGTGTCCTGGACAAGGTGCTAGACTCTGAGAATGCAAAGAAATTTACAGTATAACTAGAATAAACAGTAATGGGGAGTGAGGGGTACCATTGTTAGAGACTGAACAATTCTTGATGGGTTTCTTATAGAAGGCAGCACTAGAGCTGAGTCTAAAAGGAGCTTGGTTGGTAAAAATGTTTTTACTCATACAGATAGATACACCATTGAAAAGGTTTGGACACCATTGTTTTAGAGGGTGATGAATGTTGGGAAGTTTGCAAAGCCTGCTCAGGTCACACATGCCTTGTCCTAAATCTCTTTGGCATACCATACAATGCAAAAAAAGTTATTAAATTGTGATCTCTGTTATAGACATGTTCTTTATTTTTTTTCTCAGTGCAGTTTTTCTTGTGCACATTGCCTATAGGGCATGCTAGAAAACATGTATGGAGCAAATGGTTAGCATGGATCTTTTGCTTAAAAGGTCCTGCATATCACTGCAGAATCCTGTTTCACTTATAGATGAAAGGTTTTTGTTATCCCAAATTGCAATCAGTAAACCCTGTATCCGGGTTAATCTTCATTAAAGAACCAAGAGATGGAACAGCTTGTTTGTGGAACAACCAGCAGGCCATTGTGACTGGATTGAAGAGTACTTGGCTGGGAGGAAGGTGTAAGAAGCCCAGAGAAGTGGGAGGAGGCTGGATTATGAAAGACTTTGGATGTCAAACAACATTTTGAATTTGATCCTGGAAATAGTATGGAGCCACTGGAATTTGAGTAGGGGGAGTGACACAATTGGACCAGCAATCTATTGCATTTGTCCAAATATGAGGTGATAACAGTCCTGTACCAGACTGGTGTCAGTGTAGAGCAGAGGTCATATTTGAGAGATGATGCAGAGGCAACAGAAGACAGAAGAATCAACAGAAGACAGAAGAATCAATATAGAGGCTGCTGGGGTAAGGGTGGGATGAGAGATAATGAGTAATCTACATTGGTTCCTGAGAGACTAGGAGGATGGTGTTGTCCTCAACTAGAGAAGTAAGATGGGAAAGAGAAGGGTTTGGGGGAAATAGGTTTTAAATATACTGGGTTTAACTTGTCAGTTGGACATCCAATTCAATGTCTGAAAGGTAGCTGGACATAGGAGACTACAGATCAGCAAAGAGGTTGGAACAGGATAGATAAAAAACATCAGGAAACTGAGACCCCCCACATCAATCTAATTTGGCAGAGCTTAGATTCAAATCTAGATTATCATACTCCAAATTCCTACTGCTCAGAAGTATGCATTCTATAAATATTATGTATTCTTTACCTAGGTTACCTAGGTAGCATACTCATAAAGTTGGGAATCTACTGCAGAATATAGCTAGTGAAAGCCTTCTGTCTCCCTCTTCAAGGATGGCCTTTATGCATGAGCAGAATACCCATAAAAATTATTTATAGGTGAGAGAGTAAGTATATAAGTTGGTAGTCATTGAGGTAAAATCTGAGTGATTCCACCCCCTAACCCCCCATTTCTAAGGCGTCTTCAGATATTTTTGAGAATCTATCCCTTGTCACCTCCAGCATAGATCTTCTACATATTTGGTCTAATCTAGCTCCCTTTTTCCATCTTTGTTTTCTTCCGTTCCAATTCATTGTCTGTTTGCCTTGTTCCTCCAGGAACACTAATAAATGAACTCTGTAGATTAGGCTTTTCTATTCTTATTCTTCTAGAAATACATCTGGATATATGATGAAGTCCAAATGTGATGGATTCACTGCCTTGGATGGTGAAAAGCATGCTTTTGAAAAGATGTGCAAAGATTTTTATTCCTTATGAATATTTCTGGTTCTTGTTTCAGCTTTTAAATACCTTTAGAGAAACTTTGTTTAACTGGGTCTTTTGCCAAGCCCACTTTAAACTCTACACTGTATCTCATTTTTTTGAAGTGGTGGCACTGCTCAAAATCTAGCAATATCTTGCTCTTCTGAAAGGTTTTATGGAGAGTTGACATTCTAAACTGGTATTGTCTTTGCCATATTTCAGGCCAAGAGGAAGTGTTTGCTGGCTTGAGGTAGTTTCTAGGCCCTTTCAGTCTCCTTGTTGTAGCTATTGAACAACAGTTAAATTTAGCCGTTTGAGCATGGCACACTCGTGGCCGTCCACGATGTCCTCAGACAGCGTCAGGATGTACTGGCCCTTGTAGTAGTTAATGAGATTGAGGTACTGTAACGTAGAGATGACATCCTCCTTCCTGATGCTCACTGATCTCATTGATTGTAATCTGGCACCTCTCCCCACTCTCAGACTTCAGGCCCATGAGGATCTCCAGGATGTTCTGGGACCAGTAGCTGCGATAGGACAGAAGGCCGAGGTCCGAGAGGGGCTTCTCGGGCGTCCCTGTTTTCCCTTCCACCTTAGACAACTCATAGCTGAACTCAGTGAGCAGCTTGCCATAGCCACGGCGCTGGTAGGGAGGTAGAGTCAGAATGCAGGCCGCATTGTAATCCTCGGTGGACTCTTTTTCCTTGGAAAAGTAGCCGACGATGTAGAAGCCCTTGCAGTCATACTCAGTCATGACATAGAAGAGGAAGGGGTCTCTGTCGTAGCACAGGGTCTTGTGGTCCAGGAAACACTTGCCAAAAGACAGAGGTTCTGGGAGTAATTCTTGGTCTTTCGTCCATCAATTTCAAAGAAAGAAACGGTGCCCTTTTGGTAAATCTCATTGCCTGGGGGATGGTGTAAGTCACATTTGGTCAAGTGTCGCTGTAGACACTTAAGGCTTTTTCTGTACTTCAGACAGAACTTGCAGAGATAGAGCACAGGCAGAGCGGGTCAGCTCCTGGGGGTATGGGGAGAAGTACCAGGGCTTGAGGTGGTGCTGGCCAAGCTCAGTGCACTCGATGTTCTTCATGTGGGTGACGATGTCGTGGCTCCGGTAGGACACCAGGCTGCCAGTCATGCGAGGGGCTGACGGAATTCCGTCTGAGCTGTCCTGGGAATCCTCATAGGTGCCTAAACAGTTGGACTTTCTCTTCTGTCCCGGCTGGGCTGCCAGGGTCCTCGGGGTTGAGCCGTTCTGGGGAAAGACAGAGGCCGGTGCCGTCTCACTGGGTCAGTTAAATTTAAACGACCCAAACTTTTATTTTCATTAATAACTTCTTTTAAATCACATGTATTTCTGAGTAAATGAGTATTTCATTCCTCTCTAGAGTCCAGTTCTTACTTTGGGAACTTCTTTCGTTATCATATCGGTGTTCTCACCCTGGAAGTTCCCTCTCCCTTTGGCTCCTTCCTTTTTTGGTTAGTTCTGTCTAGAACCTCTGTTTGAAGGAAAGGGCAAAACTAACCATATCTTTGTTCTTCTCTGGGCTCACTTCTGACTCACTAGACTTTGTTCCTCAAGGACTTTTTACTTGTATTTGTTCTGCTAGTGCTTATTGATTTGTGAATGATTAGATCTCTGTCTTCTCCTCTAGGCAGTGATCTGTTCCTTAAAAGATTAAATAAAATTAGGGGAGAGTGGTGATATGTGACAATTCTTCAGGACTAATAAAAACACTGACAGTGCCCAACATCATATTCAGTATGTCACTTTATAGCCCTACCCACTACCTTCATAAAGAGGGAAAAGAGGTAGGTTTTTCTTCTTTGGACCACTTAATAAGTGCTTACTGAATGATTGAGGTCAAGCTTGGATGTTACAGTTACATAGTTTTCAGTTTAGACTTTTCTATTTACAGTATGTAGTTATCATGTATATTTTTAATTGTTTTTCCTTGCTTCATTTTATATATCTTACTCAATTTATATATGTTCCGATGAGTCTCTGAATCCCTATTTCTCATGGTGCAGTAATTTTTTATTAGCAGCTAAACTTCTGTTTGAAATTGTTTTAGGCAGTATTGATCCTTTATCCTTTAACCATTTTTTTTTTTGGTCACAGTAACTTTTTGAAAAATAGAACAGGTTAGCTATTTTAATTGCATACTTTTTAATTCTTCTAACTTTGTGCCAAACTGGTGCTCTTGCGCCTATTTTAATAAGAAGTAATTTCCTGTTTTAAATAAGTTTTATTTTTGTGATCCCTTCCCCAATACCTAACAGGTTTTTTTTTGTTGTTATTTTTTTTTTAATGACCACACAAAGTGTAGTTTAAAGAATGTGTGATTTGGAGTGGGATCCAAGTTGTGGCCCTCTCCCTTTCTAGGTTCTTGGGGCAAATCTAGAGATCGAAAATCCTTTTTTTCTGTAAATTATTCTAAGGGAAGACTTATCAACTGCTAAATTTTAGGCTTACTGTTTTGCTTGTTGGGAATTGTAATTAGCTAGGAGCTGTAAAGTCAGTTAGTCTGCCATTATTCAGTGCCAGAGCCTGACAAAAATGCAAAAAAAGGCAAAAGACTGCCTTGAGCTCAGGGTCTATCCCTTGGGGGAGGAAATACGCAAATAAATATTGGGGAATATAAAGAGAACCCTTTAAAGAATTACATGAACTTTATACAAATCAAAGTAAATAGAGCCAGAACAATGTTAATGGAAGGTACAACAGCTATATTATTTTGAAATTGTAAAGAACAAGTTTGATTGCCCCCCCCAACCTCTCCTTCCCTTGTATTACTCCCCTCCCTGCAATCCTATTTCTTATTCTCCTTCTACTTTTCTATAGGATAAGATACAATTCTATATCCCAGTGAATCTGGCTGTAATTCCCTCTCTGAGCCAATTCCATTGAGTAAGGTTTAAGCATTACCCAGCACCAACCTCTTCCTCCCTTCCATTGTATTAGTCTTCTCTCCCCCCCCCCACCTTCTGCTTCTTCTTTATGGGATATATTTTACCCTATTTTACTTCTCTTTTCCCATTTCTCTTAGTATTATCCTCTTTTTCACTCCTTGTTTTATTATTTTTTGACATATCATCCTAAACTTACTACCACACCCTCTATCTATACTTCTAACTACTATGATAATGATAACAATTTTTAAGAGTTACAGACATCATCTTTCCATATAGGAATATAAACTGCTTGACCTTATTGAAGCCTTTAAATTTTTATCTTTTTTTAATTTATCCTTGAATTTTGAATTTTAGGCATCAAATTTTCTGTTTAAGTCTGGTCTTTTCTTCAGGAATACTTGGAAGTCTTCCATTTTATTAAATGACCATACTTTTTCCTTGAAAGAATATAGTCAGTTTTGCTGGGTAGTTGATTCTTGGTTGCAAACAGTTCCCTTGCCTTCCTGAATATCATATTCTAAGCCTTCCAGTCCTTCAGTGTGTGGGGGTTGGCAGATCCTATATAATCCTGACTAAGGCTCCACAATATCTGAATTGTTTCTTTCTGGATGCTTTTAGTATTTTCTCTTTGGTCTGGGAGCTCTTGAACTTGGCTATAACATTCCTGGAAGCTGTCATTTGGGGATTTAATGCAGGAGGTGATCTGTGGATTCTTTCAATCTCCATATTACCCACTTGTTCAAGAGTATTGAGGCAGTTTTCTTGGATAATTTCCTGTAGTGTGATGTAGTATATAGGCTTTTTTTTGGTCATGACTTTCAGGTAGTCCAATAATTCTTAAAATTGGCTTTCCTGGATCTTTTTTTCCATGTCAGTTGTTTTTTCAATGTGATATTTCATATTCTCTTTTTTTTTCATTCTTTTGATTTTGTTTTGTATCTTGATGTCTTGTGGAGTCATTGGCTTCTATTTGCACAATTCTAATTTTTAAAGACTGAATTTCTTCCTTGACCATTTGATCCTCCTTGTTCATTTGGTCCATTCTTCTTTTCAAGTCATTCTTTTCTTCATTTGACTTTTTTGCCTCTTTTTCCAGTAAGTCAGTTCTGGCTTTTAAGGTACTGTTTTCTTCTTTTGATTCATATTTCTTATTTTCCAGATTGACCTATTTTGCTTTTTAAGCTGTTGTTTTCTTTTTTCCCCATTTTCTTCAACCTGTCTTATTTGATTTTTGAATTCTTTGTTGGTTTTTTTAGGTTTTGTTTGAAGAGTCTTGGATCCTCTCATCCTCTATTGGTTCTGTTCTTTGGTCTTTATCTCTGTAGAACCTTTAGATCAGTTCTCAATCATTATCTTCTTTTTCTATTGTTTACTTATTCTCCCCCTTTCCCCCCTCTCCCCCTCTTATTGGAGTTGCTCTGTATGAGGTTGATTCTTCAGTCTTCTTTCTTCTGCTGATATACTGGATTAAGCCAGTTGAACTATCCTACCCTGGGGCCAAATCTTCACCATAGTCAGCTGTGGAGGCCAAGGTGCCCAGCAGATGCCATCCCTCCTTCTTCCCTGCCAGCTGCTCTCAGAGCCTGAGACCTCAAGTGGTATGTCTGAGGCGCCTCTTTGTGGTTACAGACCTCACCCTGGGATCTCAGAGTCAGCACACATCTAATCACAGATCTCAGGGCAGGGGTGGGAGTAGATGTGGGGTCAAGCAGCCAGGTTTTGTTTCCACTCTCCCCTTTATATTGTAGAAATCTACTCATCTTTCAAGTTGTGTTCAGCAGGAGAGCCCTGTGACTACTTGTTGTTGGGTTTGGATTTCTGTCTTTTTGAAGTGCTTTTTAAAGATTGATATGGAAGGATAGTCAGAGAGGTTCTAGCTTTTGCTGTTCCTATGCTGCAATCTTGACTCTGCCCCTAAAGAACAAGTTTGTTTGAAAGAAAAGATGAGAAAACACCTCCCCTACTTTTCTGTAGAACATGGTGGGATCTACAGGTGTGGAACATTGCCTATTGAACACTTTCCATGTATCATTTAGTTTTGCCCTTTTTTTGCCTCCTTTTAAAAAAGATTATATTATAAGATACAGCTGTCTGAGAGAGGGAGGGCTACTAGGGGAAATCTAAGCAATGTAAAAAAACAAAAGATATCAATAAAATGCACTTTTGACAAAATTTAAAGAGAAAAAACCTTAGAGGGAAAGAGGCCAACAGAAGGGTGAAGGCAAAGGGATTCCAGGTTGGTAATGTTTATCACCAGAATTGGAACCCCAGCTAAGTGTGTAGCTGCTCTCCCTTAAGGTTTGTAGGGGAGAAAGAACCCCAGGAACAGCTTGGCCACCACTCTCAAAGAGCCAGTTCCGAATACCTTTCCACAATGGTAGATTTTTACATACTGCTGTTTGACTCTGAACATTGGCCTCTATGATTTTGCCCATAGACTTCACCATTGGCATGATCTGCCACTACATATTCATCCTGCTCCAGAGCACCAAACACTCAGCAACAAGTGTCAAACAGCCAAATCCTAATTCAAATCTCACTCTCATCTGAATTGGTCAAAGGAAAGAATATATACATATTTCACTCAGGAAATTAGTAAGGGAAGAAAGAAGGAGGAATTAGAAAATGTAGATTTAAGGAAAAATTAGTTCTAAACAAAACTAAGGATATACAAAAAAAATTTTGAACATTTTTCCATAGTTAAATGTTTCCTCTTCTTTCCCTCTCCCAAAGCCCTCCTAACCCCCCTTAGCCGACACACAAATTCCACTGGGTTTTACATGTATCACTGATTACATATTATTGATAGTTGGACTAGAGTTATCATTTAGTGTCTACATCCCCAATAATATCCCCATTAACCCGTGTGTTCAATTAGTTGTTTTTCTTCTGTGTTTCTACTCCCATAGTTATTCCTTTGAATGTGGCTAGTTTTCTTTCTCATAAGTCCCTCAACTTTGCTCTGGTTCCTTGTATTGCTGCTAGTAGAGAAGTCCATTATGTTTGATTGTACCACATTGTATCCGTCTCTGTGTATAATGTTCTCCTGGTTCTGCTCCTTTCACTCTGCATCAATTCCTGGAGGCCATTCCAATTTACATGGGATTCCTCCAGTTCATTATTCCTTTGAGCACAATAGTATTCCATCATCAAAAGATACCACAATTTGTTCAGCCATTCCCCAATCGAAGGACATTCTCTCATTTTCCAATTTTTTGCCACCACAGAGAGCATGCTATAGATATTTTTGTACGAGCCTTTTTCCTTATGATCTCTTTGGGGTATAAACCAAGGAGTGCTATGGCTGGATCAAAAGGCAGATAGTCTTTTAAAGCCCTTTGGGCATAGTTCCAAATTGCCATCTAGAAAGGTTGGATCAATTCACAACACCACTAATAGTGCATTAATGTTGAAATTTTGCCACATCCCCTCCAACATTCATCACTTTCCTTTGCTATCATGTTAGCTAATCTGCTAGGTCTCAGGTGGTACCTCAGAGTTGTTTTGATTTGCATTTCTCTAATTATAAGAGATTTAGAACACTTTTTCATGTGTTTGTTGATAGTTTTGATTTCTTTATCTGAAAATTGCCTATTCATGTCTCTTGCCCATTTATCAATTGGGGAATGGCTTGATTTTTTTGTACAATTGATTTAGCTTCTTATATATTTGAGTAATTAGACTTTTGTCTGAATTTTTTGTTATAAAGATTTTTTTCCCAATTTGTTGCTTCCCTTCTAATTTTGGTATCATTGGTTTTGTCTGTACAAAACCTTTTTAGTTTAACGTAATCAAAATTATTCATTTTACATTTTGGAATTTTTTTTTCTAACTCTTGTTTGGTTTTAAAATCTTTCCTTTCCCAGAGATCTGGCAAGTATACAATTCTGTGCTCACCTAATTTACTTATAGTTTTCCTTCTTTATATTCAAGTCATTCACCCATTCTGAGTTTATCTTGGTGTAGGGTGTGAGATGTTGATCTAAACCTAATCTCTCCCATATTGTTTTCCAATTTTCCCAGCAGTTTTTGTCAAACAGTGGATTTTTGCCCCCAAAGCTGGGTTCTTTGGGTTTATCATAGACTGTCTTGCTGAGGTCGCTTACCCCAAGTCTATTTCACTGATCCTCCCTCCTGTCTCTTAGCCAGTACCATATTGTTTTGATGACCGCTGATTTATAGTACAGTTTAAGATGTGGTACTGCTGGGCCACCTTCCTTCGTATTTTTTTTCCATTATTTCCCTTGATATTCTTGATCTTTTGTTCTTCCAAATAAACTTTGTTATAGTTTTTTCTAATTCAGTAAAAAAGTTTTTTGGTAGTTTGATAGGTATAGCACTAAATAAGTAAATTAATTTGGGTAGGATGGTCATTTTTATTATGTTAGCTCATCCTACCCATGAGCAATCAATGTCCAATTGTTTAGATCTAGTTTTAATTGTGTGGAAAGGGTTTGGTAATTGTGTTCATATAATTCCTGTGTTTTGTCTTGGCAGATAGATTCCTAAGTATTTTATATTGTCTAGGGCAGTGATGGGCAAACTTTTTAGAGGGGACCAAAGGAAAGAAAATGCTGATCTGTCAGTCTGTTTCTAAGGCAACTCTTTCAAAGTTTCATTATATTGTATCCTACTCATTGTATTCGTCAAATTAGGAATAATATTGCACTCTGGATAGTACATTTCAGCTCCCCCTCCCCAATCTGGCCCACAGGCCATAGTTTGCCCATCACTGGGCTAGGGTGATTTTAAATGGAATTTCTCTTTCTGATTCTTGCTGCTGCAATGTGTTGGAAATATGTAGAAATTCCAGTGATTTATGTGTGTTTGTTTTGTATCCTGCAACTTTGCTAAAGTTGTTGATTATTTCCACTAACTTTTTAGTTGATTCTCTAGGATACAAAAAACATTTTTATCTCTGTGAGGTAACAAAAGAAGTCGAGGGAGTCCTCATTAATTGGGGAATGAACAAGTATGGTGGAATATAATTATATGTCTTAAGAAATTTTGAAGAACTTGATTTCACAGTAACCTAGGAAGACTTATATGAACCAATGCTGAATAAAGTGAACAGAACCAAGGGAACATTTTATACAATGACAACAATACGGTAAAGGCAAACAATTTTGAACATAGGAACTTTTTAATCACACAATACCCAACTATAATTCCAGATGGCTAATGAAAACATGTAACCCATCTCCTGATGGAGAGGTTAAGAACTCAGAGTACAGAATGAAACAAGTTCCCCCTGCCCCCAACATAGCCAATATAGAAATTTGCTTTTGTTTATACATATTTTTACTGGGTTTTGTTTTTCTTTTTCACACAGTTGAGTGGGTAAGAGTTGGGCAGGAAGATGATAAGATAGATTTTTGATGGTATAAAGAGGAATTGAATTCTTAGGGAAAATGGAAAATACATTCCCAAATAGTCCTTCTTGATGTGAAAAAAATTTTTGTAATTACCCTGAAAGTGGATTTTGTTTTTAAAAAAAAAAATAGTAGTATCTCCATCTCCAAAAGAACAATCCTATCATCCTTACAGACGTGATAGGAAATTATAACAATATTATTTTTGTGATTCATATGGGTTGATGGATCAACAGGACTTTGTCAGGATTTGTTAACAACCAAGGTCTCATTTCCTCTCACCTTTCAATTTAAGCCTGTGCCACACCAAAGTACTGAATTGCTCAGCTCAGATATATCCTGGGCAAATTCTGTATCTGGATACTTCCTCAATGTATTTGGACTCTTAACATATTTTATTCCCTCATTTTGGGCCAAGATAATGTTGCTGACCAATCTCAAGTGATACAGGAACATATAATGGAAGCAACAGTGGCTGTGCCTACAAATGCCAACAAATGTTTGTATACTGAATGGGAAGCTCTGGAACTCCACTTTGAAGGCATGTTCAAAAAGGATTTATTTTCTGACGGCCAACGGAGTTAAACCAATACTGAACATTTCTGGAATGCTGTAGAGTTCTTAATGAGGTCATATGATTTTGTTGGTTTAAAAAGCTCAGAATAAAGAAGATTGTACTCTGCAGAGCCATCACACTTTTCCCTTTCTCTGACCTCCCGAAAATAATAACCACCTTAGGTCTAGGGATTTTTCCATTTTGACTTTATGTCCTTGGAGTCTAACTTAAGTAGCCTGGCATATAAAAGTCAGCCTTTAATTAACATGAATTCTAGGCACCAAGTCATTGAATAGCTAGAGAGTATCTAGGAGAGCCAGTAGGATGGCAAGATGAAGGTTTGAGTGCATGATTGAAAGAACTGAAGATGCTTATTAACCTGGTGATGAGAAGACCTTAGACAGTGGGGTGAATACAGTAGTTGTCTTTGAAGGGCTGTAATGTGAAAGAAATTAGTTTTTTACTTGGGCCTAGACAGCAAGCAGGAACAAAGGATCCAAATTGATGTGAAGGAAAACTTAACAGGAAAACACAAGTGAAATAAGATGTACCTTGGGAGAAAATGGTTATTCTCTTCACAAATGCTGCAGTCCTTGACTAAGAAAGTTTTTGTACCTCTCATTTCATATCTATGGTAATTATTTGACTTCATTTCTTACATGAATTCCCAATTGATATTGTGGCAAATTTGTGATTTCTTTTGTGGCCTTCCTTATAGATAATGAAGTTAATATCTCTAGCTTCATAATATTCTTTTATACCCTTTTTCCCCATTATTTTTAGTTCTTCCTGATTTGTGTTGTGGCCAGGCTTTGTATACTTCTGAAAGAAGTGGTAGAATATTCCTGACCTATATTATGCTGTTCAGGATCTTCAGGAGTGACTAGCCAGTTTGTTTCAGGGCAGAATACATAGTCTACATCAAAGTTTGTGTGAGTGGTTCTGATCTAGGGCATATTCTGTTCATTTTTCTCCTGACCTGAGCTCTACAAGCTTTTGAGGCCAGTTGGTGATCAGAACAGCTTATTTTCCCATATTCTAGAGTTTTTTAGCTAGGTCCTTACAGGTCTAAGATTCCTATTCTAGCACCCAGCTTCAGATTCTAGGCTTCCTTCGTTGCCCCCTAGCAATTGTTGAAATATGTGTTGTGCTCCCATGTTGGACTTTTCTGGCTAGGACCCACAGACTTCTCACTATGTAAATGTGGGTTGACAAGATGCACTTGCTATAGTTTTCCCTGAACTTCTTGATTATTGAAGTAGCTGGTAGAGCTGGGCTATTTAACTTCTGTTCATATTGACATCATGAAAAGGGTTGGTCTCCATGATGACCACTGGCTAATTATAGTGTAGAGAATACACTTTCTTTTCAGATACCAATTGGACTAGATGGCCTCTGAGATCCCTTTCAAGTCTGATATTCTGATAGTATTATTTTCTTCACTTCTCAAACAACTTTTTGGGATATTTAATCTGCTCAGGTTTCAAAAGTATTTTCTTCCTATATTAGCCACTAGAGAATGCATTGGATCTTTGAGATTTTCTCCCCAACTTCATCTAGACCAGGGTCGGGAAAACTACGGCCCTCGGGCCAGATGAGGCCCTCGGGCCAGATGAGGCCCTCGGGCCAGATGAGGCCCCCTGAAATGTTCTATCCTGCCATGCAGCATTATTTCTAATCTGATGAATACAATGAATAGGATACAATACAATGAAACTTGGAAAGAGTTGCCTTAGAAACAGAGTGACAGATGAGCATTTCCTTTACTTTGGCCCCCTCTTTAAAAAGTTTGCCCATAACTGATCTAGACTATTTTCTTAGTCCTTTTCTGCAAACCTTGTATGGATTTCCTTCTGATAACATGGGAATTTTTTTCATTATAAGAAGAGGCCTTAAAAATCATCATTTTTCTTCCACTAAATCTCTTTGGATTTTCAAATTTTAGGTAGATATTTCTATGTAGGACAAACATTTGGTTATTCTATTTAGAGAAATATAGAATATGAAGTTTAAAGTGGAAAGAGAAGAGAATAATATAAGAATGGAAATGATGTTTGTGGTTTAGGAAGAGTAGAAACTTATTCTGCATTGGCATAGAAAGTGGATTGGAAGAGCCCTCTTATCAGTGGAGCTTTCACACCTTGAAATGGGACTGCATCATTAATTGTCTACAAAAAAGAGGAAGGAATGAATTGAACTTGCTTAGAAGCAGTTACTGGCCCTGTTTGAGATTTATTCTATCAGGTTTCATTTGTGAAGCCAATGAAAACTAAAAAGTTCTTATTTCAGATTCCTCCCAAAGTAAAATGGCTCCTGCCTTCCAGGAATGTGTATTCACAGATAAGTACAAAATGAGAGTGTGTGTGTGTGTGTGTGTGTGTGTGTGTGTGTGTGTGTGTTTTTAAACCCTTCAGTAATGTTTTCTTTTTTCCCAATTATATGTAAAAACAATTTTTGGCATTTCCTAACATTTTGAATTCCGAATTTTCTCCTTCCATCCCTTCCTCCCTCTGTAAGACAGTTGGTGGTTTGATATTATATGGTTTGATATGCTATTATACAAAACATTTCCATATACAGAATATATTCTAAATCCAAGTGATAGAGCTAGAGATTGAGAGAGACCAAGAAAAGCCTCTTGAAGAACAGAGCACTTGAGCATTAGAATGATTTCAAGAGGTGATGAAAAAGCTTTCCAGGCTCAGCCCCTCTCAAAATCAGTTGCTCATGCTGTTATTTCTGCTTCCACAACATCTCTTGTATGCACTCCCTTCTTTCCTCCTCCACAGGTCACCTCCTTGGCTCAAGCCCTTCTCCCACCTCCTCTGGACTGTTGTGATAGCCTGCTGTAGTTTCTCCTAGCTCAAGTCTGCCTCTGCTCCATTCCACAGGCTTTAAAGTGACTCCCTCTCTTACTCATATCCTCCACTGGCTCCCTATTACCTCTGGTATATAATATAATACTATATATATAGTATATGCATCATACTATATATATGGATATATGGATATAATGATAAGATAATATAATACATGTATTAGTATATCCCAGAGATATGCTCATAAACTCCCGTAGAGCATGTAAAGCCCTTGACAACTTTGGCCTTCTTCCCTTTCTGGTCTTCATGTTACTTTCCTTTTCATGTAGTTGGCAGTCTGCTCCTGTTGGTCTCCTTGCCTACTCCCATGTCAGGAGCTTTGCATTGGCGTCTTATTCCTGGAGGGTTGGCCTCTCTCCTGCCTCATGGAACCCCTCAGGCTCCTTGAAGACATCCCCAGCTCGGGAAAGACCTGCATGAACTGATGCAGAATGAAATAAGCAGAAAGGGGGCTGGGGGGATGGACCTCATACACAGCAATGTGGTGCAGTGATGATCAGCTACTTTCAGCAATACGGGATCCAGGACAATTCTGAGGGAATTATGACAAAGTACACCATCCACCTCCAGAGAGAATTGTTGCAGTCAGATGATGCATATGATTTTTCATGTTAGTTTATTTGTGTTTTTAGGGGGGGGGGTTATATATTATTATTTTTTAAAAAGTAGTAATTTGGAAATATTTTGCATGATAATATACATATAACCCAGATCAAATTGCTTATTCTACCTGGAGAAGGGAGGAAGAGAGATAATTTGGATCATGTATGTTCAGAAAACTTATGTGGAAAATTGTTACTACATGTTTGATAAAATGAAATATCTTTACCAAAAAAAGGACTTAATCAGCTCACACACCTTTTGTAGTCATTTCCCATGTCATATCTTCCAGCTGTTAGTACCTGACCCTTTAAGCTTTCTTATACCAGGTAGGTGGCACAGCAGATGGTACCAAGTCTAAATTCAGGAAGACCTGTGTTCAAATCCAGACTTAGACGCTTATTAACCATGTGACTGTGATCAAGTCGCTTAACCTATTTGCCTCAGATCCCTCATTTATAAATGGGGATAATAAACTAACACAAATAAATAAACATTTATTTGTAAATCTGATAATAATCTGATGAGGTAATATTTTAAAGTACTTGGCAAATAGTAGGTATATAAATATTACCATTATCATTATTATATCTGCATCTTATATAGCTATATATATATACTTGTTATTTCCCCAATAGAATTGTAGCTTTTTGGAGGATAGAGACTTTTGTCTTAATGCTTCCAGGGGCTTAGCACAGTGCTTGGCACATAGTAGGTGCTGTATAAATGTTAGCTTGTATTACCCTCCCACTCCCTGCACGTGGCTAGGTTTAGATTACTCTTCTCCATCCTCTGTATTTTCTCCATTGCTTCCTTGCCATCTAGACTGTGCTACATGCCTTTAACCATTTCCTCAGACCCTTTGTGTCACAAGGCACAGACTAAAAACAAATGGTTTTAAATTATAAAGATAGTGGGAAAACTATCATCCTTCATAACTTTGGGGCTCACTGCCACATCCCACATTTACTTAACGGCAGTGTAATTGTTCAGTATTAAGCAGTTTATACTTGGCTCATGACCATCACCTTCATTTAAAAAAAAATTTCCCAGAGTTGTCATAGAGGATGATTTTTCTTAAACGTAAGATTCAGCACTTATCCCTTCAAGCTCTATTCTTCCTCAACTACTACTCCAGGGGCTTTAAATTCTAATCATGGAGTTAAAGAGTTTTACATTTGATGGGGTCAGAGAGATAATCTCATCTGCTTTCCTCCTTTTAGACTTGAGGACCCTGAAGTCCATAACAGTTCAGAGTCTTGGTCAGAATTCTTTGGGGAATAAATAGAGCTAGGATTCCAGATCATAAATCTACTGTTCTTTATGCTAACCTCTTAGACCATGGTTCATATCGCATTGTCTTTCACACTGGACCTATTTTGTTACCTGTCTATCCCAACCTCTGCTGCCCCTCCTCCAGGTCTGTGATGAGCTCTTGGTACTCTGTGGCTGTGGGCATTGGGCTGTTCTGGGCTTTTTTACCCAGGTGTGACATGTCTAGTCTACTGCTTATAAAAATGAGTCATTCATTATAAATGAAGAGTGCTTTATCTCTCACAAGGAAGGGACTTGAAATCAGATATTAATAGTGCCTCTCGACTTTTATTTCATTTTAGAAGCTGTAAAGGCAGCTGCTGGTTTAGCTCCGACTCCTGCTGCCACCACTCCTGATGCTGCTGTTAAGCAGGAATCTTTACACACTACTTCCCCAGCAATAAATGATCCAGAAAACACGAGCTCGACAGAGCCCCCAAAGGCCTTGGGCCCCAGCCTTGATGGGGTTCCTTCAGACCAGCTAGCAAAGGTACAGGAAACCACTGCAGTCGAAGGATGTACTGAAGAGGAGGACACAGACAGCGGAGGAGAGGGCCAGTACAGAGAACGAGATGAATACGTTGTGAAGATAGAAGACATGGAGAACCTGAAGGTGAGTGCAGACCAATGTTCACCTGACATGATAGAAATAACTTGAAACAAGATGAGGGGTGTTGCTGTTCAGCCTCCCCACCTCTACCCACTTCTCTCCAGAGTCATTTTCCATGTCATAGATAAGACCATGCTGGTCCCCTACTTACTCGCAAGCCTTCGAGGCTCCCTGTCATTATAAAATAAATGCTGGCTGCTTAGACTGTCATGGAAGCCTTTCCTTATTCTGAATTCAGGCTGCTTTCTGGGCCTTATTTCACATGGCTGACCATCACACACTCTCTTCCAGCCAAACTGGACTAGTAATGAGGTCCCATAATCTATTCCTTTATTCTCTCCTTGTATCTCTTTAACTTTTTTTTTTTTCCCCTTTAAGGAATATCTCATGATATACCTTTCCCATGAAGCTTTCCTTGATTTCCTTCTTCCTCACATTTTCCTGAAGTACTTTGTATCTCTACTTTGTCCTTCGCCCCAAAAGAGCACCTTGAATTGTACTTTTTTGTGGTCCATGTCATAACTGTCCCACCCTCCCCTCTCCCCAAATACTTTAGATTATGAGATTTTTTAAAAAGAGACTCCATAGTTTTTCTTTTTTTGTCCCCAACACCCAGTGTAGTCTGGCACAAGGAGTCACTTAATAAATATTTGTTTAATTCGGTTGCATTTCTCCTATATTTCCATATATTTTAAATAATACAAAAGTTTATTTTCATCCTTTGAGGTTTAAATAGCTAAATGTGTCATTTTATGCTTTAAATTTTGTCAAAAATAAAATAAAAATAATGAATATCTTTTAGAAATTTGGAAATAAAAGTATTAAAGAAATCTGATTTTTATGTTATTTTACCATGGTTTGGGTTACAGTTATATTGTTGGGTAAATCCCTTTGTTTTATTAAACTGTGTTTATGTGGTATTTAAGGGGAGTTAGAGGGGGTAGGGAGTGGGAGGTATTAGGAAATGACCATAGTGGCTTTTTTAAAAGCATTAATAAAACTTTAAAATGTTATTGGGAATAAGAAAGTGCATTGAAGGCAGCTTGACTTAATAGGTAGAAAGCCAGCCCAGGAGTCAGGAAGTTCTAGGTTCAAGTCTTGTCAAGCTGAGATGCATAAAAGACATATGACCATGGACAAACATGGTACTTAACCTCAATGCCCCAGAGGGAGTTATTTTACCATGAGTTCCCTCTGCCAGTGAAGTCATAGGTCATGGTGAGATCAACAGGGTAGAGGGAGGAGGAAAAAAAAAAGTATGTCTTTATAAAATCTAAGTGGCCAGAATTTGTTTCAAGTATTTATCAACTTTAAAATTCAAATAAAAATCATTTATTAGGTGAAGACTTTTTGTATCTAATGATAATTTTCTCTACAAATATGCTATACTATTACTCTGTACCACAAACTAACACACTGTGGCTCCTTAAAGACCAATGTGGTAGAAGCTACAAGGCAAATATCAACTAAATACCAAGAACTTTGATATTTAATGAACCAGAAAAATTCAGTGGACTCTCTTGAAGTAATAATCTCTCAAGCAGATGAGTCATCTATAAAGAATATGATAGAAAGGTTTCCTATATTGAATGTAAGGTTAGACTCCTTGACTCTTGATTACTTTCAAGATTCTATGATTTTAAAAATCAAACCATTCATTTTGATTTATTTCTGTTTTACAGGTGGCTTTAAAAACAGGTAAAGAACCTCCAGCCATCTGGAAAGTACAAAAAGCTTTATTGCAAAAGTTTGTTCCTGAAATTCGAGATGGACAAAGAGAGTTTTCTGCCACTAACAGTGTAAGTAGAATCAATATTTATCCATTTTGAATGATCATTGCTTAAGAAAAGTAATGGATGAGACTCAACAATATCTTCTGCAGTTTGCATTTGTGGAATGAATGTGTTAGGATATCCTGAGAAAAATGGAATGAAAACATTTGATATCTTTTTTCTACTGATGTATGCAGATAATACTAGACAAATAATTTTGTTTTTGAAGAAAGGGAACAGAAATTTAAGTCTTCTTAAATGTCTAAATAAGCAGGTGATAATGGCACTTTGGGTATTGTGTGATACGCTCTTTGACATTCCCTCTGATGGCTCATAGAGCAGTGAATTTATCCCCAATATCCCCAATCCATCCCAGCCTGAAGCAAACCTGACCAGTGATAGCAACTCTCTCCCTAAATTGCATCTAAACTTTTAACTAAATGAGAAGATGCCATTTTCAACATTTGATTAATGTTCAATGAAGTAATTTTATATTTTGTTTGAAGTCTTAGTCTATTTTTTACAAAGAAATGAGTACAGTCACACAATTTGGCATCTATGTGTGTTTTCCCCTCAGTATCTTGGATATTTTGGGGATGCAAAGAGTAAATACAAACGGGTATATGTAAAATTCATCGAGAACACCAACAAGAAGGAATATGTCAGAGTGTGCTCCAAAAAGCCAAGAAGTCACCTTTTGCCGACATCCAGGTATTTCTTTTCTTGCCTTAATGTTGGGCAGGGCCTATCATTCACAATGGAGAACAGAATAAAACCAGTGAAATATTTATCTAAATTTTAATTATTAAAGGTGAAATCCAGTACCTGATGCCCATTAAATAAACTAAAACTAAGGGCCCCATCATAGACAACAACTTTCTGTGGTGTTTTGGGCCCTGCTGGGATCTTGAGGGCCATTGATTGGTGCCACCATGTGGAGACTCTAATGTAGTTGTAGTTTCTGGAACTGTTCTAAGTGTTAAGATTTGGAATAGGACAGTACAAGATAAGCCTCACCTTATCATCTAATCTAGAGAATTCTCCAGAACCAGTCAAAAGCAGAACCATTCAGTGGTTTTTAGGGTCCATGGCTTTCTTCTGTCCTCGGGCTTTCAGAGCCCATATGGCTCCACAAGCCAGGCCTCAATTTAGTTAATTTTTTTTTTCCAATTGCATGTAATAACAATTTTTCCACATAAGTTTTCTGGAGTTATGTGATCCAAATTGTCTCCTTCCTTCCTTTACTGCCCCCTCCCAGAGCTGTCAAGCAAAAGCCAGACCTAATTTATGACCTGTTGTGGAGTCTGTTGTCAGATGTTGTGGTCATGGGATACCCCGTAAGATTCTGGGAGTTGGGTGCTCCCTACAAGGACATGATGGATGAAGGAACTCAAATAATTAGTCCCTTGATTGGATGCTGAATAGAAATGGTTAAAAGAGAATTCTAATGCGAAAGGCATTGGAATCTATTAGAGATATTTTGGGTCTAAATCAGATTCTTAAAGTTGCTCAAGAGGTGATGAAATCAGTCCTGCCCCAGCACATTAAGATGACTGATGGAGTGAGCAGGAGCCTTTTTCCTGAGTCATTTGGCAGAATTTGTGCATTAATGAAATGCAAATGCTTCTAATGTTTCAGAGTTGTTCATTCAAAGCCAAGTACTAGCAGTAAAGTTCCCGATCCTCCAGCACCAAAAACAACAAAAGTCTCTTCCGTAAAATCCAAAATGAAGCAGCCAAAGATGCAGGCTGAGCCACCGCCGCCAAAGAAGCGGAAGAAATGGAAACAAGAGCTAGAGTCTTCCCAGTCTGATTCCTCGCCTGAGATCCACATGAGTGGCAGCGAGGAGGATGGTGAGCAGGGGAGGCCGCTGTGCCCAGGGGTCATGGGGGGTGGAGAGGGCCTATTCTGAGAGGTGCCATCAAAATGCGGCACATTACAGATTGATCGTTTGGGAGACTAGTCTTTCTATCAAGCACCTCACTTTGGCTACCATAAATGTATAATTTTGAAATTAATATATAATAACTCCAAATATTATATTTTATAAGATTTATTAATAATCACTAGAAGTAGAGGAATAAAAAGGTAATTATCTAACAAAATAAAATCATGTGCCCAAGCTAATCTACTTGCTCACAAGGCCCGTTCCACCCAATTTATGTCCTGTCTACGTCAACATGTAACAACAGGAAGTGAATGGGGTTATGGGAATCGTAGTTTTGCTGGGGATTGCAGTTTTTTAGGATAACAGATTCAAATTACACAAGTTGGTAGAAAAGGGGATTTCCCTTCCATTGTGATTTACTGTAGCATTTTTGACTTCTTATTAAATATTGAAAAATGTGTTGCTCTTGGCCCTGGGAGAGCTGGGTGTGTACTTGTACTGCCAGTGACTAGGGAGCTGGACCCACTTGAGGAAAGAAGAGAAGGTCATAGCTAGTATTTGTAGAGCAGCTGCAGTGTGCATAAGCAGTGCTTTATTTGATCCTCCTCTTCGCTGGGAGATAGCTACTGTTATTGTCCCCATTTTGCAGATGAAGCAGCTGAGGCAGAAACAGTAAGTGATTTTCAGGAGGGTCTCCTTTGGCTAAGGTCATTGTGAACTCAGGTCTTTCAGACTCCAGGTCTCGAGTCCTGCTCACTGCACAGGGAGACTACAGAAACCCTCAATGCGTTAAATAGGCCTCCTCGAAGCTCCTTTGCTTGCCAAGTGTGACTGCAGGCCTTTTTGTGATGAGGGTCTCTCCCGTCCTCTCAGCCCCAGGCCTGGCGTGTTGTTTCTCCTCCTTCAGCTGCGGTGTGACTGCCCCCAGACCTGCCCCACAATGGGGACACAGTGCCACACTCAGAGGCTCTCCCCATTTTACTGTCATCCAGCTTCCCTGGTTCCCAACACCTGTCAAAGCCCTTAACAGTTAGTGTGGCACTTTAGGCCTCACCTGAAGGTTTGTAGAGTGCTTTGCAGAGAGCTCATTTGATCCTCCCCCAGTGCTAGGCCTGTGGGCTCTTGTCATCTTGATTTTACAGTGAAGTGACTTCCTCAGGGTCCCACAGCCTGTAAAGTCTCCCGGAGATCCCCATCCAATGAAAAGTTGGCCTGGCTGGGCTGTGGCATTCCTTCCCCTTTGTGATGGCTTGTTCCATCCCTGCCAGGCCCTTGGAGGGCAGCATCTCCCTTCCCCTGCCTGGGACTCCTCCTCCCTGGGAGCCCGCAAGGCACCCCAGAGGTCCCATGCCCCTTCTGCTATAGCCGTGTGGACTGGGCCTAGTCTGTCATATGAGCTCTCCTGCCCTCTCCAGAGGGCTGCCTCTTCCATGGAGGCTTCTGTCACTGTCCCCTGTGTGCTGCCTGCCCCTGGTAGGCTGAGTTCAGCCCCCCAAAGGCCCAGGGCAGCAGGGATGGAGAAGGCCTTCATCTCTGAATGAATTCCCAGCTCCTTCTGGCACTGCTCACACAGATTGGCAGCTATCACATAGAAAGATTCAGCTTTGGCATTGATCCTTCAAGGAAGGCATAGAAATGAGGCACCATTGTTTTTTTTTTTAATTATTTTTTTGGGAAGAAAGTCTTTTTAGCTAGTGGTACAAATGTTAGATCCCAGGCCTGGAGTCAAGAAGGCTCCTCTTCCAGAGCTCAGATCCAGCCGCACACACTTTCTCATGGGAGACCCTGGGCAAGTCACTTCAACTTATGACCTCAGTTCCTTAACTGTAAAATGGAGCAGAGAAGGAAATGGCAGCCCCTCAGTTAGGAGAAAACCTTAAATGGGTCTCCCAGTCAGGACTGAAAAGATTGAACAAACCTGACTGGCCACTAGGTGACACTGTTGGGTAACCTAAATTCCTGCCTCCTCTTCAGAGGGAAGATGTTCCTCTTAAACTTGAATTCCTGAGAAGAGATCATGACATTTTATATTCTAATGAGACACTCAAAGGGGCCTTAAAAAACTTGTCTTTTGTCCCTTTGTCCCTTTCATTGGAACACAGTGCTCAGGAAATGAAGTTTAATGTTTTATCCCATTTTTTTTCCTCTGATTTTTTTTATTTTATTTTTCAGAAAAAAATTTTTTCCATGGTAACATGATTCATGTTCTTAATCTCCCCTCTAATCCTGCCCCCTCATCCCCCACTCCCCCCCCCCCGGCAGATGCACATTTCCACTGGTTTCTTTATGTGTCATCAATCAAGACCTATTTCCATATTATTGATAGTTATACTAGGGTGGTTTAGAGTCTACATCCCCAGTCATGTTTGCATCAACCCATGGGTTCAAGCAGTTGTTTTTCTTCTGTGTTTCCACTCCTGTAGTTCTTCCTCTGAATGTGGATGACATTCTTTTTCATAAATCCCTCAGAATTGTCCTGTGTCATTGCATTGCTGCTAGTACAGAAGTCCATTACATTCGATTTTACCACAGTGTATCAGTCTCTGTGTACAATGTTCTTCTGGCTCTGCTCCTTTCACTCTGCATCAACTTCCTGGAAGTTGTTCCAGCTCTAGTTTATTATTCCTTTGAGCACAATAGTATTCCGTCACCAACAGATACCACATTTACTACAACTACAAAACACTTTCCAAACAATTAAAACTAGACCAAAACAATTGGAAAAACATTGATTGCTCATGAGTAGGATGAACTAACATAATAAAAATGATCATTCTATCCAAATTAATTTACTTATTTAGTGCTATACCTACCAAACTACCAAGAAACTTTTTTACTGAATTAGAAAAAACTATAACAAAGTTCATTTGGAAGAACAAAAGATCAAGAATATCGAGGGAAATAATGAAAAAAAATGTGAAGGAAGGGGGCCTAGCAGTACCAGATATTAAACTATACTATAAAGCCTTGGTCATCAAAACGGTATGTTACTGGCTAAGAGACAGAAGGGAGGGTCAATGATGTCAGCAAGACAGTCTATGATAAACCCAAAGAGCCCAACTTTTGGGACAAAAATCCACTATTTTATTCCATTTTTATGTGCCTGTGCCAAGAGTCCTGTGGCAATCATGGAGGGTAGGGAGGGAGGGGACCCCCAGTGGTGGCCGGTACCTTCTCTGCCTCCCTTGGAGTTAGAGGTACAGGCCGAGGCCAGGGAGATGTCTCCTGCAGCTTGGGTCCTGCCCTTTGTACTGGACTTTGTTACTGTGAATAGTAAGTGCAGAATGTTTGAGGAATTAGAGTATTTCAATGAGAAAGCATTGTTTCTGTCTTCTAGAGTTTGACCCTCCAGCTCCTTCCATCCCTCGATTTTTGAACACGAGAGCAATGAAGGAGACCTTCAGGAGCTACGTGGAGCTGCTCGTGAGCATCGCCTTAGACTCGGACACGATGCAGGCTTTAGAGAAGAGCAATGGTACATTCTGGGCCCCGAGGACTGGGCAGAGTTGCAGAATGGGCCTTCTTGGCCACTGCTCTGCTTGAATAGTTTATTCGGTCAGACAGGCCAGCTCTTGGGAGGGATCCAGTGCTGCTGGATTTGACGAGGCCTTTTGGCCTCTTACTGTCGATGATAATGTCACTGCAAAAGCCCCAATGGCTCAGCCCCGGCGTATTCAGCTCTATGTACTCCTGGGATTCTTACCCTGAGTGGGATCCTGTACATGCAGACAAAGAGACAGGCTAGTGTGGAGTGAGTGGGAAGGAGTTGTTCTCAGACCGTAGGGGACTGCAGTGTCAAATCCCTGAGCATGGCTCGACCCCCTCTTCAGAGAAAACAGAAAAAATGAGGAAGCTCCTTACAAGGAGGTGGAATTAGTATCTGACTCCCTTCCCCTCAGCCTCTGTCCTTCCAGGGACTTGTTCTTTGCCGCCTGCTCCCCGTGCCCCGCCTTACCATATATCCTAGCTGGCAAGATAGAGCTTGCCTAAAATTTGTGGAGCTGAGTCTGTCATAGACCTCCTCCCGGCCAGCTGAGGCCCAATAGCTAGTCACAGAGCCCGGCCTCAGAAACTCAGGTCCATGTGGACTCCCCAGTGTGTGAGGCAGTAGCAGGAAAGTTTCAACTTGAACTCATGTGAACTGACCTTAGATGGCTTCTAAAGTCATTTATCTGCTATTAAATAAATTAGCACGTCTTTGAAAAGGACTGCTTTTCAGAGGGCTTTTACTTTATCTGAGAAAGATACCAGAGATTTGAATCAAAAAGCCTCCATTTGAGCCCTGACTACCACCTAATAGTTTGGGGTGTTTGATGCAACTTTTCCTGGCCTCAGTTTCTTCATCTGTAGAACCAGAGTAGTTGCATCATCTCCCTCTTGTGTTGCTTTGAACAGCAAATAAAAATCTCTTAAAAATAAAGGTTTGGCACCCATATTGTGCTTGGTGCTGGGACTGGTGCCGGCACCTCAACAAAAGGCGTGCTCCTGCCTTCTTTCATAGGCTGATGATTAGGGGAGAAAGATCTTGGAGAGCAGCCTCTCCTTCTGCCCCCTTTCCCAGATGATGCGGCCCAGCCCAGCCTGGGGAGCTCGAATGCCTCATCCCAGGGCACCATCTTGTTAGAGGCCTACCCATGACCAGAATGCCAATGGCGAAGCCATCTGTCATTTACTTCCTTATTGGGAGATACTCATCGAGGCCGTGTTTGAAAGCTTTGCTTCCATGCTCTGGACAGACACAGGACACCATGGGGGATGAAACCCTCAGGGGACGTGCTTTGGATACATTGATTAATTTTACTGAATTTTTTTCTCCTGTTTTCTGTTTTTAGGTTGTAAGGGATAGTTTTCTGGGATGTGGAAAGGGAATGATATGTTTGGAAGTAGAGGGGATATAAAAGTCAATAAGATAACCAAAAACATGTTTTTTTAAAAAGCACACCTTCCATGACCTGTTCAGATAGTCCTCATCAGTCCTTGATTCTGAATGTTGGGAATTGACTCAAGAAATAGTTTTCCCTGAAGCTTGTTTACTTTTACTATTTCAGTGTATTACATGTTTTCAAAATTGATTACCAAACTTACATTTCGCTATTTCAGATGAGCTTCTTTTGCCTCACATGAAGAAAATTGATGGTATGCTGAGTGATAACAGAAGAAAACTTCTTCTGAAGCTGCATTTGGATCAGCCGCTTAAGGTATTTCCTCAGAACAACATTCCCCAGCGAGGCCTTAAAGCCAGGATGGATCTGTGCCTCTTTGGCAGGCAGAGTGTCACGGACTCTTCCCCATCAAGGAGCCGGCTTCTGCCTTCGCCAGATGACTCCTGTTCAGTTTTAGGTTCCCAAAAGACATTTCATGATAAAAATCTCTTCCACCTGTATGCGTGCATAGACACCTGTACAGTGAAATTGTGAGTGCACCAGAGGGTTGTGTGTATAAAGTTTGGGGCTAGGCCTGTGCACTGGGGGGCCTGTGGAGAATGCTCCCTGACCCAAGGCTCCCTACCTTTGCCAGGCTCTCTGTGGCTCTTCTCCCATGAGGCTGGGCTGTTACTATCCCCATTTTACAGATGGGGACACTGAGGCCCAAGGGGGTGGAACAGTCTGCCCAGGTCAGGCATCCCGGATGTGTCTGAGGACAGGATTTGAATGCTGGTCTTCCTAACTCCAAACAGAGAGGGCCTTCAGGGTGTCTGAGCTTGGCTGGGTCAGAGATAGGCCTTGGGACAAGGAAGCAGGCTGGAAGCCAAGGCCCGCCCTCTGCCCACTGGCCAGGCTGCTCCTTTGATACAGTGTTTATGTCTTAGGCTGTGCTGGTCTGAATAGAAGCCACCCACCTCTTGCACAATGTGTGGGAAGGAGCCCAGGGCCATCTTGTGGTCCCACCTGTCTTGCCCCCAGGCTTTAGACCACCCTATTAGTGTAGGAGCCATGGGGGGAGAGGGGGCTCCCCAGGGTGGGGCTTCTCATTTCTCTTTCTGACATTTTAGGCCCTCACAAATTTTCTTTTACTTCATTCTTCCCCTAAGAGCACCCAGATTTTCAAGATCCTGAATTGAAAAGTGCTGGCTGGGGAAACTGCAGGGTGTTATGGGGAAAATTTAGGAAAGCAGGAAATACTGCAGAAGCAGAGATAGGGAGACTCCAGAACTCTGGAGGGTGACTTTCTGCAGGGGCGGCTGGACCTTCTCTCTTGAGGGAAGACAGTGTGTGGACTTCTCTTAGAAGCAGCTTGTCTCCCTGGAAGTGGTTGAGTGTGTATGTGTGTGTGTGTCTGGACCCTGCAGGTGGACTGTGTGGGTTGCCCATCACTGGTCTAACCCACACAGTCCAACTGTGGGGTCCAGAGACAGACAGACAGACAGACAGACACACACACACACACACACACACACACACACACACTCACTCACTCACTCACTCTCTCTCTCTCTCTCTCTCTCTCTCTCTGTCTCTCTCTGTCTCTCTGTCTCTCTCTCTCTCACTCACTCACACACTCTTCCAGGGACAAAAGCCACTTCTCTCTGTTTCTGCTTTTGCAGTATTTCCTGTTTTCCCATGATTTCCCTATAACAGGGGCCACACACAAAAACTAGAACATGTTGCATTACATGATGGATTAAATTAATGAATGTATCACATAATATTCAGTTAATTTCCATTTTGAAAACAGAAGACTCTTTTAAGCTAAAATTGTCTTTGCTCTCCTTCTCTTGATCTAATTCTTTTTAGAGTTGATTGACCAGCACTTCTGTCATTTGATCAAATCCCTTAAACTTCTGCAGTCTGGAGATTCTCTTATTTTCACATTCAGTAGCTGAGTTGTTTATCTAAATCTGACAGAATGAAAAAATAATTTATTTTAGAAGGAACTAAGAATAAGACTAATAAGGGGAATAAGAAGCTATAAAGAGAGTTTAAATTTTAGAACCAATGTTTAGGGAGCAGCTGGGTGGCTCAGCAGATAGAGAGCCACCCCTGAAGAGGGGAAGTCCTGGATTCAAATGTGGCCCTAGACACTTCCTAGCTGTGAGACCCTGGGCAAGTCACTTAACCCCCTATCCCTTACTGCTTTTCTGCCTCAGAACTAATATAGTGTTTGATTCTAAGGTGAAATAATGGCTTTAAAAAAAAAGTTTAATCTTTAAATTTCTTTTACATATTGGATGAAAAGAATAATTGTGTTCAGAAATTATCTAAGATAGGGAATGTATATAAATAATGAAAAACAGTACAGTACTTTCTTAATAAAAGGAAGAACATGCTTTTCAAAAAATGAATAGGGAGTAGGTAGTATTAGCTAATTTTAGGCAAAAAATCCTATTGTTTGGTAAAGCAGAAACTTTGGGGTCCCTCCTCTTATTTTTCAAGGGAAAATACTTGTTTGTGAAGCATGTCATGTTTTCAGGGCCACAGTTCTTGGCTTTTGGAAAATTTATGTATCTGGATGAGAGAGTCCTGGAATTCTCAAGGTGCCGTGAGTAGTGAGTAACAACAGGCCCATCAGACCAAGTTGGGAATTGTTTGTGTATTTAATTGGACTCTTGAGAGCCACAACCCCAGTGGTTTTGAGCTTCTTAAGGTCCTTTTAGTCACACTGATGTACCCATCAGCTCTTAACAGTAGGGAGGCATCTCTGCCCTGTTCCCTGCCATGGATAGCCTTCTGCTTCCACTCGTACGCCTGAGATGGGCATTGGCTCTGTGAGCAGCGTGGCTCAGCCGCAGGGCTCCGATGGTCATCTTTCATGAGGGGGCAGCGAAGCGGGCATCAAGGACCCAGCAGCTTTCCTCAGCTTGAGGCCTATTCTAGAATGAGGCAGGACTTAGTTTATGGAGTGCCAGGCCCTTCTCTGCATCAGAACATGTGGGCCCCCCTCACAGGAGTCAGGCTGGGAGACTGGAGCCGAGAGGCCGTAAGTAATTCTTGGAGGGTTGAGCCTAATAGTGAGAGTCTGGCCTTTTGGACTCATTTCTAGTCCGTACACTAAAAATACTGATGAGTTCAATGATGAGCAGAGATCTCTGGGTCTGAACCAGTGAATGGCCTTTGATTGAACAGCTATTCAAGGAACGAATGATGAATTAATACATTATAAATACAAAGGAATAGGGCAGGGGCCGGCAACGTATGGCTCTTTCTGCAGGAGCCATAAAGTCCATTTTTTTTCGGGCGCTGTTACAGGAGCTGCACTGTGAGCACTGTACAGCTCTCACGAAATTATACTTTAAAAAATGTGGCCAAATCACGGCCCAAAAGGTTGCCGACCCCTGGAATAGGGTATCTTCAGAGCCGAGGACCCTGAGCCGGCGTCTCCTCTAGCTCCCTCGTGTCACAAGTGAGGCGTGCACTTAGCCAAGGCCCCATAGGAGGAAAGCCACGGGGCCTGGATGGGGGAACGAGGGCTTTCTGACCACTTCTGGGGTGCTTTCCATGGGACCACACTGCCCGGTACAGGGAAGTAAGAGCCTTAAATGCTTGCTCGTTGTTTCTGAGACATTTTTCTTCCTTTCTGGAATTACAAATGAACCTAAATAAGAAATTACTAGCTGGAATCTCACCTCAAACATTAAACATAAAAGCCTACATTGGACTCCCAAGTACCTGAAGCAGCCTATTTTATTTTCTTCCTAGTGCAGTGATGGGCAAACTCTTTAAAGAGGGGGCCAAAGAAAAGGAAATGCTCCTCTGTCAGTCTGTTTCTAAGGCAACTCTTTCGAAGTTTCATTGTATTGAATCCTACTCATTGTATTTGTCAGATTGGGAATAATGTCCTGCAGGCGGATAGAACATTTCAGGGGGCCGCAGTTTGCCCATCACTGTCCTAGTGGAGTTTACTTGGTTCTCCCAGGCCATTTTTAAAACTATATATTGTAAAGCTAGCCTTCCATCTCTGTTCTTTTTTTAAAAGTTCTAATTGTTTCCCTTCAAATATCATTTGTTTCTCTGTTTTAAAGAATGCTTTGGAAAGTTTTCCTGAATTAACAGTAATTACTCGGGACTCTAAAGCAAAAAGTGGAGGATCTATTTCTAAAATCAAAATGAATGGCAAATCTTATAACAAGAAGACACTTAGAACTTCCAAATCAACCACTAAATCAACACAGGTAAGTGTAAATTGATTTGAAATATTTTCTTTTCTTAACTCTACCCAATCTTGTTACCTGCTTCTCACCTCCTACTCCTCCTAGTTCATGGTTGTTCCTCAAAAGTACCACTTTGTTCCTAGATTCTTAATTCTAAGAAGTTCCCTTTTCTTTTGTCTTATCTCCTCTCCTTCACTGCCTCACTTCCCCTAAGCCAAATTGACACCATTGATATAATGCCTTTTTCTCCTTCTTTGACCATCTTGCCCTAGTTTTACTTTCTTAACAAGTATTTTACCTCATCCACCCCCTTTCTGCTGAAGAGTTTTTTAAAAGAAAAAGAAAATATAACATATTCATCAAAAATTCCCACATTGGCCATATCCAAAAGATGTCTCCAATTTTTCATTTTAAGTCCAGCATCTCTGAGAGGAGGGTATATGTTTCAGCTTTAGTCCTATAGAATCGTGTCATTACATTGTTCAAAGTTCTTTCAGAATGGTTTTTCTTTAGGTAATATTATTGTCATTATGTAAATTGATTCCCTAGTTCTATTCATTTCACTCTGTGCCAGTTATCATAAAAGTCTTCCTAGTTACCTTTGAAACCATCCATTTCATTATTTCTCATAGTGCAATAATACCCCAGTACATTCCTGTAGCCTAATTGTGTCGCCATTCCCCAAAAGGTAGTACAAACTTAGCTTCTGGTTTTAAGCTCCTCTTTTGAGGGCTATCATAAAATGTGAGGTGTTGGTCTGTGCCCAGTCATAGCCAGACTACTATTCAGTCCTCCCTCCCATCAGTGTTTATTAGGTAATTAGAATGGAGGGTTTATCAAACACTCGGTTACCACTTTTATTAACTTCTCCAATTCATTTTCCTGACTTCACCCAGTAAGCCAGCCTCTCAACAATTTCTGTCTCCCAAACTTAAATCCACCTCTCTTAACAGTGTTCTTGATCTCCCAATCCTTAGCTCGTGTCCTTTTCATGTCTGCTTTCTCATGAGCACCTGCTCCCAAGCTCTAGAACACGGAGAAGAGCTGCATGTCCCCCAGAGTGGCTGTTTTGAACCTCCAGCTTTTACTTTTTGATGAATGTTCCTGCCTTCCCAAGAAAACCAAGGCTGTCCATTGTGAAGCCTCTCCCTTCTCATTTCTCACTTCCCATCTTCTGTTCTCCCCCTTCCCCCTTCCTTTACTTTACTTTAAAAAAATAAAAGGATCTCTTGGGCTTCTGTACCTGATCCTGAGTACAATCCCTTCTCATATCGTTGGGGAGCTTATATCCTCCTCCTTTTTAGCTAGCTGCCAGGGGAAAGATTGGTATTCATTCTCATTGTAATCTAGGAGGTATTGTGCTTATTGGCCTTTTGTTTAGTCAGCAATGGTTATGAGTGACTTCTCTCCTAAATAAGTCAGTTTCAAAATTGAAGGTGAAAGTTTGATTCACAATTTTTGTAAAAGTATTCTTGTCTCAAGTACTTCTTTGTTCAGTGAAATACATATTAAAATTTTTTATAGGAATTTGCTGTAGATCCAGAAAAAATACAGTTGTATTCTTTATATCATTCTCTTCATCATTACAAATACCATATTTATCTGACATGTAAAGAGGAGGTAAGTGTCTATTAATTTATTTTTCACTTGTAAATTTATTATACTTTTCAAAAAATCATTTACTTTAATTGAGATTAGCTAATAGTGATTTCTTTTCGTATAAATATGGCTAAAAAAGCTTTTGAGAGGCAAAAATGACAAAAAGAATTTACTTTGGAATTGTCTTTGGTTAACAGGTACTCTGATTTTGTCCCTTTTTCGACTCAGCCTGAACCCCACTTGGTCCATTGCTTTATGCCATATTGCATCCTGATTGGTTCCATTTTCAGGCTTTTATAGGTGCTATTAATTACATGACAAATGATACTTCATTTTTTCTACCCACAAGTGAGCCTTTTTAAATTGCCTATAGTAACAGCTCTGGTAGTAGTCTTTCTTTTTAGTACTTAACTAGCTGAGCTCAGGAGAGATGTAATGAATATTGTTTTATTGCCATGGAATGAATATGAATTAAAACTTTTATAAGTATTTAGGTAGAGTACATTGAACTTACTAAAAAATCACACTTAAGGAGGAAGTTGCACTATCTTCCACCAGATGGGATTCTTTTAAATGTGACCATAGAATACCTTTAACTGATTCTGTCACGTCCTGCTAAGAGTGTTGAAGTCTGGTACAAGTCCAACAGTGGTTTGAAGACTTTGTATACTAATAATAGCAGGTATGAAATGGGGGCTGAATTTATTTTCAAATATTTGAAGAATAAACCTTGGAGATATTGTAATATTCAAAGAAGATCATAAAGCCATGAGTATAAATTAATGTGACAGTCTTTCCCTTTCAGATTTCATCTGTGCAAAAAAAAAATGAAGATTTAGGACAGGAAGAAATTGTACAGCTCTGTATGAAAAATGTAAATTGGGTGGAGGATCTTTTTGAAAAGTTTGGAGAACTTTTGAATTATGTCCAGCAAAAATGTTCATAACAATTTTCCAAAGTACCATTTTTCTACATGCGGGAAGAAAAACAATTCAAAAAGAATTTCTGGTTCTTCAGACAATGCGTATCTTCTTCATTTAGGAAACTTGCACCTTGGCTTCTGCTGAGGAAATTAGTCCTTTGTAAATGGACCTAAATGCTAAACACATTTTTATCCTGATGAATGATTTTTCTATTTTGGTAAACTATTGGGTAACAGTTATTTTCAGAATGTTTTTTGAAAAACAATAAAGCATGCACTAAATATAATTCTTTATTGCTACAGAGAACACTTAAATACTTTAGTTTTCCTTACCTCTAGCTAAACAACAGCGAGGGGTGGAAATAAGCTTATATTTGCATTTACATCTGGCCACCAAAATGAGAGTATTGTACATTTTGTAAACAGCTAAGTGTGTTGTGTCATTCTGTGAGAGAATATTGCCATCATCAGATCCAGAAACCATGTTCTGCTTTATGGACTCCTTTTACTCTTGACATGTTCAGGAAACTGGATGTGGAATTGGTGCAATCCTTTGACTGCTTTTTTGTGTCAAATTATATTGTAATGAAAAACAATGAACTATACTATTTTCCCTGTTTTGAAGAAAAGTATTTTCTTTTATATTCTTGTTTTTCTTTGGAAAAAATTCAATTGTACATTTTATCTCACTAATAGTTGTATTTTTCACAGAGAAAATATTGTGGTTACAATTGTTTCATATATCTTTGTAATACACTTCGCATTGTTTCCAGTAAACCTTATTCCTTTCTATGTTGACTTCCTATTGTACACTCTATCTTGAGATAACTGTGTTTATACAGACTTGCTTCAGTGTTAACCAGAACATGCATTCAATACTAGACTAGTTTTGCATCATAAATGTAGTTGTGTTGGACACTGCAGACATAGGAAAATAAATTTCTTACTAAACTAGCACTTGATTAACTGATTTATTAATACAAAAGCTCAACTATGGCTTACTTTCTGGTTAACAAATTGGTAAATGACTTGATTATTAGATGCAGTGTTGAACACAGCTTACATCATTCTTAGAACTGGAAGTGGTGGAGTTCTTTTGGTGCCTTTCCAACCTTTATAACATGCTTTTTTGTAGCTTTCTTTAGTTTTAATAGCTGACATTTCAAATAGTTCTGCTCAGACAGTGAATGTATTAGGTTCAACATAATTTTATTGTTTATTTTTGTTTGCCAACCGGATGCCTTATTTGTTTGGGAGAGATTTACTAGAGTCACTCAACTATCTCGTTTTTTTAAGATTTTATAGAAATGGTCGACTACCATGCTTTTGTTTATTTTACCACCATTTAGTGCCTTAACTCCTGCCAAGAAAGCAGTCTTACTGCTCAGTGCCCAAAAAGGACATGGTTGTATAGCCATTGCTAGTGTCTTGATTTTGAGTTAACAGGCTAACATATAATAACTTAAAACCTCAGTAAATGTGGCTGAAAGTTGAAGATGATAAGCAATTTGATTTCTGTCAAAACACCTGTAGCACTGGGGGGAAAATCAGTATTTATTTAGCCTTGAATCCTTGTTATGTTTAAAGCAATAATACTTAAATGCTTATACACAATTGGACACAAGATAAAAACATGGCAAGGCAAAGGTTCTGTTTCTGGAAATTTCTTAAAACCTGCTTAGATAGTTTATTACCATGAAAATAGTACATTGTGTAATTGCTTATTGGACTTAGTTCACCTGGTCTCCTATTTGAGAGGTACAGAATAGAATATCAGAGGCAGGAGCATCATGAAACTAATTTATGCTAAATGGAGAGGAACATAATTCGTATGTAGATAGCAGCCATATTTCCCTTGTAGTATTGACTCTGGACAGAACTGGTTTCTCTCACTTATAAAATTCAAAGTAGAAAATTATATTGAGATGCTAAAAAAGTTAAAATCTATTTGTAATATTCCATTATGCATCCTGATTAACCTCTTTTAGCATTTCTAGTCAAACCTTTTATTTCTGCATTTAGGCAACATTCAACTCAAAAGAGAGGTAAAAATTTCTTCATGCTATGCCCTTGAAAAGTGACCAATCAGACTTAACTTTGTCTAAGTTGAAATTAATCTTATGCTTCCAACGAAGATGATGACATCCATTTCACTTTCAGCCATGTGCTTTCGGCTTAAGTCACTTGAATAAAACAGGTGTACTGTTTCCCAGGGCATGCAGCAAAACAAGATTAGAGGTCAGTTCTCTCTTTCTGCAATATGCTGCCTGCGGAGGCCCTGAGAATTCTAGTCGCAACATCTCAGACTTCGCAACGACGACAACAACAAAAAGTTCTTCCTCTCATGTCCTAGGAAAAGGAACCCTAAGTATTGCTTCTCTATGAACTCTCCCTTGCTAACTCAAGACAAATGTTATTGAGTACCAATTCCTAACTTTTCTGAAAGGATGCTGATGGCAAGGCTTATGATGATAGTTTGAATTAAAGAGGGAATGTGCATGTTGCCATCACAACATTTTAAGAAAGGAGATTTTCCTGTCTATACAGGTCTGGAAGGAAAGAGACTGCACAAAAAATAATAATTTCTGTGGTTTTGTTTTGTTTTCTGTTTCAGCTCTCTGGTGGGAGAAGAGGTGGTGTTTCTTCCCCTCTTCTCTCCCTTACTTTCCCCTCATCTTAACCCAATCTCCTTTTTCTTGATCCTGCAGTGAAGTCATAAATTTTTAATGGTTTACTATTCATCATAGGAGGGTGACAATAACAGTTACTCATTATTTTCTTTTCATTGCAAGATCAAATAGAGTAGTCCTGGGAAGAAGAAGTCAAAATATTTTTCATAAACTTGTGAATTCTCTTTTAAACCCCTAAAATCAAAAAGGGACAATACATTAATTTTCTAAGACTCAGTTTTCCTCAGCATGAAAAGCCTTCTATTCTTCAGAGAAAATACTGAGATCTTGAAACATGCAAAAAAAATTTTTTTTCCTGAAAAAAGCTGCTCCATTTTGAGCTGTAACTTTGATGGCTTCAAAGTCAATGGAGCAGCAGGGTTTTTAAGTGGTTGATAATGTATCTGAAAGCTGCTTTGGGTGTTTTCGTTCTAGAACATTTATTGCATCTGTATGTTTTAAAAGCTGTTTCTGCTTCTTGTAGCAGAAAAGCTTGCCAGAGAGGTGATTTGTCCAATAGAATGTAAAAAAAAAAATCCCAGGATAATTGCTTCCACCTGTGTCAGTGGCACAAAAAACAATGCACCAAGATGTACATTATTGCACAGTGTACACCTTGTTGCATCTATGTTGAATGCATGCTTTTGCATATCACCTTTTATTTATGTGACAATAACTGAAATTACAGATACTAAGGAACCTTATGCATTTTGAGTCCAGAGTTTCAAGTGGTCCATGATACTATGTATGGAAATGTGAAGGGACAATTTTGTATAATACACATTTAATGTTACTAATTCATTAAAATGAAAGCAATTTTTAAACAATAAAACTGAAAATGTTCTGGGTATTTGTTTTTTCTTTTAAATGAATTATTCTTTTACAAGCAGCCATCTTGTAAATTGCATTGAAAAGTGAGCCACAATTTAGGACTTTTATTGTCTTGACTTTAGTTTTATCAATAACATAGTTACAATTTTATAAGAGAAAAAATCAGAACATTGAACTAGTGTTGTTTTACGTTAAATTTCACTTCAAAATCCTAAGGATTCTTCCTACCCCAAGTATTACTACATAGGCATAGTGGAACCCTGCTAACCCTGTACTTTTTATTTAAAACGACATAATTAGAGCAATCGTTGTATCACTTCTTTTAAAAAATGAAAAATTTAGCACTAAATCTACTGAGTTTTGTTTTTGATGGCTCCTCACTTTTCAAAGTAACAAGATATTATAATCCCATTGTTAAGAATAATAGGTCTGTTGAGCTGTTGATTTTAAATTTTCACCATTTGGACAAATACATACTTTTTCTATTTTGAAGGGTATTTTATACATTTGGAAAATAGCATTGTTCCCATTAGCCATAGCCATTTGATTAAAGTGGATCATAGAAGCGTATAATACAGTTTATCTGCTTCATTTTGTTCCATTAGACATTCTGTGGTTTTAGGTTCTCTCCCACCAAGAGATTTTTAAATTGCTGGCTCTCATTTCTTGACTGGGAAAGCCACCTTGGAGCTGGGGTTACTGACAGCTCTCTTTAAGTTGCTTTGTTAGTATCTAGTTGTTTCTTTTTTCCTGCAGTTCTCATGGAAGGCTCTTTTTCTGGAAAGGCAAATTCCATAGTTTGGCTCTAACTGAACATCAGAGCTAGATGGCCCCTGAAGGATTCTCTGCTGGCACTTGGTGGCATTTTATGGGTGAGGAAATTGAGGACCTTTGCCACACTCACCCAGGCTATAAGGAGCAGGACCAGAATTCCAGTTCAGATTTTGATCTAGTAGTCTTTATCAATGTAAGAAATCAGTTGTGAATTTTCCAGGTGATAGATTTGCAATGTTAGGATGATGAAACTGGTTAGCTTAAGTTATGATTTTCATAATGTGTGAGATAGATCCATGATCAAATGTAAATTTAAAAGATTCCAATGCCAAGTACAGATAATTTGGGATTCATGTTTCATGAATGAAGGAAACATGATTATATTGTGGTAAATTAAATAATAAGGAAAAAAATGTGGTAACTTTGTAATTGGTCAGTTCAGGGCACTGTTCATTGTACTAATGCTTATGATTAGTGGTTTTGCGATTCTGTCAAGGACCCCCAGGCTAATAATTCTTAGTTTTTATCTTCAATTCCCTCCTCTGAGTTAAAAAGGACCTAACAGCAGGCATCTCATGCAACAACCTATACCTGAATGATAATGCCCTCTGCAACACACCTGACAAGTCATCATCAGGCTCTTCTTGAAGATGGGGGGCCCTTCTCAAGAAAGGGGGACCAACTATGTCCTTTTACTTTGGGCTAGTTCTGTAGTTTGTGTCCAGCCTAAATTTACCTCTTCATTTCCTAATGTGTTACCTTCTGATGCCAAGGAGAAGATATTTAAATCCTCTTCTATTTGATTAGTCCTTCAAGTAACTGAAGAGAGTTATGCTACCCTCTACTATCTGCTGCCTCCCAACACACACATACACACACAGCATTCTCTAAGCTAATGCTGAGGTTTGCTTGCTTTTAGAATCTTCCCCAAGCTTTATGCTTTTTTTCTCTCAGTTTCTATTTTTGTACTTTGATATTAAAAAAGCTCTGCCTTCCCAATACGTTTCCTCCCTTTCCTCCAGTTAGAATTCATCCTATTCACCTGTGCTGTGTCCTCCTATAAAGTGCTTCCTGGGCATCTAGTTGTTTCCTAAAGACTCACATCGTCCTAGGAAAGACTCACATCAGCAGGCGGGGAGGCAGGCATCCTGGGGACATGGGTGTAAATCACAACCTTTCTGTAAAACAGGGGTTGTAGGAGTGCTTTCAAAAGGGCCTCTCAGAGACTCCAAATTCTAAAATGGATCATTGGAGGAGTCCAGTCATTGCTGTCTCTGGTGGATCCAAGAGAAGGAAGGACGGGAGCCCTCTTCTCAGGAAATTCAGAGTCTGGGAAAGGTTCTACATCCAGTGAAGCAGAATAAACAAATAGGTGGCCCAAAGCTTCATGCTGTGCTGTGTAGAAGAGAAGCCAGGAGGGGATCATAACGCAAACGTGAGGGATGCAAGACACTTTCTGGAAAGTCTGGGCCGAGTCTTGAGGGATGGCTAGGAATGAAGAGATGAGTGGGCTTGGGAGGATGGGCGACACACCTCTAGTGGCTTTCCCTATGGAGCAAACACCCTGCAAAGGGAAACCAATCAGGCTGGAATTTAGGCTGACTTTTCTGATGTATTCCTTAGTGACTTCTGTTCCATTGTCAGTGAAAGTTGTCTGTGTCCTTTACTGGGCTTGTCCCTGCCTTAGAGTACTAGTCCAAAGATTTCATTGGGCCAACCCAATAGGAACAGGCTTGGCGGCTCAAATGTCTTCATTAACTTTGTTTTCATGGAGTTTTTCCAGTGTTTTAAAACTCCTGGACTAATCCCCAGGGGGCCCTCTCCTCCCCAGTCTTCCATTGAGTTTTAAGAATAAAATGTTTATTTGACAATCCTGAGTCAGGAAGTCAGGAATTTTCACAGCCTGGATGATTGCAAAGTGCATTAGCATTATCTTAAGCTTGGCAAACAGTTCACTATCAGAGAAGATAACATGAAAGCACCAGCCATAAAGCCCTGGAAATACAATCCTAACTTGTGTCCGTTCTGGTCGTGAACAAACCATCTGTGGCTCCCCATGAACTGAGAATGCCAAAAGGGGCTCCCAAGAATGTCCGGAGCCAACAGAAGCCTCATGGAGTTGCCTGCTCAGCTTATAACTCTCAAGCCTTCAAGGGAACTTCTTGTTCAATAGGCGCCCATTAAGGGTTTGTAATGGGGACTACGTTGGGAATATGAGAAGTAGAAAACAGGAGCCCACGTTCTAATGGGGAATAGAAAGGCTTCTTGGACAGAGGGAAGGCAGAGGAGTCCAGGCAGTGGAAAATGTGTAGGATGAACCCCAAGGTTGGTCTGTGAGGCTGATCTGGATAGAATGCCCAGAAGGAAGGACAAGAAGGATTTTCTATTTATCCTGGAGGTAATTGGAAGCCCCTAGAGTGGGGGGGGGGGGGGGAGTGTCCTGGTCAGACTATACTACAGGAAAATTGTTTTGGCAGTTAAATGGAGGATGTATAGAAATGTAAAATGATAGCCTTGCTTGAATGTGACTCCCCAGATTCAGCCTACACAGGTAAGAATGTATTTGCCTGGGGGCAGCGAGGTAGCACCAGGCTTGGAATCTGGAGAATCTGGGTTTAAATGTGACCTCCGACACTTCCTAGCTGTGGACAAGTCACTGAACCCCAATTGCCTAGCCCTTGCTGATCTTCTGTCTTAGAACTGACACTAAGACAAGAGGTAAGGGTCAAAATATATATTATACATATGTATTCATTTGAAGTTTTGCAAATTTAATGAAAAGGGCTTTACACTAAAAAAAGAAGATTGAAAAGATAAAAGGTGCTGATGACTATCAACAGGTATCAGATGATAGTGAGAAAGAAAAAAAGGAGAGTACCAGCTGAGATCCTCAACAGTGCATGGGAGAGAGGGAGGGAGGGAGAGAGAGAGATGGCAGTACTTTTTATGATAGCAAAAAATCTGGAAACCAAGCAGCTAACCAGAATAAATTATCACCTATTAAGTTAATAGAATGTGACTGTAACTAAAAAACAATGGACCTGAAGAACTCAGACTCATGAGACCTGTTTGATGGAAAGTAAATAGAGATGAAAGAAGGAGGAGAGGGTGAGGGAGGAAAGATAGAGAGGCAGGAAGAGAGAGACCAAGCGTGAGACTCTAGCAAGCTCATGGCATGAACTTAGTCTGGAAGTGATTTGAGTTAGGCTGAAAATTCAACAGAACCTATAGTGGCTCTGTTGAATTTCATTTAATCTAAAATTGGATTCCATTAATTGCAGGAAATGAAAGTGTTAAATGGGAACATAATTAATTTTGGAGAATAGGGAAGACTATTTTAGATTTTGGTTTAAAAGCAGTCAGTGTGACAGGTGTTCCTAATTATTTGCAACTAGACCATGTTATATTTTTTGAAAATCTTGAATTTTCAAAAGACATGCCATGTCCAAAGTAACTAAAAACAACATTAGAGGGTTGCCTGAAATCATACAATGATAAAATGAAACACAAAATTTTGACTGTGATTTATTCCTGATTGTAAAATAATTTGGGAAAATTTCATTTTAAATTTCTTCCATTGGAAGAAAATTGACTCCATTCCCAGGAAGGGAAAATATTCATTGTCAGTCATCTCAGCCTTTCCAGGAAGCATCTTTTTGAACTTACTAGATTTTAAATTATTTGAGGGCAGGTACTAAAACTAATTTTCACTCTGAATCTCAGAGGCCACTTTGGTCTGGTGGTTAACTAATTCTTGCAAAGATTAAATGCTCTGTTTTTGAAAGAGGAAATGACTGCTTAATTAATTTAGACCAGAATTCCCAGGATCTGAATTAAATTAGGGCAACAATGAACCTGTTTATCACTTTTAACCATGAGTATCATCCTAGAATTATAGATTTAGAGCTGGAAGTAACCTTGTAAGTCATCTAGTCTAACCTCTAATTTTACAGATGAGGAAACAGGTCTAGAGAAGTTATCCTGTTCAAAGTCACATAGGCAATAAGTGATAGAGCTGAGATTTGAACTCAGGCCTTATGCCTTTTTCCACTATACCTCATTGCCTCTCTGTGACTTTAATATTTGTAGATTTTCATTAATTAAATGTTGGAACTATATATTTTAACTGAACTAGTTACATTGGAAAATAAAACAGCCCCTTAATGTATTTCTTTACCCCATGAAAAGGGTTATTGTTGCTTTATGACATATAAAGGACAAAGGGGGATGAATGTGAATAACTGGAATATTTTTATGAAATATTTACAGTAAACAGGATTTGCCCTAATTCTTTCACAGCAATGAAGCCTTCTTTCCTTGTCAACCAACCCTTCTCCCCATCCCCCTACCACCAACTAACAAGAAAACTTTTATGTAATTTTTGAATTTGAAATTAAGCTATGGGCAAAACCTTAAACTACTTTCGCTCTCACATTATGTTTAAGGATTTGAATTTAAATGGAAACCATATTAGAACTTTTAACATGTCTCATTTTTGTTTTTTAAAGTTCATAAAATGAAATTCATGGAAAAAATTCATAAATGCCTTTAAAGCAATTGTTTTTTTTATGGATACAGGAAGAAATTTAGTTCCAGTTCTAGTTTAGCTAAGTGATTTACATTCATTATTTCCAAATAATTTTCTTGAAGATTATATTAAAGGAAATATCAAATATTTCATGATATTTAAAATCCATCTAGAACAGGGACAGTAAAGACAGTCTCTCTGGCCCTCTCTTCAATATTTGATTCATAACATTCATGCATTCATTTGCCAAGCATTTATTGTTGCCTTCTATTTCTAGGCCATTGTACTAAACACTTAAGTAAGAAAAGTGAGCAGGAATCCTTTTGAGGCTTATCTAGGGAAAAATATTATACCAATAAATGCTGAAAAGGCTCTTGACTAAATACCTATTTCTGTTAAAGATGTCAAAAAGCATAACCATAAATTGATCTTTCCTTGATGTAATCTAAATCCAAGGATAAGTATTAGATGTAAAAGAGAAAGGCTGGAGACTTTTCCAGTAAAATCAGGGGTAAAAGCAAAGGTGTATGTCGTCACCATTACTATTTGAGTTCTGGAAATGTCTTATTAGCAGGAAGTGGAGAGAGAGAATAAGGATAGGCAAAGAGGAAACAGAATTATTTGCTGTCTGCCTATGACATGTTGATCTACTTAAAGAAACCCAGAGACTGGATGAAAGAATAATTTTAAAAGACTTCAGCAAAGTGGCAGGAAATAATTCCACACAAATCATCATCATTCTCTGCAGTTCACCAACTAATGCCAGCCAGAGAACGAAAAAACAAAAATTAAATTCAAAATAACTACAGAGGGGCAAGTCAGTGGATAGAGAACCAAGGCTGGGGATAGGAGGTCCTGAGTTCAAATCTGCCTTTATATACTTATGACTGGATGTATCACCCCCAATTGCCTTAGTCCTTATTGCCTTGGAACCAATGGAATCTAAGACAGAAGGTAAGGGTTTTTAAAAATAAAAATTTAAAAAGCCACTACAGAATGTGCAAGATACTTGGGAATTTACCTCCTAAGACATACCAGGAATTATAGGAATACAACAACAAAGTATTCTCTCCAGAAATTCATAGGGCCCCAATAATTGCAGAATCTACATACTGCTTATGTCAACATAAAAATAATATTCCTAAATTTATTCAGTGCCATAACAATACTACCAAGAGGTTACTTTTTAGAACTAGAAAATTGGTAACCAAATTCATCTGGAGGAACAAAAGATCAAAAACCTCAAGGGTAAGAAGGAGAAAAAGTGGGAAGGAGGGGGGAGCTCAGCATGGCTCAGGATCATTGAAACTATCGGAGACTGATGAGAAAGACGGAAATTTCCCACCCAGTCATCCATCAGGTGAGTTCCACCACAGCTCCCTGACAAAAGACGTCCCATCGGAAACGAATGAGAAGACAGGATATGCCTCTTGCAACAAATAGGGCATCCGAACAGAATGACATATTCCCGAGCAGTAAGGAAAGGACCCGGGAGGAATTCTATGACCGGATCTCCAGGAAGCAGAACCAGGAAAGGCTTCCTTACTTGGACGAATCCAGTCACAACGACGGCAAAGGACAGATGATGACATCGCCAACTCTTGACCGAGTCGGGATAGAAACCAGGTGAAGAAGGACCCGGATGGGTTGGGGGCTTGGTTGGTTGGTCTCTGGCTGCAGCCCTCGGGGCTGTTTGTTTTGCTTGGCTGGTGACAAGAAAGGCTGTTTTTGAATTTTGTGGGAGGAGAACGCTGGATGAGGAGGGAGACAGCGACAAAGAATCAAAAAAAGGAAGGATGGAAACATCCCTGAAGTCTATTTCATGCTCAGGCGAGCCATCCGTTTCCGGAGCGTGTTTCCAAGTGTTCGTCGCACCCTAACGTACCCTCGCAGAGATCAGGCGGGCAAATGGGTTACAGATGAGAAAACGGAAACCATTCCATTCAGCCCTGGGTGAAGTGCCACGTCCCGGGGACCCCCGGGGAAGCAGTCTGCATTGGGGGAGGAGGTCAGACACCCCGACCCACCAGGACCGCTGGAGAGGATGGGGGGAGGGTTGTTTGTTTTTTTTTCACCCTCCCTCTTAGGATGGATACTAAGTATCGGTTCCAAGCCGTGGGGGTTAAGTGACTTGCCCCGGGTCACAGCTAGGACGCGGCTGAAGTTATTTGAACCCAGGACCTCCTGTCTCTGGGCTTGGCTCTCAGAACCCTGATGCCCTTCGCTGCCACCTCCGACTTTGAGATTTGAAGGAAGGGGAAGCCTCTGGGAGACAGCACCCTGGGCATTATGGACACGAGGATTCCAGAACTCTGGCACCTGTGGGCCCATTCTTGTGACGGGAGCTCTGAGGAATGCAAGCAGTCTGATGGAAAGGATAAGGTTTACTCTTACTGGAAAAGAAAGCCAGAGTCCGTGTGCCGCATAATCTTGCCCAAATCCCCGCTCCGGAGTTCATGGGGGGTCATCCCTAGGGTCTGGAGCAGCCTTCATGGAGGTGGTCCTTGCCTCCGGGCTGGAAGGACGGGTAGAACAGGGGTGGGGGAGGGGTCGGGCGAAGGCCTTTCCTCAGCTCGCTTGCTTCTCGGAACTGCGCCTAGTGACCCCGTGCCCTGCTGCACTACCAGCCGCCGTGGGGGTAGACGCCGTGCCCTCCTCCAAAGCAATCTCAAAGACCCCGAGCCCTTGTCTCCTAGAACCCCACTGGGTTGTAGGCTAGGGCGGACCCTGCAGAGCCGTAGCCTGTTGGGGGGAGGGGAACACTAGGTTTAGGCGGACTGCGGGAGCAGTGATGAACAAGTTAGATCTCCTTCCACTTGTTTTACAGACGAGGAAACTGAAGGCAGTCGATAGAACTTTGCTACACTTACCAGCTGTGACCGTTTGCCTTAACCTCATCTGTAAAATGAGAAAAAATAATAAGCCTACGAACTGGGTAACCGTTGGCAAGTCACTTAACTCTGCCTTAGTTTCCTTATTTGTGAAATGAGCTGGAGAAGGAAATGACAAACCCTCCAGGGTCTGGCAAGAAAACCCCGAATGGAGTCTAGGAGAATCCCAACAGAGTCGAGCCCTAGCAGCTCCCGCAGGTGTCCGAAGGGTGGAGCTGACCTGGCCTCCCACGCTCGCGGGGGTGGGCAGCGGCCTCGTGCCGCGCCTCCTCCTGGCGCACGGGGGCAGCACGGGCGGGCGCGAGGGGCGGGGCAGGGCCAGGCCTGCGGGAGCTCCGCCCCCTCCCGAGGGAGCCGGCTGCAGGGCAGCAGTGGCCGGGCTCTTATTGCCGTCGGGGGAGCCGCGGCGGCCGATGGCAGATATGTCCAGCGTGCGAGAGAAGGCGGCGTCGCTGCATATTTCGGAGCTCTACAGCCCCGAGCAGAAGCCTCCGGGTGAGTGAGGAGACGGGCCAACCCGACGAGAGCAAAAGAGCGAGGGGGAGAAAGGGAGGGAGCGAGCGGGGGAGGACGGAGACAGCAAACTACCGCCGGGAAGTAACTTACTCTGCTCACTCCTCCTGGCCCTAAGGCGCCTGCAGCCGCCAGCCAGCGCGCGCTGGCCGGGCTCTGGCAGCCGCGTCGCGGGGGGTCCCCGCCGGGGCCCACGCAGCCGATGCCGCCTGGCGCTCTTCCCTTCGGCGCGCTGGGCTCCCGGTACTCTCCCCTAGTACCCGCTCCGGGCTCTCGCTCTTCTTCAACCCCTTCCCCAGAGCTCCCGCCGCCGCCTCCCCCGCGCTGGGCTCGCGGTTTTTACCCCCCTCCCCCTCTCCCGGCTCGGGCCGGACAAACTGGGCGTCGCATCCCGCTGAAGAGCCCCGGGCCGGGCGGAGGGGCCGTGGAACCCTTCCTCTCTCCCCTCCCCCGTGCTGTCTGCCTGGGCGCCCGGCCCAGCGGAAGCCCCCTCCCCAGGCCCAGGACACTGGGGGGGTGGGGCAGGGGGTAAGGGGCGGGGTGGTGCTCAGCCGGGCAGTCTTCCAGACTCCAGGGGTGAATTCTCCCCCTTAGTGGGGGGCGGGGGTTCAATTTAGCAGCCGGGGACAATAGCGGGCTTGGGTCAGGACCCCCTGCGGTGCGAAGCGCTTCATGTCCGGGGTGGTTCCGCTGTCTACCCCTCGGGCTGTCGGGCCTTAGACTTTCTGGCCCCGGAGGCGATGGATCGATGAGGAAAACGAAGTCCAAAAGTCTCGTGGTTTAAGCCGCGCTTTGCAGACGGCTCTACGGGCCTCCGGGCTCTTTGCACCCAGGAGCGCGCTAATAGACCTGGAAGGCCTGTCCCGGGAGGGCAGGCAGGGAGGCACGGGCCACGGATGCTTGCTCCGTGCTTGCCTGACTAGAGTGGGACAAATCCAAGATCCTGGTGGTGGCCTGCTGTTTGCCCTCGTCAAGTGACTTCAAGTGTGTTTCCTCATTTGGGGGAGTTGGGGGTAGGGGGAAAGTTTTCGAATGAACTTTCTTCTCCTTTAGTTCTAGCCAGAATAACGTCCTCATTCTCTTCAGCAGCGAAAAGTTGAGATTCAGCTGCCTCCCTTTCAGAAATGTGATAATATTTCCAAGTAGTAAAGAAATAAAGTCCCCATCTTCCCTTTGACTGGTGACTCTCTTTTCTATCCCCAGCTGGGTCCCCATCCCCGAAAAAGGCTGTCATGGGCAAAGTGCTCATGAAGACCAGGATTTCAAGGGGCAGCTACGTGGCCCAGTGGATAAAGCCAGGCCTAGAGACCTTGGGTTCAAATGGGACTTCAGACCTTTCCTAGCTGTGTGACCCTGGGCAAGTCACTGAACCCCCCATTGCCTAGTCCTAACCAATACATAGTGATTCTAAAACGAAAGATAAGGGTTTATTTAATAATTTAAATTTTTATTAATTTATTCATATATTATATACAATATTTTATATTTGTACTTAAATTAGTCTAAAAATTAGACTGAAAAACATTTTGAAAAACTATAGGATGACAGCAAAATTTATTGAAATCAATGAATTTCCATGGAGGTTTAACATTTTTTTGAGTGGGTAAAAACACACATCTCAATAAGAGACAAATTGTACTTAAATATTATAATGTATCCCCAATAATAAATAAGAAACCCTTGACCAAAAATAGTTTATTGCACAAAACTTAAGGAATTCCCAAGCACTCTTAAACCTTTTTTTAACTAACATGCTCAATAAGATAATCATTCATTGTACATGGAGTACATGTATGTAATATAATATATAAATTATTTAATTAAAATTTTAAATTTTAAATAATAAAATGTATATTTAAAAATAAAAAATGAAGAAAGACTGGGTTTTCAAGAGGTTTATGCCTTCTGTGGAAGTTATGGCCCTCCAGGTCCACCTCTAGTCTGGCATTTGGCCCTGAGAATGATGCCCTTAGAAATAGACTTAGTGATTCTTAATTTTCTGAGAAATATCTTTAATAAGGACTGTTCCCTGAATAGCTTTTTAAGGGGATTTAGCCACTGTAAAGGAAGGAATGTATTTTCTGAAGCACTTTTGCATCTTCTTCCTCACTCTCTAAGGTGGTGTTTGGGACATTGTAAGAAATCTTCATGCTCATCCCCCTCCATAGGATCGGGAGGAAGGCTTGCTAGCAAATCCTGCCTGGTTAGGTAAATGGCAGATATTTGCTGTGTGAAATCCCTGGGTTTGGGGATGGAAGGTGAGGGAAAATGGGAGGAAGGTACTTTTAGGCTTCTTAGAAGTGCCTGAAGGTCTGGGCCTTCCAGGAGCAGACTCGCCCCTGCAGCCAGGCTGAGGTGCTTTCTCATGCCTGGCTTGTGCCCTGTCTGCCTTCTGTGCCAGCCACTGGCCCCTAACGCGTGTGTCCACTCTTAGGTATGCAGCAAAACATCCCATGTGTGACATGAGCCTCGTGATGGGAGCCCACAGTTCTTGGCCTCTTGCCATTGAGTCACTGAGCAAGCCTCTCTTTGCCTTTAGAAAGGGGGAAAAAACCTAGTAGTCCCTCTAGAGGCCTTGATTTCTTGTAGATAATTTGACTAGTTGTGCTAAAGAAAAGCTTGTTTTTTCTTCAATAAAGCATCTCTCATTTTTTTTTATTTTTTTAATTTTTTAAACCCTTAACTTCTGTGTATTGGCTCCTAGGTGGAAGAATGGCAAGGGTGGGCAATGGGGGTCAAGTGACTTGCCCAGGGTCACACAGCTGGGAAGTGTATGAGGCCGGATTTGAACCTAGGACCTCCTGTCTCTAGGCCTGACTCTCAATCCACTGAGCTACCCAGCTGCCCCCATCTCTCATTTTTAAAATGAATTCATTTTTATTTTATTTTAATCTATTTTTTATTTTAATAAACATAAAAAACATAAGTTTTCTGAAGTTATATGATCCAAATTATCTCCCTCCCCATTCCCAGAACTGACAAGCATTTCAGTCTGGGTTATACCTGTATTATCATGCAAAACATATGAACTTCTCATTTTTGAAGGGGATAAGAAATTGTAAATGGAATTTGTCATTATATTTATGCTTTAATATATAAAATACATTTTATTGTTATTATTTATATAATGTTTAATCAATGTTAAAATAGATATTATGTATATAATGTGCCCTATACATTATAACATATAATATAATATGATATAAAATATATAAAAAGCATGTTATACTTTATATATCTGAACATCTCTAGTTTCCTTTGCTAGTGATATTTTCAAATTCTGATTCTTCTGATTGCAGACCTGGGTGGATTTCTGCTCTGGGGTGGGCTTAAAGGGCCTATAAAAATGCAGATATTCAATGTATCTCTCCCTGGAGGCAGCCTCTGAGAAGGTGGCAGGTTACCTGATGAATGAAGTAATGTAATTCCTTGAATTTGCAGAGTCTCATTTTTCTTGGGAGCCCAGAAGGCTTCCCATATGCTCTTCCATTCCCTTCCCTGAGTAAGGTGAGGATGGGTGCTTGCCTTTGGTGTCATTTCGGTGTCAAGGAGACACGTTGAAATGGCAACCCTTGTCGCCACCCAGGAGTCTCTCTTTCAAAGCTTTTGTTCTCTCTGGGATCCCAGGCCTGGCCACCAACACCCCCCACCTGCGCCCTCCTGGGTCGGTGGTGGCACGGAGGAGCCTCTGCTGGGTCCAGGGACTCCCCGACATGGCCAGCTTTGTCTGCGCTGCCACACACACAGTCCCTTTCCTGCGGCAACCCTGTTTTTCACAGCAGAGTGTTTATGTGGGCTTTGTGGCTTGTAGAAAAGGAAGCTTTCAGGATGGATTTGAGTCAGACCAGTCTGCTCTCCTGATGTGTTTCTCTGGCCTGTGCCAAGACCCCTACCAGGGTTTTACTTGATCAGATGCTTTTTGGAGTGGGAGTTGGAAGATGCTAGTGCCAAGGCCAGCCCTGTTCCTGCTTCCCTCTCTGATGTGGGCCTGAGCCTCAGTTTCTTTATCTGGAGGTTGTGCTAGAGTGTTCCCAATATTTCTTCTAGCTCTGAGCCCCAGGAAAGGGTCAGTGGGAAGGAAGGATGTCGTTTTAGCTAGCTTCAAGCCCTGTTTTTTATCATGTTTATGAAGCAGAGTTGTTGTTTTCAATGTCCTGTACGCTCATTAAAAAAGATCATGTTCATTGTCGAGGCCCCCAGTTTTGGGAACCTAAAAGTTATGTTCAAATAGGTATGAGCCAGGCCTTACAGGTGGCACTGCCCCCAGGACTCTCCCTGTGCCTGGCCTGTGGGTGGAAGAAGCCCCACTCTGGAGGGGTATTGATATATATTTTATTATTTATATAGTATATATATTTAATATAGCTTATGTATATTGACAAAAATTTACAATTATATATTATAGAACATAAATATATAGTTAAAATAAAATGCAAATATGATTATATATAGTTAGAAATAATAAATATTTATAGTTATATATTTATATTTATCTTCATTATATATTTAATATATATCATATCATATAACAAATAAAATAGACTATATTTTAATCTATTATCTATAATATTAGTAATAGTAATTAATAATGTATTGATACTATTATAAAATAAGTATTAGAGACTCTTCTGAATACTGCTATGCTCCTAGGGTATATTGGTTGGGAATCTGTGACTCTCTATTTCCCCTAGATAGCTAGTGCAGGGGAAACACCAAGCCCTATCACCCAGCTGGATGTTATAATTGCCCTATTCTTTATAATAGTGCCCAGTCAGGACCCTTAATGGTCAAGTGAATGGGTAACCCTTTCAGGTCCCACCTGGGGTTGGAATTGATTATTAATATTGGGCTCTATTAGCCTTGGATAACGTTTTCATCTGACTGCATTGCTCCCTCCCCAAGGGTTGTGATATAATGACCACTCAGGCAGGTACTTACAAATAAAATTTTATCTATAGATATTAAATAGGGAAAGGAATAACCAGGAACGGATTGGGGATAGGAGACCCTGTCACTAATAACTATGATCAATAATCCCTCAGGATTGTAGGCTGTTGTTTCAGTAAGCTGGAGCTAGTGGTTTCACCCTCTTCTGGTTCAGCTTGGCCACTGCCAAACCAGGGAGGGCAAACTGCTCAGTTAGTACAGATATTGTGATTTCTCTCAGCTTCCCTGTTCTCAGTTTGTGATGTCAGCCTGCACAGCCTTTAGGAAGTATCTACCCTTCACCTCCCTTTTCTTCTCCCTCCCTCCTCTGGGGCCAAGATACCTAAATAGCTAATGATGATCAAATGCCTAAATATCTAGGGAGATTCAGAGCAATGTTCAAAGATCAAAGGTCCAAGCTCAGGTCCAAGCCCCAAGACCTCCCCCAGATGGCTGGGAGGGCTATTTATATCCTCAGGCCAACCGACTTTCCCCTCTCCTAAAAGCCTCTGCGAACCTTCAAGGTCTCCAACTGTCTTCCCCTGTCAATCAAGGTGAGACAAACCAACCCTCAGAGCTTGAATATAACATAAATGCCGTTTTGTTTTTGGAAATTTCAACCTGTAAATTTCCAGATGATCTTCTTCGTAGGTGATCTCTACTCTGTGCTTATCTTAACTTATGTGTTTCTATCCCACTAACTACCCTTCCCAAAATAATAAATCTTATCTAATGCCCTATCTATCTAGCCTAAAGCTAATGACAAGGGTTTTAATAGATTTTTCTGGGAAAGTGTGGGGTTCAAATACAATGTTTCCATAAACATATCATTTGAATACAATTATAACATGTAAGCATTTTTAAAACATTTAAGAATAATTTTCTAGACTCCAGCAAGTAATTAAGAAGGTCATCCACCATGATCAGGTGGGATTTATACCAGGAATGCAAGGATGGTTCAACATTAGGAAAACCATCCACATAATTGACCATATCAACAGTCTAACAAACAAAAATCACA
>NC_058135.1:256718637-256872315 GCF_016433145.1 Gracilinanus agilis
TGACACAAGACAGCTCTGAGGGATTTATGGTAAAGATGCTACCCACATTCAGAGGAAGGACTGCAGGAGAGGAAACATATAAGATAAACAATTGCTTGAATGCATGGGCTGAGGCGGACATGAATGGGAAATAGACCCTGAACAAGGACACATGTTACAACCAGTGGAAATGTGCGTTGGCCATGGGTGGGGGGAGAGGGGGGGGGGATGAAGGGGAAAGTAGGGGCATAAAGTATGTAAACAGATTAAAAACGAATATTAATGTCTAAAAAAAGAATAATTTTCTATGTCGCTTCTTCTAAGTTAATGCAATTCTTGCAATAAATTTGCTTAAACTTCTAATACTGAACTTTAGATAACATTTCTAATTCATAATACATTTTAACATTTTTCTCTATGCCCTAATCTATGGTTAGGAAGATTTGTATGTCAGTAATCCTTAAAGTATAGTTAATGTGTTAGTCAATTAGTTTCATTGACTAACCTACTCTATACAATGTCTGCTTAACATTTCTATTGACAGTCTTATTTGAACATTTCATAACTATTTTACACTGACCCTATGCTAGCTAGAATTGAATTTCCCTGCAGCTATTCTCTCCCTACTGGTTAGTAAGCTATGCATTATTGGTTAGTAACAATATATTACATATGTACAAGGTTTTCATGTGATGTTCCTATGAAATGAGTACTTTTGACCTTACAAGGATTCTTAGTTCTCTTGTTTATTATGGCCACTGTACTTTGTTTTCAAACTATTTACATTATGTACATGTGATGTGATTTTTACTGTGACTATGTGTTGGACTTATGACCTAACATTTACTGTTTGGTTTTATACTCACCTTCTTCTTCCAGAATCTGTCAATCAGCTTATGTTCTGTTGCATGCATTCTAGTTTGTGCATTTCCCTTGTGATTAGTGTCTGAATGTGAAAACCTTGCACCAATTCAAACCTAATTTTGATTTGCTGATCTCTCCTTGTGATTCTTCTGGTGATGATGTCCAAGTTACATAGGGTGTTGTCAGTTCAGGTACTTGTATAGTCTTTTGTGTAATGTCTCTTGTTGTCTTTGTGCTGGTCCTGATGTCCTGATGTTTCTGGAACTTTGGAATCTTCGGGATCTCATCTCTCTTCTCCTTTGCTGGATACACATCTTGCCAGTTGTTGACTTAATTGAAGAATCCCTGGGTCAGGAAACCAGTGTGTGACTGTGTAGTGTTATGTTAAATTTTATGTTGCCACAAATTTCTTATGAGATTTTTTGCTTTTGTTTTTGCTCTTGTCTTTTGATGTAATATATGTAATGTTTACTCTTCTTCACCACTGCTGAGTTCTGATAAGCTTAACTGTTGATCTTCATATGTGAATGAGGTGTTTGTGTGAAGTAAATCAATGTTTTGAGTGTCTTGTTCTTGATATTGATCTATTTCTTGGCTATCTGTGTGATCTTGTATTTCATTCATGTTTGCATCTGTGTCTTAGTCTGTTTCTGTGTGAGGTTTTATTTCTAAGTGTGATCTTTTGCTTTGAGGCTCTATCTCTATGGCAGATTCTTTTTCTTGTGTTTAAGGCTGAATGTCTGGATGAGGTCTTGACTTCACTGAGGATTTTAAGTGCAAATAGTGATACCAGGCATCTTTTCCCTTGATTTTTACAGATGTAGGTGTAACTAAGATTATTTCATGTGGTCCATACCATTTTGGTTCTAACACTGATCTTTTTGTGAAATTCAAGTGGAACTCTTTCCTGTATTAAAGATAACTTTTGCAATTCATCTAATCTCTCTTTCAATAAGGTGACATACTCATAGATTTTGCACTCGATTCCTAGATGTGATAGGTAATTAGTGTCTTGTAGAGATTTTCCCACCCATGGTTGCTGTCCATACAATAGTTCAAAAAGTGACAAATGTGTTTCACTACTGGGTTGACTTCTTAAGTAGAAAAGCGCCATAGGTAAGACATCTTGCCATTTAAGATGACTTTCTGTGCACAGCTTCCCGATCATCGATTTCAGAGATTGATCAGTGCATTCGACGGCTCCCAATAACTGAGGTCGATAGATGAAACATAAGATGTCTCTTAATTCCACCTGGTAGACTTGCTTTAGAATAGAGTTTGCAAAGTCTTTTTCATCAGAGTCAGATGAAATGACTGCTGGAATAGAGAATCTTGGAATTATCTCCCTTAGTAGCATCTTTGCCACAAAAACTGAATCATTTTTCTTGGCTGGGAATGCCTCTGGCCATTTTGCCAGTTTATCCACTATCACAAGTATGTACCTATAGTTTTGACATCCTGGTATCGTGACATAATCTATTTGCAAGCATTCAAATGGTGTGAAAGCTAATGGTTTTCCTCCATAGGCTTTGGTCTTAATTACAGCTTTGTTATACCGTTGGCACACTGTACAACTTTCACACACACGTTTAGCTTCTGTCGTCACGCCTAAAGCGATCCACTCTTGCCGATTGTATCCACAATTCCCAAAACTCCATAGTGGCCTTTCCTATGAATTGCTGCGCAAGCAGTGTGGTGCAGTAATTTCATCAAAAATGGTTTTCCAGAGATAGACATCTATACTACATTTACTAGATTGGCTCCAAGATTTTTCTGCCAATATTCCACTTCCCTTTGTGAGTAAGCTTGTAGTAATTCATCTTTATCTACCAAGGATAAGTGAAATATAGCTTTTGGTCCAAATCTAGCTGCAAACTTTGCACTGATGTCTGCTCTGTAATTGCCTAGCTCTACTGGTCCCACTAGCTTCTGATGTGCTTGGCAGTGAATGACAGATAATTTTGATGGTAACTGTATGGCCTGCAATAATTCATTTATTGGTTTCCCATAGGCTATTGCTTTCCCATTTGAATTTATGAACCCTTCCTTCACACCCTACCTATTCCATGAGTATCTCAGTTGCCCTCTCTGGGAGTCTCTAGACCAGGGGTCGGCAACCTTTTTGGCTGTGAGAGCCATAAACGGCACATTTTTTAAAATGTAATTTCATGAGAGCCCTACAGTGCTCACAGTGCGCATTTCTGTAACAGGGCCTGAAAAAAAAAATGGACTTTATGGCTCCTGCAGAAAGAGCCATACATTGCTGACCCCTGCTCTAGATGAAAGGCACTTTTCTCTTGGTTTACACAGAACACAAAAGGATCCTAGAGACTTCCTGGCAGAGATGCAGCTAACAGTCTGTGGCCTTTCGTGGCCCTGGCCAACTGTGAGCTTGACTGTTCAGTAAACGTTGGCTGAGGGCATACGTGAGGTAAAGAAAGGCCCTGGCTGCGGCAGGGACAGAGGGCCCTGGAAAGGGCATGGGGGGGTACCAGGGTGCCTGTGGAGAGTGGAGGGAGGAGCCAGAAAAGCTCCAGGTGGAATTCAGTCCTCCCTGTCCTGCTATCCAGAGAGAAGGCTAAGGGAGGGGAGATCCAGCCCCCATCAGCAGCATGGCGCTGACCTTAGGCCAGCAGGGCCTCTTGGCCACCTCCCTTGTGTTGTAGATGTGCAGATAGAAAGTCGCTATGGGAGAGCTGCCGGGAAGGAGACCTCTGGCCAGCGGGCTGCTGATGGATGGTCAGTGGCTCAAATAGATAGTAGTCTTCTTGTCCTGGGGCATAGTGCCCCCTCAGGGCCTCTTTGCCCAGTGGAGGTTGGTTCTTATTGGGAAGCCGATTGTAAACAAGCCCCTCTGGCGAAGGGATGCTGGGCCGTGCCCCCTCTTGGTGTTAGTGTGGTGGAAACGGGCCACCCCTGTGAGGGTGCCCCCCCCCCATTGGGGGCCTGAGCCTGGGCAATCCGCCCGAGGGTAGCTGCAGGAACAGGATGGATTTGGCGGAAAGGAAACACCCCAGCGCACATTCCTTACCTGAGGCCTCGGAAAAGACCCCTCCTCTTCTTGCTCTCCTCTTTGGGGGCAGGTTAACAAGCGGTGCCCTCTGCGGTGCTCTCTGCCGTGGTACAGAGTGGCCCCGAGGAAGGAAGCTCACGGGCTGGCCTTCCCCGTCTCCAAGAGGACAGGAATGACGCCTCTCAGAAATGTGAGCTGGAGAGAGAATGGGCATGGATCAGTCACTGAGGCTCGTCCAGAATTCAGACCCCGGACAGCGGGCAGAGCGCTCGTTCTTCGTTCTTCCGTATTCCTGGCGAGCTTGTGCGGCACGGCTCTGGGCGAGGCTTTCAGCCTGTAAACGGGCCAGATTTCTGAAATCCGTCTTCGTAGTCCTGTCATGACACGTTTGCCTCTGCTTTTCCTCTAACCAAACCTGAGCAATCAATACAGCCTCCTCTGAAAGGAAGAGAAGGGGGAGGGGGGAAGGGGCGGGACTGCAGAGCCACGTGCCCAAAGGAAGACCCACGAGGCTAAGGGGAGGAGCCGGATTACCCAGGGGCCCTTCCTTCCCCTGCCTTCCACGTGCCTTCCAGAAGCCCAGCGAAGGACTCTGAGAATTGGGGACAGATAAGGCCGGATGGCCGTTTGGAATCAGGCTTAAAAAGGGACTCAAAGGTTTAACCCTCCCAGGCGCTGCCTGCAAGGAGTCATCAGAAGACTTCCAGGACGGTCCCTGGGCCCGGGCCCGCGGCTTCATGGAGGGGCAAAAGGCCGCTGTCTGTGCACTTCCTATTTTTTTTTTTTCATTTTTTTTTTAAACCCTTAACTTCTGTGTCTTGGCTCCTAGGTAGAAGAGTGGTAAGGGTGGGCAATGGGGGTCAAGTGACTTGCCTAGGGTCACACAGCTGCACTTCCTATTTTTAAAACCCTGACCTTGTCTTGGAATCCCCACGGCCTCTTGTTTCCCAGGCAGAAGGGCAGCGAGGGTCAATCAGCGAGATGTCGGAGGCCCCCTTTGAACCCAGGTCCTCCCATCTCTGGGGCTGGCTAGAGCTAGACCACCATTTTCCTCCATAGAATCTTCATAAAAATGCTTTTTCTGGTAGCAGAGCACTGGAAATAGTCAGGGCCCGTCTAGTGGATGGTGGTACTCCATGGCGCCTAATGAGGAATTGGGAGAGTCTGCAGAACCCTGGATGCAGCCATCACTCCAGCCTCTGACTGGCCAGCCTACCTGGCCCAGATGACCTGTCACTCTCATGGGCAAGCCGGAGGAAGACACCTCCCTTTTTTTCCCCTTTTTTTTCCTTTTTGGCAAAGTCAGCCGCTTGTGCTGTCTGGTGAAGCGAGGAATTTTACTGAACTTTCTTTTTATTCTTTCTTTGGTTCACAAGGGACAGCCCCTGGAGAGTAGAGAGAGAAGGAAGCCATAGGACAATAAAGAAACCAAGAGGAAAAATACTTTTTAAAGTAGCATTTTGTGGCTTGGAGGGCTCAGGATCAGTTCCCTTTGGGTATTTGAAACATTTAGGGGTGCTGCCCAAGACAACTGTTAGAATCTGATGACAAATCAAAGCACTCCTTCTTTAACTGTTTTTTTTTTCTTCTTTCACATGGCTTTTTTTCAAGTTTAATTTTTATTTTGAATATTTTCTCCTAGTTACATGTTTCATGTTCTTTCCCTCTCCCCCAAGCCCCCCTAACCCCCCCTTAGCCAATGCACAATTCCACTGGGTTTTACATGTATCATTGATTAAGGCCTAATTCCATATTACTGATAGTTGGACTAGAGTTATTGTTTAGAGTCTACATCCCCAATAATATCCCTATCAGCCCATGTGTTCAAGTAGTTGTTTTTCTTCTGTGTTACTCCTCCCACAGTTCTTCCTCTGAATGTGGCTAGTTTTCTTTCTCATAAGTATGGTTTTTTAAAAAAATTGTCTATGTGATCTATATCTTCTGTCAAGCATGGGGAATATGGAATATATTATACAAATGCAGTTATAGAACCTTTATTAGACTATTTACCTCCTTGTGGAGGGGAGAGGGAGAGATCTGAGTCACAAAATGTCAGAAATCTATTTTCAAACATTGTTTCTACCTATAATTTGAAAAAAGTAAAATTCAATTTTTATAGGTAAAGGACTGGGTTGTGTGTGTGTTCAGTATAACTTCAAGGGAAGGCTCTATGACCTTTTGGGCAATAAGTTCGAGGGTCTCCATGGCAAAAAGTGACTTGTCAAATGGGTACCCAAAAGCGCCGGGAAGCAGAGGGCACTTGGAGTATGAGGGAGAAGGTGCCCTGGTGTCCCCCTGCCTTCCTGGCCTTGCGACACGTCTTTTTTTTTTTTTTTTTTTTTTTTAAACCCTTAACTTCTGTGTATTGGCTCCTAAGTGGAAGAGTGGTAAGGGTGGGCAACGGGGGTCAAGTGACTTGTCCAGGGTCACACAGCTGGGAAGTGTCTGAGGCTGGATTTGAACCTAGGACCTCCTGTCTCTAGGCCTGACTCTCAATCCACTGAGCTACCCGGCTGCCCCGTGATATGTCCTCTTGACCCACACTTCAAGCTCAGATGCATGCCAGGGCCCTCAGCACATACAAATCCCTTGTATGTATTTAGGATACACTCAGACGTGTTGTGTTGGTCACTCCTTCAGCACTTGACCTCCCAGAGCACAGGGACTGTTTTGAGTTTTTGTCTGTCCCCTTGGCACTGGCCCTGGGATCTCTTGGTAGATGATGGATCCACGAGGCCTTGAACATGCTCCCAATTAGACCCTGTTCCCTTGATTTCTTTTTAGTTGGCCTTTCCTGTGCTTTCTTCCTATATAACACATTTGTTTCACCAGAAGGAATTCAGTAGCATGGGTAACAATTTAAATGCAGAGAAAAATAGGAAACAGAACTTTGAAAATAGTTCCCTTTGCCTTTACCCTCAAACAAAGTTCCCCAAACATTTCTATTTCATTGAATGTTTCTCCATTACATGTAAAAGAAATTTTAACGTGTTTTAAAACATTTTGAGTTCCAAATTCTCTCCCTTCCTTGAGAAGGCAGGTAGTTTGATATAAAGTATACATATGAAGTCATGCAAAACTTATTTCAACATTGACCATGTTGCAAAAGAAAACACAGACCCAAAAAGAAGAGTTTTTTGTATTTTTTTAAACCCTTACCTTCTGTCTTGGAGCCAATACCATGTATGGGTAGGCAATGGGGGTCAAGTGACTTGCCCAGGGTCACACAGCTAGGAAGTATCTGAGGCCGGATTTGAACCTAGGACCTCCCATCTCTAGGCCTGACTCTCAATCCACTGAGCTACCCAGCTTGCCACCAAGAAGAAATTTTTTTTTAAAAAAATGCTTTAGCTCTGCATTCAAACTCCATCTCAGAAAGTGGGCAGCATTTTTCATCCCAAGTTCTTAAGAATTGTCTTGGATTTTTATATTTCTGAGAAGAGCTTGATCATTTATGATTGATTATTGTAAATATTGCTTTTAACTGAGTACAGAATTCTCCTGGTTCTGCTCACTTCCCTTTGCGTGACTTCATGTCAATCTTCCCAGGTTTTTCTGATATCTTCCTCCTCCTCATTTCTTAGAGCATAAAAGCATTCCATCACGACCATATATCATAACTTGTTTGGCCTTTCCCCGATGGGTGGGCATCCCTTTGATTTCTAACCTTTTGCCCACCCAGAAAGGGTGGCTCTAAATATTTTAAAACATTTTAGGTCCTTTTTCTTTGATCTCTTTGGGATACAAGCCTCAGTGTGATGTTTTCTGGGTCCTGGCAGTCCAGCCCCTTCATTTCCTATCTGCCCCATGGTTGGCACCTCTTAGACAGGGTGCCCGAGCCTCAGTTCCTGTGTTCTCTTCGCTGCCAGGTTTCAGCGTGGCCCAGAAGCCTTTTGGGGCCACGTACATCTGGAGCAGCATCATCAGCACCCTGCAAGCAGAAGTGGAAGTCAAGAGACGGAGGCACCACTTAAAGCGACACAACGACTGCTTCGTGGGCTCGGACGCTGTGGACGTCGTCTTCTCCCATCTTGTCCAGAACAAGTTCTTCGGGGATGTCGACATTCCTCGCGCCAAAGTCGTGAGAGTGTGTCAGGCGCTGATGGACCACAAAGTGTTCGAAGCCGTCCCCACCAGAGTCTTCGGACGAGACAAGCGGCCGGTGTTTGAGGACAGTAGCTGCAGCCTTTACCGGTTCACAGCTGTGCCTGGCCAGGAGGACGGGCAGGGGGGGAAAGAGAACCGCGTGGGCACAGCTGCCAGGTTTGTCTCGGTGGCCTGGGGGAAGTCACACTTTATCTCTTTTCTTTCTTGACTAAAATCTCAGGCTTATGGCAGTCCTAATCATAGGTGTCCTGTGTATTTAATAGGATCATGCATAAGGGGAAATGTTTATGAAAAGTATTTTTAAATGAAATTAGTTTTCATAAAATGTGTTTGGCTTTGGAAAGAGTGTAAGGAAAGCCTAAGTTTGAATTCTCGCTAAGATGAGCAAAGTAGACGAAGTATTTTCAAGAACAAGTGTATTAAAAACCTTTTTTAGCAAGATCACCTCCTTTAATGTCAATTGCCTCTAAAGCCTAGTTTGAGAACTAAGATGCCAAAGGAAGAACTTGGGGGGCAGAAGCATACTTTTCTGTGATTTGTAGAAAATCCTCAGCCCTGGCTAAATAAATAGTGGGTTGGAAATCAAGATAACGGGCTCTTTTGTAGTAGAAGCTGACAGTTTGGTTCCCAAGTGAATAAAAGCATACAAGACCAGTCAGGAGGATGCATTGCAGCTTATACAATTGAGGAAGGTGTTCGTAGACATTTTTTCAAATGATCTTTATTTTAATAACAAATTTCCACATAGATTTTCCAAAGTTATATGATTCATGTTGTCTCCCTTCTTCCTTTCCTCCCAGAGTTGACAGGGAATTCTGTCTGGGTTATACATGTATTATTAAGCAAAATACATTGTCATATCATTCATTTTTGTAAGTGAACAATCTTACAAAACCAAAACCCCGTCATGTACCCAAATAGTCAAGTGATAAATCATATTATCATCCGCATTTCTACTCCCAACAGTTCTTTCTCTGGAGGGTGCATAGCATTCTTTTTCTGTAGACATTTTATAAAGAACTGGTTTGTGAAATTAGATCTCTTGCTTTAAGACATGAGAAGACACCATTATTTAATTCATCCACTTTGAAGTCGACAAGCTTAGAGGATCTGTGGGAAAATCTGAGTTTGAAGCCGGCTAACTCCCCTCGTGTAAATATCTTCACAAATTTGTCTCCTCAAGGTAAGCCCGTGCTAAGAAACAGAGGATGTCTTTAAATAGAATTAGAGTTATTTTTTCCTTATTAATGCCATCTGTTTGATATTTTCCTCATCCTTTAGGAGAAATAGTTCAGAGAGAACATTGTGTGGAACTTGTTTGTATTTTTCAGTTCTAATAGAAGTCTATTATCTTCTTAAAGCATAAATCAGTGAAGCCATTCTTGAAGAATACTGGCTGCTCTTATTTTGGCTGGCAGAAAGTCAACATTGAAGTCTATTTTGCACGCAGCTTCATTAATATAGCTTAATCACACCAGTTCATTGGAACTTCAAGCCTTTCTCAAACAAAAATATCTTCTTTTCAAATTGTAATAAAATAGATGTAAGATCAATTAAAATGTATCCCCAGTGTTTAATCCTGTCCCAGAATTCAGATTCTAGTGCTCTGGCCGACTGGTTTACTCAACTGTCCATGGAATGCAGTCAGATGACACCCCCCCAGCAGAGTCGTAGAAATCCCGAGCAGAAACGTCGGCAGCCAGCAGGCGAGAGCTATTTTCTAGCTTCAATGAATCATTCTTTCTTCCAAAGTCCTTATTAGCATGAGTTATATGACTTGATCTCTTATCTGACAGATTGAACAACCAGAATTCCTTACATTCTTTGTACAGTAGAAAGCAAAGTCTTTTCTCCTACACGTTAAACAAACCGTGAATTGTTCCCTTTCTTAGAAGAGAGCATTTTCTTAGGTTGATATCTTTTAATGGCCACCAACTTATTGACTTAAGTCTGCAAAGAAAACATTGTGGCGACCGCTTGAGTTGGTCATGGTGAGTTCTTGCCCGCTTCCCCATGCAGTTATTAATGAAGTGTGGCGAGAAGAGACCATCGGACGGCTGCTCCAGCTCATCGACCTCCCGCTGCTCGACTCCCTGCTTCAGCACCAAGACGCGGCCCCCAGAGCCTCCGCGGCCCGGCCGGATCTCATCACCACCAGCAACTATCTGGACCGCGGCGTCCTCAAGGCCTACAGTGACGCGCAGTACGTACGGCGCCTGTCATTTTCGGTCCCCTCTAGAACCCGGAGTTCTGGCAGCTCCCACTCCTGGGCCCGCAGAGTGACGCGCCTGTGGCTCGGATGCCTCCCAGTCTATCGCCACATGTCGTGCCGCCTTCGGGTGGCTAATGCTCAGGGCTTCCATTTCCCAGAGTTTTAACTTTCTAATTTTAAACTCATTTCTGTGCCTCGTAGGGATCATCTCCCAGCCAAGCACAGAAGGTTGTTCTCCTTGGCCAGCCAGCCTTATCTCTTGCAGTAAGGGTGAGGCGATGGAGGGTAAGGGACTTGCCCAGGGTCACCCAGCGAGGAAGTGTCTAAGGCCATATTGGAACCCAGGACCTCCCGTCTCTGAGCCTGGCTCTTCATCCACCGAGACCCCAGCTGCCCCTTCATTAGGAAGGAGGAATCTGGCTGGTTGTAACCGACTCCCTTTGAATGCTGTATTATCAATGAGTTTATTAACAGTGGAATAGCAAGAGACAGTTCATCTTAGCCAAGTCAGTTAGTTCTAACTTTGTGTACCTTTTTGATAAACAATATAGGAATCATTCATCATTAAATCTGTTCATTTGAAGCCTTAATCAGAGTAACTTTCTGTGTTTGTTGTATTTAGATGTAGAATGATGCTTGTCTAATTTTGGAGTTGGAAAGATCTAGACTCCTGTTGTCCAGTTCAAAGAAAGACACAAATTAACATCAATAGCGTGTGACTTTTTTTAAATTTTCCTAAACATTTCCCAATTACATTTTAATCTGCTTCAATTCCACTTGGCAGTTTGCTTGTTCCCCCTTGAATTTAACACCTCTGACTCGTCTATGAGTCAACCAATTAACACTGAATTCAAGAAACATTTATTAAGTCCTTACTGCATTCGCTTCTCTGTACCATAGTCCAGGACTCTAGGATGATAAAGACAAAAAAATAAAAATTGGTTGCTATCTTTTAGGGCCTTGAATTCTACCAAGACTACAGACCAAATTAACATTGGAGTCTACATTTCCTCACTCGTGGTTTTTTCTCTTTCTGAATTTAACAAATGAAATATTCAAATGTACAAAAATCTTATTTTTCCTTTATTGTTTTTTTAAAAATCCACTTTCTATTTCTGTCTAAACTTCTATTAATAACCTGATCATCAGCTTAAAAAATAAACTTCACTTAGATTACCTCTCCTAGCAAAACTAGGAGGCCATAAATTAGACCATAGGCACTTAACCAGTGGTTCCCAAAGTGGGCACCACCGCCCCCTGGTGGGTGTTGCAGCGATCCAATGAGGTGGTGATGGCCACAGGTGCATTTATCTTTCCTATTAATTGCTATAAAATTTAAAAAAATTAATTTCCAGAGAGGCTAAGTAATATTTTTTTCTGGAAAGGGGGGGGGTAGGCCAAAAAAGTTTGGGAACCACCGATCTAGAAGGAAGCCATCTGATACCATGGAAAGAATACTGGACTTGGTGTGAGGAAACCCCACTTCTAGGCAAAGCTCTAGACTTTGTGGTGACTGTGTGTAACTTTGGGTGTTTTTCTTTGCTTTTTTGGGCCTCCCTTTCCTCATCTTAAAATGAGATGTTGCCTTGTGACCTGTAAGATCCTTTCTAGCTCCATAATGTTATTATTCATTGTGCTGCCCTCTCTTAGCCTAGGTGGGAGTATCTCGGTCTATTCTAAAGGCCTTATCTGTTCTACAAGGCACACAAATTCAGGGGGCCATCACTGGTCCAGTTATCGGTCTTTATTGCCATGGGGTCTCCTAGCTCTTTTTCCAGCCCTGTAGACTCTTATGTGCAAAAATCTAGGTAAATTGGTCACATTTACTGCCTGTTTATGTAGACCATATAGCTCTGTGTTGCTTCTTGGGTCACCTGTGGTTTTAATTCTCTGGAATTTGAGATAAAGCATCTCCAGAAAAATACTGATAATTTTAAAATTGGATTTTAGTTTTAGGGAGTTAGGTTGGGATTATTAAATTACTACACAATTTCCCAAATTCTTTCTAGTCTGCTCTTTTCCTCCTTTTGATTTTGGGTACAAGTTGTTATCCATTTGCCTTGTCTTTCTTAGATGTATGTACTAGTAAACCAGTTCAACAAGCTCTCCGCCAAGGGGCAGCAAGGAAAGCCAGACCTAGAACTGGAAGATTCTGGGTTCCAATCTGGCCTCAGACACTTCCTAGCTAGGTGACCCTGAGCCAGTCATTTAACCCCAGTTGCCTAGCTCTTAGCTCTCTTCTGAGGAGAGAAGGTAAGGGTTTGAAAACAACAAAAATAAGTTCTCCATAGAACTGTATCTAACAGGCTGCACCTTAAGCCTTCTTCATGCATCTGATTTTTCCTGGGTGGATTATTTAGGGCAGCCTCCTGAGTGGTTATCATAAATCTAATTTTAGAGGGTTTTATAGAGTTCCAGGGACTGATGGCATCAGTGTGATGTCTTTTCGCTGGACCCCCAGAAGAGCACCCTCCCTCATAGAGAGTCCTTCTTCCCTTTGGATTCAGATGTATTCCTGATGCTGGTACATGTTCAGGGTATTCTTTGAGCTTGTAGAGCATCATTTATGTAGGCATGTGGTCCAGTAGTTCTGGATGCCTTCCTGATTTCCTGTTCCTGAACACAGGCTCTGCTTTTTCACTAGGCAGCCTTTGTGCCCTTCACAGTATGTATCTACTCTGGCATCCTTCCTGTCCATTCTTGCCATTTTTGCTTCATCAGGCTGCTCCTTTGGGGACATCTTGCTCATTCCAATATGGTGGCCTCATTGTCATGAACGAACATCGGTTTGTTAGATGTTTCTTCTTTTTGTAATCAGTTTTTTTTTTTTGGTCCTTTCATAACAATTTTAAATGCTCATGGTCTTTTCTGGTAGCCAGACTTCTCCCAAACTTTCCTACAAATCATTTTGTTCTGCCAGGGTTTCCTCTTACCATCTTCTTCTGTAAATTCTTCCATTGGGTTTAGCTCCTGTGCATCTACTTGGCTAAGGCGGTTCTTAGGCTGTTTGGGCTTCATCCTCGTGGCAAAATTTATTTGAACTTGCATAGGAAAGTTCAGTGATAGTCTTTTTTGGTATCTTTTTTAACACATTTCTCCATTTGAGGGGAAATGGGCATGACTAGCTGGGTTTTTTTTTCCTTTTAAATTTTATTTCTTTTGTTTCCATATCATTCATTTTTGTGAGTAATCTTATAAAACCAAAGCATAAACCCAAAAAATCACATGGCTTTCATCTGCATTCTGACTCCAATAGTTCTTTCTCTGGAGAGTTCTTTGTCCCAAGTCCCTGAGAATTGCATGTTAGCTGTTTAAACTGTGTGCCATGTCTTTTCATCTTACCCTTTTGATTTCATGGTTTTTAATCTTTGCTCTAACCCATTGAAGAAGATGGACTCTCTAAGTACAGCTTAGGTCAGAAATGACCCCACATTCCTAACCAGTGTTTTTCTGTCAAGATGTCATCCCTTTCCATTCTCCCTGATGTCTGGTGCCTTTTGACTTTTTTCTTGAATAAAATATTTATCATAAAACCCCAGCATTCTCGATCATCTTCCCCTATATTTACTTTTTGCATTAATGTTGCCACCTAAAGAATAAATTTATTAAATTAATAAGTTTTGTAGAGTTCTTCATAGGTTTATTCTTCATAATTCATTCATTTTTCTCTTTTTCACGGAAGAAGCTACATTTATGGTGGATTTTTTTTTTGCTTATTTTCACATGAACTGCCAAAAATGACCAGATGTCCTATGAAATGTTTGTTGCATTTTGAAAAGTGATCAAGCTACTTCTTGGTGTGCCTCCCTAAGAACCTGTGAATTCCCATTTAGCACGATCTTCTTTATTTTCTAATTTCATTCATAGAATATCAGTACAAGCAGGATTCCACATCTCCTAGTATGTCGATTTAGAGATTTTATTCTTGGAGGACCAACTGTGAAAATGTTTGAGGATGTAAAAATGGTGTCCTTCTGAGGCCCTTTTGCCCCCTTTTAGCCCCTCTGATGCCCTGTTGAAGGTGGGGTGGGAGGTTGGGGTGAGATGGGATGGGGTTGGGGGTGTAGCCTAGGACCAAGGCTCCTCTGTATCTTTCTTTGAATGTCTGTTCATCTGCCAGCCAAGGATTTGTCTCAGGGATGGCTTTGAACCCGTATCCCTTACTTGGATAATCTCTTCTTACTTATTGATAAAAGGCCAATTGATTAACTGTTGAAGGTGAGCAGTTGGTACACTTTTGGGCTTAGTAAATTGACTGGCTGTAAAAAGTCTCGGAGACAGATATATAAAAATACCTATATTTAATATCTTAAGGTTGTAAGGAAGTGAAAGATAACTGGGTTCCCTAAAAACTATGGGGTTTCTAACTCTACCCACACCCAACTCCAAGATCCTCCCTGTAGGATTTAAATTTTAATGGTTTGACTAAAATATATGAAGATTATAATAATAGTGGTGGTTGCTGATTCAAAGTATTATTGCTCAAAGTTGAAATGACTTTAATAGCTTTTATTTACAAAAGAGGTGGAAAGAGTAAAAGCAGAGAAATACAAAAGAGGAGAAAAGACATTAGCCTATCTAACTAAATATTGCTCCAGTACTCAGCTCAGCCAGGACTTGTTGACCTTCAACCGGAATTAAATTCTCTCCAGAAGGCAGGAAGGGAAAGCCAGCCATCCACTCACCCAAGTTCCCTCCAAGAGGCAGGTCAAGACATGACTGGAGCTGAAGGTGACTCCTGAGGTTAACTTTTTTTCCTTGAGCTGACCTTGAAGCTGACATCTTTCTTGGAGTTGACTTCTTTAGCCCCAGAAATTCAGGGCCTGTTATAGTGGCTTGTCATCCCTTCCTCTTTTCACAAGGGCTAATCAACTTCCAAATTGTCCAGCAGTGCCCAGGGGCAGTGTTTATGGGAAGTACTTCTCACCTTCTGGAGAGGTGAATACTCATCAAAAGGGTTCACAGATTCCTGGCTGATTGAGGTGCGAATTCTCATTTCCTGGCTGATTTAGTTGAAAGGGGAGAGCTCCTCCACCTAGTACTAAGTAGGGTGTTCAAGCTTTTGTGGATTCAATTCCAAAGTAGACAAAGGAGAGTTAATCCTGTCTTCACAGTCTACTGGGGTACTAATTAGGGGTACTTAAGTTATTGTTAACTCAAAATAGACCGAGGGAATACAGAATTCCCTTTTCACATCACTGACCTCTCTTTCTCCTAATCTCTGTCTTCCCCAAAATCTATCTAGCTAAGCCTATTTCTAATATCTTATAAAATAATATATAAATCTTAAAAATACTGTCTCAAGATGGTATTTCCGCAGCTGCCGTATTGCCAGGCTCGCCCAAAGGTTCCTCTGGTTGAGGCAGGAACGGCTACCCACCTGGATAGGCCAAAGCCTGTCCCCTCTCTGCTTTCTCACAGAGATCAGAGAAAAGGATCTTCTTTTCTTCCCACAGTCTTTTTCACTTCAGCCTCTGCCACAGTCTCTCGTCCCAAACTGCCAACCTGGTATTCCCAAATGTTTCCCTGGGAAGTTGCCAGAGAGTTAAGGAAAAGCTGCCTTCTGGACCTTGCTTAGCCCAGAGAGCTCCGGGAGCGTCTCCACGGGGACAGTTGGGCGAACGCTTCTCTCCACTCGACAATTCTCGTCACAGCTTTGGCTCCAGATTCTAAACTGGGCCTAAGACAGACTGAAAGGATGACAGGATTCCCTCCTTATTCCCTTATAAAATCCCACCCCTAATAATACTCCTAACAGGGGTAGCCTCGGACCAAGGCTCCTCTGCATCTTTCTTTGAATGTCTGTCCATCTGCCAGCCAAGGATTTGCCTCAGGGCAGCGGCGAGTCTCCCCGGCCTTTGGATGGGGGCTACCGTGTGGGTCAGGAGCAGCTCTGCCGGTGGCCTCCCTCGTGCCGAGGCTTCGGGAGGAGCCCTTGGGGACGCGGCTCGTTTCTAACCAGCGCTGTTGTTCTAGGGATGACGAATGGCTCTCGGCAGCCACCGACTGCTTAGAGTACCTTCCGGACCAGCTGGTGGTGGAGCTGAGCAGAAGCTTTCCTGAGCTGCCAGACAAAGGAGACGTGTGGAAGGCGCTCCTGTTCGACACCATTAGCAAATACTACAACAACAGGGAGCCTCTGCTAAATCACTTGTTCGACATCCACACGGGCATCGCAGAGCTCCTGGGTAAGCAAAGGCCGCGGGGTGGGGCGGGGCGGGGCGGCTCTCACCGGACAGACAGAAATCTAGAAAACCTGCCGTGAACATTCCTGCAGAATTGGGTTCCCAAATCACCCAGATAGGGAGCATTTCGTAAGGAAAGGGAAAGCCCACTTGATGGGCAGAGCCAGCGGCGTCCATCCCGGGGCATCGGCTCTTACCTTCTTACGGAGGATGGATGGATAAACCGTATTCTAGGCGGTGAGACACGGCAGGAATCCTGGCTCTTACCGTTGGCAGTTGGCAGACTCAGAGCCCTCGTCCAGGGTAGGGTATTAACTTATTAAAAGTAATTTCACAACAGGGTTCTGGTGGAGACGGTGTGTTTGTAACCTTGAAGTTCTCTAGAAATTATACGTTTTTATGTGTCACAGGATATGGTGAGCTATTTTAAACTATAATCACCTTGCAAAGGCCTCCTGGAATTCCTCCCTTTCCCATAAGCCCCCATTGGGGCGCCTCACGCTGCTCCCCCCTTTGTGCTCTGGCTCGTGCCCAGGACCCAGGGGTCTGTTTGCCCCCTGCTGGACCTGTGTGTCGCCTTAGGTGCTGTTGGGCATCTCTAGGCTCTCCTGGCCTCTCCCCCAGGCTCCACACTGACCCCAGCACCCGTCCCTCGTGGCTGTCCATCGAGACGTAGAGGCAGACCTTTGTCTGTGCACCCTGTGCTGCGGGACGCAGAAAGGAGCTTTGAGGTGAAGCGTGCATCTTCCTCTCCTGCCCTTCATTCGGGCCGCTTGCTCACGGTCCCTTCTGGAACGGTACGGCGGTCTTTGTTGGGGCGTCATGGCGGCTCCCCCCGGCTCCCCTGGCCGTTCCCCTCCATCAGAAGCAGAGGAGAGGAATTAAAATAAGGCGCTCCAAGGGAAGCCGCTCTGGGGCAGCCCCGGCCACAGACGTGTCTCCCTGGAGCTCTGCTCTTGAGCCGCCTTCCCCACCATGGCCCGCGGTCCTGGGGCGCATCCTCTTGGCAAGGCTGGCTGCATCTATCTCGGATCTCTTCTCTTCTCTCCCCCAAGAGCCATCCTGAACTCCTGGGGCTATGGAGGAAGCCTTGGGCCAGCCCGCTGTCCCAGGCCGGGCCCACCATTCCCTCTCAGTAATCTCCGGAGGGGCTTTATTTCCTCCAGGATCAAATGCAGATTCTTCTGTTTCATGTTGGAAGCTTTTGGCCACTGGCTCTGGTCCCCCTTTTTGGCCTTCTTGACCGTGACTCTTCTTACAGGCCAGGGGCAGCCCCCTGACCCCCAGCTAGCCCGGCACATCTTGTGGCCCTTCTCTGTGCCTCTGGAATGCCGGGTTCTCTCTGTGTTCCGCCCCCCAAATCCCAAGGCTGGCTTGTACCTTTCTCCAGAAAATGATTGTGTTCCTTTTGTCTGTGCTTTACTAGGTCAACAGTGTATTTTCTGATAGAAGCTCTTAAGGACAGAGAACTATTTAATTTTTGTCTTTTTCAGTGCCGAGAATTACCTGGCACGTAGTAAGGGCTTAATAAGTGATTTAAAGATATTCTTTTAAAGGAGAACTATCTTACATGATAAATTCCTAATCACAACAAATGCTTTAACAAATCTGATATAAGCTAAATAAAATTTAATTTTAGTAGTGTGAAGTTTTTCTCTGGCACAAATCATCATTCTTCAAACTTTATCTTAACAAAACATAAGAATGTTTTCCCTTTGTATCACTTGTTCTCGGAATATAGACATAGTTTGTGGCAACAATTATTTTTTAGTAGAATTTAGAACAAAAGGGATATATTTATTTTTAATTTAACTTTTACATTTTTCCCATGGTTCTATAATTCTTGTTATCTCCCTCCTCCTCCCTGAGCTGACAAGCAATTTCATTGGGTTTTACATATATTATCATTCAAAATAATAGGTATATTATATTGGGTATAGTCAGGTAGATGAATGATTGTGCTATTGAAGCCAAAATGATGAGGTCAGCCCCCTCTTAGTTAATGTTGCTTTGCCCCATGACTGCATACAATATCACTAATAAGGAGTTGCACGTTGCACATAGGGGGTCATTGGAAGAAGGGATTATTTTAAATCATTTCTTGGAAAAATAACTCAGAACCTATCCTTTACTGGTAGTAAATCAATATCCTCCTCTTCACATAGTAAGACTGAAAAAAAGTGTATTGATTTAGATTTTATGTTTAGAATATAGTAAAGGACTTCCTTTTCATGTGGATTAATTGGGGGAAATGGATTCATCAGGCTGCCCTTGCCAGAGCCACAAAATCGCCCCACATTAGATGTTCTCTTGAACAGAACCATGATTCTGTTGTCCTCCATGATGGAGGCTGCCAAGTGGACTTACCCTTTTGTCCCAGGGCTCCTTGAGCGTGTTGGGAAGAGGCTGTAGCGACAGATGGATGTGAAACTACTCTGTGCGTGCCCACAGAAGGCTCCCCGGGAACTGGGGCCAGAAGAGGCCTGGTCTGGGGCTGCCTCTCCCAGCCAGCCAGTTCCTCTGTGGGATGGGCCCGAGGGCAGGCGGAGGACTTCCCCCGCTCCTCCCTGGGCACTTTGGTGCTTGGGTACTTGGAGGCATTGCTGAGTGTTGGCTGAAATGACAAGTTGTCTTGGCCCTTCTTAGTCTTTTTATTTTCATTTAACATTTAATTTTAATTCATAAAAGTGTGAGTTCAGCTAAGAAGTCACATAAGGAGCATTGGTGTACCAAATTAATTTGTCATCTAATAAAACTTAGTTTCACTTGAATAATTTGGCGATTTATAACGGCTTTGCTTTGATAGAGAAGCAGCCAGCGGGATAGGAACAAGCATTTGATGTGAAGCCTCGAGTTTGGGTCCCTGTTAGCATCACGACCCGAGACAAATCCTTTCACTGATAATAGTTTAGTCCTTTTATTCCTGCACATTCTCTCCTGGTTCTGCTCCCTTTGCTGCCGTTCCTGTGCGCCTTCCTGGGCTTTTCTGTTCATCGTTCCTTGTGGCACAGTGGCATTCCCCAATGAATCAGCCCCTTCATTTCCGAGAGCCCCACTTTCCTCTGTTACAAAGTGAGGGGGTCAGACCAGGTGGCCTCAAAGGTCCCCCGTGCAGACCTTGGATCCTCCTCCTGGGGCCTCGGGGAAGTGGGGACGCGGCTGATCCCAGCCTGGCCTGGCACTCGAGATGGCCTCCTGTTGTGGGGGGGGGGGTGGCTTTTTATGGGTGAACTTGGTGGTTTCATTGAAGAGGCTTTTTTTCCTCCACTTAACATCGTTTCGCCTTGTTGTGGTTTGCCACACTCTTTCTTTCTTGGCTCAAGTGAATGGGAAGACGGACAAAGCGCTAGAAGCGACCCAGCTCTGCCTGAAGCTCTTGGATTCCCCCCGGCGAGAGGAGTTCAGAAGGCTGCTGTACCTGATGGCCGTGGCAGCCCGCCCTTCTGAATTTAAGTTACAGAAAGAGGTAAGTGGAGGCCCATCAGTAGCACGTTCCTGAGCCTCCATCACCGCCGAGAGGAAGTTGGCTGCTTGAATGGGCACAAATGCAGGGCCGGGAGGGCCACTCATGCTCTTCTTTTCTCTGTGCGCTTTGGCTTTTTGTAGAGTGATAACCGGATGGTGGTGAAAAGGGCATTTTCTAAAGCGATCGTAAACAACAAAAATTTATCCAAAGGAAAAACGGACCTTTTGGTGCTATTTTTAGTGGATCATCAAAAAGATGTTTTTAAGGTAAGCTCTGAACTGGGTGAGCTGAACTGGGAGAGGCTTGAGTTGAAAGACTTAAAGCCTGTCCGTTCTGTTTCTTAAGATCCCGGGAATGCTGCACAAAATCGTCAGCGATAAACTCATGGCCATACAAAGAGGAAAAGAACCCGAGAGAGACACAGGTAATCGGGTGACTCTTTTTTGTGGGCTGTTCAGGGGCAGGCAGCTAGAATCAGGAGGACCTGGGTTCAAATCTGGTCCCAGACACTGCCTACCTGTGTGACCCTGGGCAGGTCATTTGATCCCAATTGCGTAGCCCTGGCTCTTCTGTCTTAAGGTTGTTTCTAAGATAGAAAGTGAAGGTTTAAAAAGAAATACATTTAAAAAGGAAACTTAGATTTGAAAGTGACTTGCTGTAGGGAAGTATGTTTGTTTCATCAAGCAAGTTCCAAACATTTAATCCACCAGAAAAGAGCATCAGGGAGGGGAGAGGATTCGTGGCCTCAGTGACTGCAGAGAGGCCCAGGAGAATGAGGGCTGGAGAAAGTGCCCCGGGTTTGGCCCTGGCTTTGGCCCCGGGTTTGGCCCTGGCTTTGGCCCCGGGTTTGGCCCTGGCTTTGGCCCCGGGTTTGGCCCCGGGTTTGGCCCTGGGGGTCACTGGTTACTTCAAGGAGAGCCGAGATTCAGCAGAATGGTCCGCCTGGACCCTTTGAGAAGGGGGAGGAAAGGCATCCAAGGAATTTAGCCCCAAAGCCCAAGAGAAGCAGGATGATGGGGGATGGAAGAGCCAGGGGGATGGGCAGGGGGGGGGGTGAGCCAGTGGATGGGGAGAGACTGTGGAGGAGAGGGAGACCACCTTATCGTGTTGGACAAAAGTGAAGGAGGAGAACGAGTCAGAAGGCACCCGAGTGATGATGATGAAGAAGAGGGAGAAGCGGGAGCGCATGGTGAATGGCCGCCATTTTTTCTGTCTGTTGTGAGTGGAGGTTCTCAGCTGAGGGTACAGCTGGGGGAATCATGAGAGGTTTGAGAAGGGATGAAAATCTTTGGAAGAGCTTCTTGAATTAGACATTTCTCCCACCCAAAAGAGGAAGCAGCTTGACCAGAGTAAGTGAACCAAGGGACGAGTTTAGGATCTGACCTTGTGATGGCTGAAGGCTTAACTTGTTTTTTCATGAGTTTGGAGACGTTCACACATTGTTTTATGAAATATTGCCTGGATAGCATCATTCATAGGGTCAAGAAAAAAAGGTGAATTGTCCTGAAAATCTCTCCCTTTTATTTAAGGCTATGTCTTCTGCCAGAGACATGACCAAAGTGAGTATCACAGCAATACCCAAAAAGCTACAAAGGAAGAGCTTTTGTCTTTGCTAAAAACTATTGATGAGGACTCAAAAATATCTGCCAAAGAAAAGAAGAAATTGCTACGTCAGTTTTATGAAAGTCATCAGAATATCTTTGTAGAATATTTTGGAGATAGAATTTCAAATATTTTTATATAAATTGTGTATTTGAGAGTGATTCTGTATATCTGAAAACCAAATGTATAATCTGTATTGTCAGTTTTGAAATGTTGCTTTTTAGAGAAACTGTGATGAATAAAATATTTGCTTATATATGCCCTTTGTGTGTCTGAAACTTAACATGAAGCTGTGAAGCAAGCAGGATGTTTCTGGCTGTGATTTTGAATATAGACCATGAATAAGCTCCCCAAAGAGAAGGGAAAAGCTAAGGCATCCCCAGAGTTGATTCCTAGTAAGAAACCTCATGGGAATGTTTTCCCAAGAGCTCAGGCCAAGAGGCATCTTGACAAAATGTGAAGAATTAAAGAGTGGAAAAGAAGATTTCTCTTTGCCAGACACTCCTGCCTGTCTCGGGACAGAAGTACCAAAGTGCCATGGGCCCCCAGCAAGAAGCCTACATTCTGTGGGGGTGGGGAGAGATACCTGGCCAAAGACAAGTAAATACAAAATGCATACACACTAAATACAATTTGGGGAAGTCAGAAAAAGCCTTTTGAAAGAGGTGGTGTTTAACCTAGGAGATTCTGGGAGAAGGAAAGTGGACCCAGCATGGGCTCAAGCCAAGGCACCAAAGTTGGAGGAAGAATGGTCTCTCCTGGCTTGGGGAGGCCAGTCTGGCCGGAACAGAGGATGTAATTAGCCTGAAAGGCCAAGCTTGGAGCCAAGGAGCTTTCAAGGCTCAACGAAGGCATTTTATTTCATCTTAAGAGGCAATGGGCAGCAACAGATACTGGCCTCTTTGGTGGAGAATGAATGGATGGAAGAAGAGAGGACTTGACAGGGAGATAAATTACAAGACTATTGGAGCAGTCCAGGTGAGTGGTAAGAGCCCGGACCAGAGTAGATTTGGTAGAAGGACAGTGGTCAAGACTTGGCAACTTAATTGTATATGGTGGACAAGGGCTGGCGAATGAAATGGAATAGAATAACACACTCAAGTTTGTAGTAGGGTCTTGCTCCAATTCAGTCCAGAAAAATTAATTTTATTCAAATAACTGGTTTAAGGTAGTAGCATAACCTCATATTTGGGGGGGGATAGCCTGGGGACTATTTAGGTAGCCCCAAGGCTGACAAATAAGTCTGGGGAATAGTAGAGTAGCCTCTCTGGAGCCAATGGAATAGCCCAATATATAGCAGCCCTAGGTGTGGCGTGGGTTTGCACATTTATTAGGGTCTCCCATTCCAGGGAAGTCTCCACCTTTCCCCTAAACCCTGGAAAATGGGCATGGTAGAATCCAGGTGGAGGTATGGTGTCTGAGAATAAGGAGCATGTGCATGTTTGAGGAATCCTGGAATGCCAGAGTCCTTAGTGCCCATGTCCCATGTTCTCCCCATGGACCACTTTGTCATCATTTGTCAACGTGGGAGACACTTCCCTACTCTTCTGGAATGTTTGTTTCAATGATGGGACTGGGGTGGGGGATGCCCTCCCTTACCTATAGGGGAAACCCCTATAGGTAATTAATTTTGTCTTATAGTTCAGAACTAAAGTAAATATAGAATATCATAAGGAAGCTTAGGCAAAAGCTGATGCATAGAATGGAAGTATGAAATAGAAATATGCTAATAGGGCTTTTTAAAAAATTCCCTTTGATTTTTTAAAAGGCTGTTGCAAAAATAATCATACTTCATTATGAAGATGGAATATTCAATTACCCATCTTGGTTCATTCTTAAGATCCCAATTTTGTTATAAGTAAAAATCTAGTAACATTCCAGAAAAATAGGAGTAAAAAAAAAAATGACAATTTGTTTTAAAATAGCAACTTAAAAATAAAGTTAAAAAGATAAATCAAGGCTTTTTTCAGAAAAGGGAACTAAAATTAAGAAGGGAAAACACAAAATCTGTATCATGGCAACATACAAGTTCTTCCTCTCTAATATGACACATGGAGTACTTCATATATCCCGTGTGATCTTAATTATGCTACAGGTAGACTCAGCCTTATTTTATAGATTCAGTCACTGAACCTTGGTTCCCCTTAAGGGGCTTTCCCGTCACTAGAATACTTTAGTCCAAGTCAAAGTCCAAATTCAAACCTGGATCAGGTCTGATTGTCTTTCTGCTATATATTATATTGCCTCCCTGAGATGGTGATTGAGTTTAGTTTCATTTCCATCTAATCCTTTATGGATCTGAGACTTGGACTTTAGATTAAAACCCAACAAGGTCCATTAATGCCCCCCCTGAAAAAATATGAGGGGCAGCTTGGTGGAGAGAAAGCCAGACCTGTAGATGGGGCATCCTGGGTTCAAATTTGACTTCATAGCTTCATACTATGTGAGGTTCTTCATAGCTATGTGACCCCTGGATAAGTCACTTAATCACCATTGCTGAGCCCTTACTGCTCCTCTGCTTTGAAACCAATACTTCGAATTGATTCTAAGACAGAAGCTAAAGGTTTTAATTTTTTAAATAGTTTTTTTAACAATAATTTTTATATTTAGAAAATAGATACCTTTTATATTTATAATCTATAAAATGTATAAAAATAATTTTATATTAATGATGGATAAAATTTCATATTTATAATTTATAAAATGTACACAATAATTTGTATATGATTTACACAATTTATAAAATTTTATAAAATAAAAATTGTTAATAATTTATTCAGCAAACAACTAACTTTATAGAGGAAGGCAGTGGACAGTTTTGTGTCTGATGGCAAATCACTCCGGTTTCTTTGCCAAGAAAACCCCAAAGGGGCTCATGGAGAGTCAGGCATGACAGAACAACAGTTGTTGAACAACAACGTCCTAGGAGGAAGAATGTAATCGGTAACATCCCCATTTATTACTAGGGTGTGGGGCAAGCAGGAGATGCCGATTAGAATTATAGGTTTGTTGTTTTTTTTAAACTTACATTCTGTCTCAGGAGCAGCCTTTTCAGAGAGAAGGGCTAGGGCTAGGCAAACAGGGCGAAGTGACTTAGCCAGAGTCACACCGCTAGGAAACGTCGGAGATCACATTTGATCCCAGGTCCTCCCATTCCCGGACTCGGCTCTCTCTCCACCGAGCTGCCGCAAGTCCTTTTGGAGCAGAACCCCGACCCCTCCTCACCTCCCCCAACTTTAGCTCAGGTCCCAACCTGTCCTTCGTGGGCTTCAATCTGGGCTCCCCCATCCCCTGGCCCTTCATTTGAGACTTTCCCTAGGCTGGGGAGGGATGAACCCACTAGAGTTTACCTGAGGCGGGGTTAGACTACGAAACTGCCCCACTGGGCGGCCCCCTCACATTACTTAGCTTAGTAAGGGGAGTAAGCGATGATAGCCGGGTTTCTCGAAGGGGAGGCAACCGGTGGGCTGGCGGGATATCGAACATGGGTCAGGGGCAGCTCTGGACCTGGGTTTGAATGCTTCCTTTGCCGTTCAGTTCTTGAGTGACCAGAACCAGGGTTTAATTTCTCTCAACTATAAAATGGAGGGTGCTGGGTATCACTCGAAGGTATCTTCCAGCACCCAAGTCTGAGGTCCCCTAAAGGTGGGCTACTACTTGTTCTTCCTCTTCGCGACACCCCTCCCCAGACTAGGGAAGGTCTCAAATGGAGACCAGATTGAAGCCCACAAAGGACAGGGTTGGGATTTGAGCTAAAGCAAGGGGAGGGGGAGCGGGGTCGGGGTTCTGCTCCCAAAAGGACAAAAGGAGCCCGAGGCCAGGGCAACCTTACCCTCCCGCCCTCACCTGCGCTGACATCACAACACGCTCCTGGACCAGTTTTAGTTTCTGCTAACAACTGTGATTTAAATTACGGGTAACGGCAGCGTCAGGGACAGCAGGTGGCTTAAAGCCACCACTGGATACACGGGAGTGGGCGGGAGAGGGGATCCTGACTCTTGCGCACGCGCGCCCCACCCACTTCCGTACAACAAGATGGCGGCGCCCAGTGCGCTCCAGGCGCCGTTGCGCTCCCCGCCCCCCGCCCGAGGACCGCTGGGCGGCTTCCTAGCGAGAGGCGTGCCAGGCTTGGCTGCTCTGGGCCCTCCCCTTGCCCGCTGCCGCCCCTGCTCCCGCTCCAGCATCCGCCTGAGTCACGGTGGTGCGTGTTCCCTAGCCTCTGGGCCCCGGCGCGGCAACGGTAAGCCAAGAGGACCTGGGGGTGGGGGAGTAAGGATGTAAGGGGGGGCGGGGAGGCCGCGGCCGCGGGCTGGTCCCGAGGCGGAGCTCGCGGCCTCCTAGGAGCATCCTTGGGCTTGAGCAGCCGCCCAGGTATTGCACGGGCTGTGCTCAGCCGGACGTGGCGGGAGGGAGCGCTGCTGGGGGCCTGCCCTGCGCGGGGTGGGCGTCTGGGAATGCGAGGACAAAGGGCGAAGACATCCCAGCTCGCACGAGGGCTAGAGCGGACACCGATGTAGCGCTCCCCGGGTGCCGGGCACCGTGCCAAGCGCTGTTCGTTTATCCTCTCCTTTGATTCTCACCTCCCGCCCTGATGTAACTGCCGCGAGGATCCCCATTTTACGGATGGAGAAACTGAGGCTGGCAGAGGCAAAGTGTCTTGACCAGGGTTTCCCAGGTAGGAAGTGTCTGAGGTCAAATTTGAACTCAGAGCTTCCTGGCTGTGCACTGTGCACCCTAAAAGAGCCTTTTCTCTTTCTCAATATATCTTTACTGGACCCTCTACCGGGGTTCGGACCCAGGTTCCCCGGCTCTTCTTCGGCACTGAGAGTAGATGAAGTGCCTGGCCCTTGAGGTCCCTTCCAGTTACACGAATATGAAAATACTCATTGAGAGGCGACTAGGCGATTCATTATTGTCCGGAGCCCCCAGACTAGTTGGGAAAATAAAGGGAATTACTGCCCATGCCATGGAGATTATATAAATGCCAGTGACTAGAGCCAATCAGCTTTCTCGGAGGCCAAAGGGGCGAGGCTCCGAAGGGAGGTGGAACTTGAATTGGGGCCAGGATTACTGAGAATAAAATTAAAAATTTATCATTCGCCTGGAAAAGGGAGGTCCTGGATTCAAATTTGGCCTCAGGCACTTCCTAGCTGGTTGATCCTGGGCAAGTCACTTTACCCGCATTGCCTAGCCCTTTTATAGCTCTTCTGTCTTACATCTGATACACAGTATTGATTCTAAGACACGGAAGGTAAGGGTTTTAAAAAAAAAAAACAACAATTCATCTTCATCAGGATGGCCATGCTGAATGAATGAAAGGTGGGGGAGGGTGGCATTTATTAATTACTTACCTTATTCCAAGCACTGCTATTTGGGGAATTAAAATGGAGTGGGAGGGGAGAGGAGGACAGGGACTTCGTGGCAGAGAGACCAGACAAGTAATAAAGTGTCCAGGTTCTCCAGAGTCCATGGTGCAAGGAATGGAGCGGACCCGCTTTGGGATGGAGGGAGAGCCCTGCGGCTCTCACTATGGGATTTTGGGCACCTCAGGTGGTGGGGGGAGAAGGTGATAGTAAACTTTAGAGCCACAGCAACTTTTCATTAAATCTATATTTGGGTGTGTGTGTTAATTTTATAAAATTATGCATGTAATTATACATATTTGTATATAAATTTTATATATTTGTAAATATGAGAAATTAAATTTTACAGAAGAATCTTAGCATTTAATAAGGAAGAATCAAGTAAATTAACACAGTGAAAAAAATGCTTTTATCTTTTGTCTTTTTCTATACCTGTTAGAATTTCTACTACTTCTAGCTTTTTTTTCCCATTTGGTTGTCAGTGTTGTGGGTCTACTGCTTTCAGCTATCATTATTTGTAGGTCTTCCCATATTTCCTTGTATGCTTCCTAGTTGACGTTTTTGTGGCACCATGATATTCTGTTACATTAATATCTTGTGGGGCTGGTAGTGGAGGAGCTTTCATTGGTGTAAACCACCTCCACTGATACAAGGTGGGTTACAGAGTTGCTTGGGTACTTTGAAATTAAGTATTTATAGGACCATAAATTTAGAACTGGAGGGGAGTTTGGTACTCCAGCCCCTTCATTTTACAGATGAGGAAAAGGAGGCTCCTAGAGGCTAAGGAATTTGCCCAAGGTCACACAGGCTTACCTATGAGCTTATATTAGATATGTGTCAGAGACAGGGCTGGAACCCAGGCTCTTCTGAAACTAAAGTTGACTCCCTATCCAATACATCATACTATTTTTCCTAATTTATTTAATAATTTTCACAGAAAGGTGATTCAATGGCTCGACCACGAGGCCTACAGACTGGAGGCTCTGCATTCAAATCTGGCCTCAGACACTTCCTAGCAGAGTGACCCTAGGCAAGCCACTTAACCCCCATTGCCTAGCCCTTACCACTTGTCTTTCTGCCTTGGAACTGATTTTAAGACAGAAGGGTTGGGGCAGCTGGGTGGCTCAATGGATTGAGAGTCAGGCCCAGAGACGGGAGGTCCTGGGTTCAAATCTGGCCTTAGATACTTCCTAGCTGTGTGACCCTGGGCAAGTCACTTAACCCCCATTGCCTAGCCCAGGCGTCGGCAACCTTTTTTGGCTGTGAGAGCCATAAACGCCACATTTTTTAAAATGTAATTTCGTGAGAGAGCCGTACAGTGCTCACAGTGCCGCTCCAGTAACAGCGCCTGAAAAAAAATGGGACTTTATGGCTCCTGCAGAAAGAGCCCTATCTGGCCCTCAAAAGAGCCAGATATGGCTCGAGAGCCATATGTTGCCGACCCCTGGCCTAGCCCTTACCACTCTTCTGCCTTAGAACCAATACCCAGTGTGTGTGTGTGTGTGTGTGTGTGTGTGTGTGTGTGTGTGTGTGTGTATGTGTGTATGTATAAGATGGGAGAGTAAGGGCTTTAAAAATAAATAAATTATTTAATGATTCTTAAATTGTTGCACGTATAGGTTGTTTTCATTTTTTATGAATATTTTATGCAAAGAGATCCTTTCCCCATCTTTTTTTTTTTTAATGAAGTCCTAATAATAGAATCCACCGAGTCAACATCAAAACTCTGATTGCATAACGGCCTTCTAAAATGTTTTTGCCAGTACACCAACAATGTGTATCAATGTCTATTTCACCAGCACCGACTTTGTTTTGTTTTCTTTTAACCCATACCTTCAGTCTTAGTATCAGTTCTAAGATAGAAGAGCAGTAAGGGCTAGGAAGTTACTTGTCCAGGGTCACACAACTAGGACGATGTATCTGAGATCAAATTTGAACCCAGGTCCTCCCAATTCCAGACCTGGTGTTCGATCCACTGAGCTCCCTAGATGCCCCACAGCATCTTTTATGATGGGGTTTTATAAACATATGAGAGGCAGTGTTGCAGAAATAATGAAGAACTGGATGTAAGGCCCACCTTGGAAACATACTGATTTCATGGAAGCAAGTCTGTAGGACTGTGAGATGGAGGTCTGGATTGGAAGACAGTTTCCTCATCTGAGAGTTCCCTATGTCAGTGAAATGCCTAAACCTGTCTAGCCCCTGTCTGTCTATCTGTCTATCCGAGTATAGATACGTATATACATATACATGTAGAGAGCCGTAAACAAACACTTTGATCTGTAATTCATATCAGATCCAACTATAACTGATGATTATAACCAATTTATAACTTCTTTCATTATTCAAAGTTTTCTTGTGTAATAAATCATGTTATTTTGAAGAGAAAGGGGATATGTTGGGAGCTATTAAGAGAAATTAGAATCTCAAGTAGATATTTTTATCTGGACCCCATCAAAAGATCAATACAGACCGGCAGAGCTGTGTATTGGCTTTTCTCCCTATTAGGTTCGAGAAAAGGAGTGGGCTATGTAAGATAAAAATTTGAGATTCCTCTTTTGATTCCCTTCATAATTCTCACCTTCCTTTAAAATGCATTATAGTCTTATTGAAAAAGCTTTGGGCTCTCAGGAATCCAGCAGGAGGGGGGCTAACACTGTTCCCCTTTGACCGAGAATGCAGCTGTCTAGTATGGCCAAGGTCGAACCCTTGGCAGGGCATTTTGCCTAGAATTAAAGTAAAATAATGAGGCTCAAAAAAATTGTTTAATACCATCAAGGCTGAGAATTTCAGGGGCTTTTCGGCCTAATGAGATGTCCCAGGCTCCACTTGAAGATAACACATATAGTTGATAGTTTAGCATAGGTTTTTTATCTACACCTGGAGGCTTCTAAGGCTTTTGTTTTGACTATAGTAAAAATACTGCTCTCTGTAACTGTGGGAAACTTTCTTGGGCTTTTGGGGGATGGGGATCTTTAATTTCCTTTATAATAAATTGGTGACTCCATTTTACCTCGGAGCACTTTAAGCTAACAAGCCGTGCTTCCAATCTGTTTCGTTCTTTACATCCGACGACCATCCTAGGCCACTCAGATAAGTCTCTGGTTATAGAGCAGGATCTATATATATACATACACACAATAATGTTTATTGAATACAAGATACAAACAAAATGCAATATCAACAAGATACAATAATGAATGTTGTCTATAAGATACAAAAATTGTATATATAGAATATGAGACACAACCACATAATATGTATACATACATAAAAATCATAATATGTATATATACATAAAAATACATATAGATCTAGAAAATGTTTCATAGTTACCATTCTAGTCAGTGGAAGATAGACAGCAGCTGTTGAATGCCTTCCCCTAGAAGATGGTCTCCATTCACTCTGTGTTTGTCCTATCTACTTATTTATATACATAGTCTCCCCATTAGCCTGTGAGCTCCCTCACTAATACAGTGTTGGTGGAATTGAGAGCAGATGCACTCATCCATCAATACCATTCCTCAGTCTATATCCCAGAGATCCAAAAAAAAGGGGAGGGAGGGAAAGGACCTGTTTGTACAAAAATATTTACAGCAGCTCTTTTTGTGGTAGCAGAGAATTGGGAATTGAGGGGATGCACCATTCATTGGGGAATGGCTGAACAAATTGTGGCATATGGTTATAATGGAATACTATTATGCCATAAGAAATAATAAACAGGACAATTTCAGAAAAAGCTGGAAAGACCTTCATGGACTGATGATGAGTGAAATGAGCAGAACCAGGAGAACATTGTACACAGTAACAGAAATATTGTACAATGATCAACTTTGAAAGGTTTAGCTCAGCAATACAATGATCCAGGACAGTTCTGAAGGATTTAGGACAACAAATGCCAATCTACCTCCAGAGAAAGAACTGTTGGAATCGAATGCAGATCAAAGCATATAATTTTTTCACTTTATTTGTGTTTTTATTTTAGAGTTTTAGTTTTATGTGAGTATTCTCTTATAACAATAAATAATATGGAAATGTTTTACATGATAATACATGTATAATCCAGATCAAATTGCTTACCATCTCTGGGAAGGGAGAAAGACAGTTTGGATCTTATAACTTCAGAAAACTTATGTGGATAATTGTTATTACATGTAATTAATAGAATAAAATATTTTCACCAAAAAAAATTTTAAAGACATTCCCAGAGACACCTGATGAAAAATGTCATTTGCCCTCTAAGAAAGAACTGATGGAATATGAAGGTGGACCAAAACGTACTATGTTTCACTTTCTTTTTTCTTCTCTTTTTTCATTTGAGATTTCTTCCACAAAGTGACCAGTATGAAAAAATGTTTTAGATGATTGCACATGTAGAATTGTTCCAGGGAGCAAGGAGGGGCAGGGTGGGAAAGCTGGAAAAAGGGAGAGGGTTGGAACTCAAAACTTAAAAAAAAAAAAAAAGAATGTTTAAAAAATCATTTTTATGTGTAAGAGGGGAAAAAATAATTTTTTTTTTTAATATTAAGGTCTCTGAAGGCAAGGACTATTTTTTTTTTTTGCTTTTTTTCTTTGTATACCTAGTTTTTAGCCCTGTGTCTGGCACCTAGTAATGGCTCAATAAGTGTTTGTTTATTGACTGACCAATTGTGCTCTATCTCCATGGAAGCAAAACTGACAAAAAGAGACTGAGGTAGTTTTGGCCTTTCTCACTGTGCATAGTAATGGACAGGGTGCCGGGGAATTGGAATCAGGAAGACCTGGGTTTCAATCCCAACTCAGACACTTCCTAAATCACTTGATCTTTATATGCCTGAGTTTCTTCAACTGTAAACACAAACGAGGTTGGACTCAGTGGCCTTTAGTCTGGGTTCTGAAGTCTTAAATCATGTTTTGGTTTTCTCACATAAAACATTCTAGTAACATAGGGCTTCTTGGGGTCTGAGAACTGATCTGATTACTTCAGTGACTAGTTCAACATAATCGGGTTTTTTTGTAGTCCTATGTAGTTTGTTTTATGAACTTAATCACATTTTAAGAAGGGGCCCTTTCACTTGACTATAGCGACTTTGCCTGAAGAGTTCAAGGCACAAAAAAGGTTAAGGATCCTTTTGGTAATGGGACCTTGACCAAAAAAAAAAAAAAAAAAAAAAAGCCAAATCAGGGCATTTCAGAATTGGTTTAGTCAGGGCATAGGGGAAAGGAGGAAGTGCCAGGGAGTTTCAGTACCTTTTTTCCTCATGCAAAGAGATAAGGGAAAGATGCAATCTCTAAGCTCCTGTGTTATTGGTGTATGCCTGGAAAATTCCAGTTCCATTGGCAGCCCCTCCATTCCCTTGCCTGGATTTTCTCCTCAGATCTCAGATGAATATGATATGGCTCCTTCTCTCTGCCCTGCTGAGCACAGGCTGTTCAGGAGTTTCCCTAAAGCCATTGGGCTATTCTTTGATCACCTGCCAGGTGGGGGATGGAGCTAATTGGTGTTTAGGGAGGTACTCTTTGTTATTCCATGACTTAAGACAGTACAGGTGCCAATTTTTTTTCAATATTGGACATCCCTGTTGAAAAAATATGCATCTCAGTTCCCCCACAACCTCTCCTTCAGTTGTGGTTGTTAACACCTCAAGAATAGTAAGAGACCCAGGAACAAACCAGACTTCACAGAAACCCTTACAATCCATTAGAAAGTCCTGTGTCAACAGGACTTATAGGTTGTCTTAATCCAAAGCTGGAATGTTAGCCCTGTTTTAATTAGGCCTCCAAGTCCCTGCTAGCCCACCCCAGCCCATTGTTGGCCACAGCTGCCCAATTCACTCAAGTCAGAAACATTGTTCTCTCCAGCATGCTGTCTTAGAGGAGAGAGCTAGATTCATTTTTAATGTGGTTATTTCATTTGCATTATTATTAACAACCATCCATGAAAACAAACATTTAAATAAAGAAAAAAGAGTGATCACCTGTGCAACTAGAAGCTCCAAATTTATATAATTTTAAAAAATATACCTTAACAAAATAATACAGTGATGTCCTTCCTGCCCTTCCATTCATTTTATTCTGTATAGTTTTCCCTTTGGATTTCCTTGTTGATTAATGAGGATAATATTTTTATATGGTTGTAGCCAGTATGTAGATGGTGGTTCCTAGACTGCTTTCCTCCATCTGCCTGATTTAGGATCATAGCTTAAGACCTCAGAGGTCATCTAGTCCAACTTCCTCATTTTACAGTCAAGGAAACTGAGGTTCAGATGAAGCGATACAGGTAGAAAGTGGCAGAGCTGGGAGCCAAGGTCAGGACCTCCAAACTCAAGTTTACTGCACGTTTCTGAACTTCCTTCAAGGATCTTCCCACATTTCCAGACATTTCCTACAATGACTTACTAGGAACAGGTTTCCTAAGCAATTTGCTGCAGATAAGCAAACATTTATAGAGTGTTCATTACATGGAAGGCATCATGGGGTTCTGCCCTCAAGAAACTTGCAGTCTAACAGGGATTGGAAAAAGACCACAATCCAGTAGAATAAAGAAAGAGTAAGGCACCAAGGAGACTCCAAGGAGCCTGTAGACAGATTGTTTTCTTCTGAGGGAGGACTAGATCTTTGGAAAGGCTTCATGGCCTTATTCTTGTCTGATATGATTTTGTTTGGTGGTCTCATCAGCTCCCATGGTTTGTTATCATCTCTGCAGATAACTCTCAGATCTATTTGTCTAGTCCCAGTTTCTCTTCCAAATTCCAGGCTCTCATTTCCAGATGCCTATTAGACTCCTCAAACTCAATGTCCCACAAACATCCTAAACTCAGCATGTCCAAAACTGACATAATAATGATATCTTTCCCCTAAACCCTCCCCTCTTCTGGACTTCCCTGTTATTCTCAAGGGAACCACCATCTTCCCGGTCACCCAAGCTTAAAATCTAGTTGTCATCATCTCCTCACTCTCATTCCTCCCCATCCCATAGCCCATCAGTTGTCAAGTCCTGCCATTTCTACCTTCCTAACATCTTGTAGACACCCCTTCTTTCTTTTGACACTGCCGACACCCTGGGGACAGGCCCTGGCCACCTAGATTATTGCAATAACTGCTGGTGGTCTGCCTATCTCATCTCTCCCCACTTCAATCCATCCTCCATTCAGTCACCAAAAGTGATTTTCCTCAAGCGAAGGTCTGATCATAACTCCCTCTACCCCATTTAGTAAACTCCAGTGGCTCTCCATTACATCAAATAAAGGGCTTTAAAATCCTCTATTTAGCTTTTAAATCTCTTCATTATCTAGCCCCTTTCTATCTTTCCTGTCTCCTCATACCTTATTACTTTCCTGTACTCTGACCTAGTGATACCAGCCCACTGACTCCATGCATTTTCTTTTTTTTTTCCTTTTTCTTAGAGCTGTCCTACTCCCCATGACCCTATTTGGGATCTTCTTGGTAGAGATGTGGAAGTGGTATGCCATTTCCTTTTCCAGCTTATTTAATAGATGAGGTAACTGAGGCAAACAGGGCTAAGTGACTTGCCCAAGGTCACACAGCTAGTACATGTCTGACACCAGATTTGAACTCATGAAGTTGGACCTTCCTGATTCCAAGCCAAGTGCTCTAATTACTGCTCCACCAAGTCTCCTTGATTCCATGCATTTTCCCTGGATGTCCCCATTTCCTGGAACTTCCTCTCTCCTCATCTGTGCCTCCTGAATTTAACAGTTTATTCTGGTCTCAGCTAATGGACCACCTTCTACAAGAAGCTGTCTTTCCCAGTCCTCCCGATCTTAGTGCTTTCCCTCTGGGCTAGTCCCATTTAGCCTGCATATATCTTTGTCCATAGTTGTTTGCATGTTGTCTCCCCATTAAGAGTGTGACCTGGAGAGCAAGGACTGCTTTTTCCTCCTTTTCTTTTGTATCTCCATTGCTTAGTCTGGCACATAGTAGATGCTTAATGAGTGCTAAATGACTACTTGGCTTCATGGAGGAGCCTTCTAAGTCTTAAAGGAAGAGAATAAAGTCAGTAGGAAGGAAGGAAACTAGTATTAAGTACCAACTCTATACCAGGCTCTGTGCTAAGCACTCTACAGCTCTTAGTTCATTAGACCACATTCGGCTCTGCCTCAGCTTGGGGTCATAGAGTCCAGCACCCTAAGCAGAAGAGATAAAGATAAATGGGAAATCATTCCAAGGTGGAGTGATGATGGTATCCACAAAGGCACTGAAATTGAAGAAGCCAGGGCCAAAGAAATGGGGACAGTGGTTGGGCTGGAAGGTAGAGTTTGTGAGGGAATCATATGACGTGAGGGGCAGGAGGATGCAGATAGGACAAGGGCAGCCAGGTGGCCCAGGGGCTAGAATGCACAGGACTTGGAGTCAGGAAGAACTGAATTGAAATCCTGCCTCAGAGATGTCCTGGCTTTGTGACCCTGGGCAAGTCTCTTGACTCCCATTGCCTAGTCCGTACTGCTCTTCTGCTTTAGAACCAATACAATGTCTTGATTCTAAGACGGAAGGTAGGGGTTTTAAAAAAAATAGTGTCTCCCTCCCAAGGTGGTTGTAAGGATTGAGTGAATTCCTACAGGGTGTTCCAGTAGCCTTAGTGCTGACTTGGGACACCCTGTCTGAATTCATCTGATCCATACAGCTACCCTGCTATTCTTACTTAAATTTTAAACTGCACTCCAACTTTTGGTACACAGGCATATATTTGGTACACAGGACTCTGCAAACCTTGAACTGCTTTGTAAGTGTTGATGATGATCATGATGATGATGATGAAGTTGGAAGATGGCAGTTGGAGCCTGATTATGGAGGGCCTGGAATGCCAGAACCAGGCATATAGACCTGACTTGGGACAGAGTAAGGTAGCCACAGTGAGTCTTTAAGTGGAGAGCTGCCCCGATCAGAGCCAGGCTTTAGGAAGATTTCTCCCTGGTCCCAGCCAGGGCCCGGTGTGGTTAGGGGAGAGAGAAGACTACAGGTTAGTTAGCCAAGAAGGGCCCCGGGGTGGCAGGGAGACAACTTACAGCCAGGGAAACCCTGCCCCAGACTCATTCTTCCACTTGCTAAGACTAATGACTGCCCGAGGCTCCACAGGTGGAACTCAGGCTTGGGACTCCAAATTCAGAATCTTGGTTATGCCTGACCTGTAGTAGTTTGGTTTTTTGGGTTTGTTTTGTTTTAACTTTGGTTTTTATTCTCTGAGGGGGGCACGGAGGGTTTCCCACAGGCGGCCCTTTTCATAAGGAAGGCGGGATCCCGGAGCATTGAGGCTCGCCGCCCAGGTTCTGGAGAACCCGCAGGGATTTCTGGAGGGCCTGGGGGGAGGCCGGTCACTGGCCGTCAGAGCCCAGAGGCCCCAGGACTTGGTCCTGTCTGCCCTCCGTCCTCATTTTACCGAAGAGGGAGCAAAGCCCGGAGAAGCCACCCATCAGTGACTTCATTGCTGTCCTTGTCTTCCCTCTGCCAGGAAACCGAACAGACCCACCGAGGATGGCCGAGAAGGGGGAGGACAAGCCCCACCACTCGAGTGAGGGAAGAGCCAATGATTCCGAGCAAGCCCAGGAAGACGGTGCGGACGGGGCTGACGAATCCGTTCGGAAAAAGATCCGCCAAAGCACTCCCAGCCCGCAGAGACTTCCGAAGCCCCAGTGTAAGCCCAAGGCCCTTTCTGGCGGTCCAGGTGCCCGGTTCCGCCTTCTGTTCCGAGCTGCAGGGGGTGGGGAGACACTGCTTGTGGCACGTGACCTCAGGGGGCCAGCGTGAGCGGTAATTAGCGTGGGGTCAGCCCTTACAGAGGAAGGTATTTCAGAATTAGCCCATCGGCCTCTCCTCTTCTGGGAGAAGTGCATTTTATCCGGCTCTAGTCACAACACCTGGAAGCAGGGGATAGTGGGGGATCTAGAGCTGGGAAGGACCGCGGTGGGCATCCTCCCTCTCATGTTAAAGATCAGAAAACTGAGGCCCAGAGGAAGTACGCAATTTACCCGAAGTCATACTGTATGGACTAAGCCTCAAAGGTAGGATTTGAATCCAGGTCCCTTGACTCCAAAGCCAGGATTCTTCCCACTGTACCATATCGATTCCCAGTGTTCTTAGCTATATTCTAATTTGTATTTCGGTTGGGATTTTTTCTTCACATTGTCATTTCTTCACGTATCTTTTCAGTCACCTCCATTGAACTCTCCCTTTTGATAGATAAGAATTTTTTTGATAGATAAAATAGATTTTGATAGATTAAAAAAATAGATAAAAAATTTAACATTGGCCAACAAAGTAGCTCCTGCTTAATGCGGCAGTCAGCAGTTTTTACCCATAGTCCCCTTCCTCTACGGAGAGAGAGGATAACGGACATTTATATAGTAGTTGAAATACAGATAGTGCTGCTGCCATTTTGTGGATAGACAAATTCAGACTGTGAGGGTAAATGACTTGTCTCTGATTATACAACTAATGGCTTTTAAAGTTGAGATTTGAACTCAGATCTCTCCTGACTCCAAGGCTCTGGCTCTCTACCTACTTTTTATTTTTTTCATTTTGACCCTTCTCTTCTGTCTTAGAATCAATACAAGATATCAGTTCCAAGACAGAAGAGTGGCAAGGGCTAGGCCGTAGGAGTTAAATGGCTTGCCCTAATGTCATAGCTGAGAAGTATCTGAGACTAGATTTGAACTCAGGATCTCACTCTGTAGGCCTGGTTCTGCCTACTTTTTAACAATTTACAGAATGCTTCCTTCCTTGATCCTCACAACAGCCCTTTAAGTTAAGTCCCACAAATATGATTCCCCCCATTTTACAGATGAGAAAATTACCCCATGGAGTCTAAAATGTGCCTTCCTCATTCATTTGAAAAGGGGGGGATGGAGAGGTCTGACTTTGTTTTCCTCCAGGATTGAGCAGGTGAGAATGTATGTTGGTTTGAGCATGTCTGTGAATTTACCACCTCCTAACCCCAGTGCCAGAGGGCTTGGTTCCCATGAGTTTGAAAGGACTTCCTGGGATGAGTCTCCCACCGTTCATGCTGAGAATCTGCCAGGATGAGTAGCCTCTGGGCAGGTCTCTGAGGCTGGATCAAAGGCTGGTTTCTCCCCTCTGTCCTAGAAGCTGCCCCAACCTGCCTTTTTTCTTTTTGGCAAATGTGCCAAAAACAGAGGCGTTTTGTATGTTTTTTGAAGGACTCTCATCGTTTAGGAATGTCCAAGTTGAAGATATCTCTTGAAAGTACAGTTGATTGAGAGCTGAAATAAGTACAAGCATTTCCGGCACTCGCTCTGGATGCTCCTCTGAATTGTTCTGAGCATCCCTGTAGTGAGGCAGGGAGGGCCCTCCTGTACTGGCATTCCTCATGGAATTCATGATTTCATTCATTAGTATTCATTCTTGTACCCCCATGAAATCCTGCCCCTAAAACCAGCCTCACAGGATCCCCAGGAGAAACAGGTCAGCAGTTCTGATACTGGTCCTGGTTCTCATGGCCCAGGTGTGCAGTTAGGAAGCAGGTTGGGGCATAGCCCGTCTGTTTTCCATGCAGAGACTGGGTCCTGGATGCCCTGAGTGCGAGAGTCATCGGATGAGGGCCAGTGGAAGTAACTGGAAGATGTTTAGGCTGGAGAACACTAGTGGGGAAAGCTCGATGGCCCAGGGAGAAGCATTCCAAGCAATGTCCTGGGAAGAGGGATCAGACTTGCTCCGCTCACCCCTTCAGGGCAAAACTAGGAATAACCAATTGCAAAGAGACAAGTTTGAGCTTGATTTCAGGAAAACCTTAATAAAAAAGAGAACTTTTCAGGAGAGGGGCTGCCCCACAATGGCAGTCTTTGGGCAAATGTTGGGTGCCCCCATGCCTACTATAAGAGAGATTCTTTTTGGGGGTGCAAGTATGTGCTGGACACTATAGAAATATCTTCCAACTCTGAAATTCTGTGATTCAGTGAGAAATGATTTGTGACCAAAAGTTCTTATTAAATTATAATTATTTGACATGTGATTGGCCAGGGAAACAGGGAATTCTTCCTCTGTTCCCATTTCTCTTTGCTGGGCAACTCCTTGCATTTGTCTGGGACAGCTAGGTACCAGCCCTCGCTGTGAGCTAATCCATGCAGCTCCCAAAGAGACTTTAACAGTGCCCTCATTTCATAACCGAAGCCTGGGGAGAGGAAGTGATTTCTCCAAGGTTACCTGGACAGTCAGTGGTGTAGCCACCCTCGAAGCCAGCTTGTCTACCTCCAGGGGTGACATTCTTTCCCTTGCTTCCACTGCAGTGTCTTTCTGGGTCCCTGAAACTCCCCTTTGGGCTTCCTGACCACAGTCACCCCATTTCCTTTCTTGTGAACAGACCCCAGGAAGGAGTCACTTTGGAGATGCCGTCTGGGAGCAAGGTCCCCGAGGACAAGTATCCTCTGAGTGGAGGATTTCTGCACTCAAGCATGAATGTGATGAGCATCTCCTGACATTTCCCCAGATGGAGCTAACCTTAAGATATGGATTGTAGATGTCATAAAGCTGAGGATAAGGGATCTGAGGCAGCTGGGAGCACATTGGAGACAGCTGTGGACCTGGAGTCAGGTGACCTGAGTTCAGATCCAGTCTCAAATACCTACTATGTGTGAGACCCTAGGCAAGTTACCAAAACTGTTTGCCTTAATCTGCTCAGCTTTAAAATGGGGTTCAAATCTGACCTCAGACACGTCCTAGCTGTGTGACCCTGGGCAAGTCACTGCTCTTCTGCCTTAGAATCAATATACAGTATTGATTCTAGGTTGGAAGGTAAGGGTTTAAAAATTTTAATTACAAAAATAAAAAGCAATTCATGAAAGATAAACTGCAATCTCAGAACATATAACACAAGGCAATGTGGTAAGTTTTTAGTGACTGATAATGGGATTTTGAGACCAGAATCTGTCACAACTTTCCCAGCACTGATTCTAGATGACCAATAGTGATTCATTAAGCAGAACTCCATCTAGAATGGAGTGGTTTATTAGCTGAGGCATGGTAGTACAAAAGAAAAGATTGGATTTGGAAGTAAGAGACATGGGTTCCAATTCTGATTCTCACACCTAACTTGCTGTGTGACTGGTCTTTCAGCCTCAGTTTCCTCCCCACTTCTCTGCCACCCTGGAGAAAGCCCTTTAGAAACTTCCAAGAGCTTTCTCTGTCAGTGAGAGTCACTTCCAGCATCAGAGGCTTGAAATCCTTCAAGAACTCATGTCCTTGATTCTAGTTTGATGCTCCCCAAGCCAACTTCTGATGTGTAATTTGTGACCTTGGATGGATTCCTTGCCTCGTGGGCTCCTCATCCACACCACAAGGTCCCTCTCAGCCTTGACTCTGACATTCTCAACACTTCAGGCCACCAGGATGTCCCATCAGGGGGCTCTACTGTTGCAAGGGATTCAATTATTATCCTGGTTTGTGAATCAATCTCTTATTAATTTGGTTAGCAAATTGTCATTTCTAAGCTGACAAAATTGAGTTTGTGAAGTCATAAGGATCAGCTCCTGAACTTTGGGGCCCTGCCAAAAATAGCCATTGACTTTAGCTTTTTAATTGCTGTGCCTCCCCCTCAGATTGCCTGGTTGTGTCGCTGGCATGAATACTGGCCATCTTCCAGGACCTCATTGCACAAGAGGTTGGCACTACTGCCCCTCAGGGTCCTCCAGGTGGTTCTAGATGGTCGGCCCGTTGCTGGCATGCTTGTCTGCCGGTCTCCCCAAGCACAGACCAGTTTGGGCTTTATCAGGAATCAAATTTAATTTGGGACATCTGGGGCAGGCTGTTTTCCACCAAAGCAGGTTGGAAGCATCAAGCTTTATCCTCTGCTCTGGCTTTCATTTCCCTAAAAAGCTGGAATGAATGAATTCTTGTTTCATCTTGGTAGCTACTTGGTGTTTTTCTTCTGTAATGTGGGTGAGTTAGCATGCTCTTGGATGGCAGAATCTTAAGTCCAGCTTGCACCTGGACAGGAATCCCCTCTATAGCACAGCCAGCAGGTGGTGACCTAGCTGGCCTTCCCTTGCAGACTTCCAGAGAGAGGGGACATTGGTGCTGGAGGTGGCCTCATCTACTTTGGGACAGCTTCAGATCTGGGCAGATTCAAGCCTAAAGGCATCATAGCAGAGGGGATAGAGGGGCCAGCCTTAGAGGCACAAAGGCCAAGTTCAAATCCTGGCTGGATGACCACAGGCAACCAAGCTTCTTAGGGCTCTAAGTTTCAGAATGTCTACTCACTTGTTTCATTAGTAGAGAAAATTTCCTAACAAAATGTGTTTTAAATTGAAAAGAAAAAATGGGAAAAAGCCCACTCTTCCTTGAGTAAACAGGGCAAAGTGAAGCTATTCTAAGTGGAACTTTCTTGAGTAAGTGCATTGCCCAGAATCGAAAGGATATATTTGTGGGACTCTTCTTGTGAATAGAATAATCATAAGAATAAGAACTTTTCTACAGGGCTTTCAGGTTTGCAGAGTGTTTTACAGTTCAGAGTCTGCTCCTTCACTCATTCAGCTTTATCAGCTTATCCAGAGGTAATGATTCACTAGCCAAATTAACAAGACATTGATTTATAAAGCAGAATGAGAAGGCTTTCTTTAAGAGGAGACAGACATAGGGAGCAAGCACACCCTATCAACAAAACTGGACATTCAGATCCAAAGGAAAAAGAAAAAGAAAAAAAATGCTTGACTAAGGGGCACTGACTCTTGGTGTAGTAGAAAAGACGGTGGGTGGGTCAGCCACCATTCTTAAGGCTCTCACTTCTTCTAGATGACTTAATAATAATCTTTCTAAATTTAAAAAAAGAAAGAAAGAACAGTAAGATTAAAGTCCCTGGGTCCAATTTCTGGTTCTGACAGACCTTCCACTCCTCCAGAAGCATGTAAATTAGTAAGAATAATTGAACTAGAAAGCTGCCAGGTAGTATATTTCCATCTCCTCCTCCCACCCCTCCCTCTCCCCACCAGGGGCCACATACCAGGTGAGCTCCTTCTTACCCTGTTCATTTTATTACTCCCTCAGGTGGCCTTCCCAGCAGGAACTTCCAAGTGTCTGTCCTTCCCTCTCCCTGTCCCCTAATCCCCAACAAGGTTAGGTCTGTCTTCTGCCATGTTCCAGGACCCAAGATTGCTTGTAAGAGCCCTTCCCTATACTTCTTTAAAAGTGGCCAGCTAGAGTACAAACAATGCCCTGTTTCTCTTTGATGTGGATAAAACCAGTGCTGTGATGCAATGAGACTTCAGGTTATATTTGCAGAACTATGTTATAGCAAAACCTGGGTACTCACTGCAGTGCTGCTGGCCCCTGAGAAAGTTCCAAGAAGTAACCCTTTCAGATCTGTTATTCTTGCTGCTTTGTATTTGAACTATTCTCCTGCCGAGGGCCTTCTCCTTGTGGCCTTCGGTTCTTCAAGTCTGTGCTGGATTCCGGTAGTTCCTGCCCAGCTGGAAAGGCTTTGAGTTTGGGCCCTGGGATTGTAGCCTTGTGACTTCTGGGTCCTACGAGCAGCCGTGCCAATTTGAAGGGCTCATCCCCAAGTTTGCTGTCAGAGGACAGAACTCTTTTTTGCAGCCTTAGCTCTCCTGAAATGGTTTATTAAGCTGGAGAGGGAACCTGAATCCCACAGTGAAGATATAGCTATTGTAGTTAAACAATACATTTGTGCAACTGATTCTCCATTATCTCAGTCACTGCAAATGGGAGACTTGGGTCTTTTCTTCTTCCTTGCTTCTCCCTGAAAATGCTGCCAGATATTTAGCTAACCCCCAAACCAAATACAGGTTTGAATCAGGCTGGTTCCGTGTCTGTGTCTGAGTGAAGAGAAAGTAAAGGTTAAAAAAGCCTGGAAAATCACTTTTAATCAGTTTCAGAAGACCCAAACCTTCTTTAAATACCATTTGTGCAGCCGAATGGCCCAAGTTTATTATCTCATTTGCCTATAAGATGAGGACAGGCAGTCCCTGACTTCCCAGTGAACTTTTCTTCCTCTGGACATGTCCTTCCCTCCTTATACTTTACCTTCTCCCCCCCCCCCCACCCCCAACCTTGTTTCCCAGTTCACAACAGCTGGGGAGTTATTGACCTGCTTAGGAAAATAGGTGCAAATAAGTTACTGGCATCATGGGATGTCTACCCTGCCCCCAACTTTGCAGGTCCAGCCATCCCGCCTTCCACCCCAGCTGCTACTGCTCCTTCTGCCAGCCCAGGGGGAGAAATGTGTTCAGACATTCGGGGACAAAGAATTTGAGAGCTGGAAAGGACCTTAGAGATCCTCTGGTTGAGGCCCCTTGTTTTTCTCGGCTGAAAAGACAGGTCCAGAGCAGTGTCAGACTCATTCAAGGTCAATGGCAGGGCTAGGACCACCCCCCCAGGTCCCAGCTTGTTCCTGATTTGGAATTCAGAATGAGTTTTCCCTTGGAAACCATGTTTTGGAATGGTTCTCTTTGTACTGTTCTTCAAATCTGTGTATTCCTAGGCTTCCGAGTTGCTGTGCTCTCCTCGTTCTTCCTGTCTCTGATCATGCTCCTTTTCTGACTGGAGGATGTCCCTCCCTCCAAGTTCAGACCTGGAGGCCACCTTTCTGCCCCTTCAGGCTCTCTCTCTGGATTCTCAGGCCTGGAGGTATTGCCCCCTAGGCAGATGACTCCACAATCTTTATATCCATTCCCAGTCTGAGCTCCCATCCCACCTGCCTGCCCAATTGTGAGAATCTTTACTTGTATGTCCTGCAACTCATCATGTCCAAACATTTCATTTAGGGATTTCTTAACCCAAATTTGCCCTTCTTCCTGTCTTCGCTAGACATCTTTCCCAATTCCCCACCCCACCCCCACTTTCCTAAAGTGATTTATTAAATCCAAAATGCCCATACAGATTTTGATAAACCATTATTCCATTATTGATCAGTTTTCTAAATAAGAGGCAAAAAGAATGATTGGTATACTTCCACTTTGAAAGTACATTTCATGAAATATTTAAGGATTATCCATTTTTGTAAGAGAATAATTTTATAAAACCCAAAAACAAATAAGCAAGTGAAAAAAACCCTATGCTTTCCACCTGCATTCCAACTCCCACAGATCTTTCTCTGGTGTTGAAGAGCATTCTTTGTCAGATGTCCCTCAGGATTGTCCTGGATCATTGTATGGCTAAGAGTAGCCGAGTCTTTCACAGTTGATCATTCCATAATATTGCAGTTATTGTGTACAACTGGGATTGCAGTGTGAGGTAAGCCACTTAGAAGTAGCTAGTTACCCCAGATTGAATTGCCTGCCAGTCTAGGAGTGGGGAGGAAAGAAGGGAGGGAGACAATTTGGAACATATAACTTCAGAAAACTTATGTGGAAATAGTATTACATGTAATTGTCAAAAAAAATAAATAAAAATTTTAAAAAGATGTAGCTGCTAGTTATAGTTAGTTAATAAAACTTAAATCAGGCTTATAACTTGGGGTCATCCTTTCTTCCTCTCCCATGTACATCCAATCAATCACTTGCCAAACCCTGTTAATTTTACCTCTCTGAGCAGTCCTCTCCTTTGCAGGCTGACATCCAACCTAGTCCAAGCCCTCATCCTCTTCTTACCTACAGCATCATAACAACCCCCTAACTCATCTTTCTACTCCCTTCCTCTAGTCTTTCCTTCAAGCTCCTAATTTAGTTTTTCTAATGTACCACTCTGATCATATTCCTCCTCTACAGAAAAATCTTCATGGGCTCCCCATCACCTACCAATACAGTAGTCTGCCATTCGTGATCCTGCCCAGTTTAGCGCCCATCTTCGTTATTTCCAGCCTTATCCCCCCATACTGTTCCCCTTCAAGACTCTGTAGTCACACCAAATTGGTCTTCTTTCTGATCTCTATTTCTATTCTGCCTCTTAACTCTGTTCCTTTGTTCATGTCGTCTGTATGCTCATTATCTCTGTTAACATCCTTCCCTTCAGTGCCCAGCTCAACTACCAGCTCCTCTTGGAAGCCTTCCTTGACTGGCCAGGTGAGCGTTATTTCCACTTTTCATGGCTAATGTGGAAATGTTTTGGATGTCTTCCTGTGGATAATGGATATCCTACTTGCCTTCTCAATGAGTGAGGGAGGGACAGGAAGGAGAGAATTCAGAACTGAAAACATTTTTTAAGAAGTTATTTTTGCTTTCAACTTTTTCATTATGTGTCTAGACTTTTCTCTTCTCTCCCTAGCCCTTGTTTTGTGTTGGCCTTTCTCCACCCCCTTCAATTATAGCCTCTTCACAGAATTCTGTGCTGACTTGGATCTTTAAGCCTCAGGACACTGCATAGTGATCATATTCTTTTTGTCCATTTTGGAATGTTTTTTGTTGGAGTGGAAGACGTCAGGATTCACCCTGATTTCAGTTTGTCAATACTTCCCTTATGCATTTATCTCATTCTAAAAGGGCACCGTAGACCAAATTATGCTTGCTTTTCTATTTGGTTGTTTGTATATATGTGTCGTTTTCTCCAACGAATGGACCGTGGCTCATTCATTTTGGGGTTGTGGACAGCTCCTAGCACAAGGCTGTTGTGCCATCATTTTCAATCATGGCTAATTCTTTGTGGATGCCACTTAGGGTTTTCTTAGCAGAGATGCTGGGATGGTTTGCCATTTCCTTTCCAGCTCATTTGACAGATGAGGAAACAGAGTCCAACAGAGTTAAGTGACTTTCCCAGGGTCATCCAGCTAGGAAGTGCCAGGTTGGATTTTAATTCCGGTCTCCCTATTTCTTTGTGCAATATGGTGCCACCTAGTTGCCCCATGTAATCAGTAAGCATTTTAAATGTATTTGTTAAATTGACTGGCTCAGGGCTAGAGTTGAAGGGTGGAGAAGAGAGGATCTCCAGGCTGGTGTTAGTGAACATGAAGGAGAAGACATTTGGAATTGAATTTTCAGAATTTTTGAAAGAGAAGAGCATACTTTATCTTTGTAATTTAATTATCAAGTCAGAGTTTGTCATAATCTGTGCCTTTTTTTAAAAAATGTATTTTTTAAGTTACACGTAGAATCAATTTTTGACAATTGTTTTCTGATATTTTAGGATTCTGATTCTCTCCCTCCTTCCTTTCCCTCCTACTCCCCAGGTAGTAAATAGTCTGATATAGGTTATACCTGTGCTTTCATGCAATACATATTTCTATATTGCTCATGTCATGTTAAAAGACACACACCACACATACAATTAAAAAAACTCATGAAGGAAATAAAGTAGAAGATGGCCCGCTTTGATTTGTAATCAGATTCTGGCAGTTCCTTCTTTGGCTGTGGAGATCTGCCTTTTTGACTGATTCATGTTTTGAACAACATACATTTTTGATTACAAGAATAAATAACAGTCAAAAAGGATTCCACTTAAAAGATTGATAATTGATAAAATGGATGAAATTTGATAAATATGGATGATAAATATTTGATAAAATGGATGAAAATTTCAAGGCTATGTGTGTATTGATCTTGGTTTTCAAAAAAGATGTTCAGTCTCCATAAGGGTTCTTTCTTTCTGATCTGGAGGAACTAATGTCTTACAGTGGATTTTTGTTACAGCTAGTCCTCCTTGCTTCGTGTCAATGGATGAGCTCCTAGAGACAGCCAAAGGAGTCACTAATATGGCGCTGGCCCATGAAATTGTAGTAAATGGGGACTTCCAGATAAAACCAACAGAACTGCCAGAAGATAGGTAAGGAAGCTTGTGAATCTTGGGGTGGTTTTTTGTTTGTTTGTTTTAATAAAAGGAAGTATAATTTCTTCCTTTTTAGGGAGGTTATTTATATTTATTTTATGTCCATTCTTTTGCCTCTTTGATTGTGTGTGAGAGGTGATTGGCATTGTTCTTGTATTACTAAAACACTTCTAAAGTAGGGTTCATTGGAATTTGAAAGTGGTTCTGGAAAGCAGCTGTTCCTTTTACTTACCCATACTTCATGGATCCCATCTCTGACCCATCCCTGGCTGTATGATCCTGACATGTCATTTAACCACTCAGTGCTGTGGACAGCTTTTTTTTTTTTTTTTTTTTTTAGCTTTTTAAGTTATAGAAAAATGGCTGATCCGCATTGATAAAGGGGACTTTCTCACCTGGGGAATTCTGCATACCACTGAAATCACAGTTCCATTCCTTTGTCTACATGGGATGTCAGTGTGTGCCAGAGTTTGTGTTTGTGTGTGTAAGAGAGACAGAAACAGAGAGGGAGGGGAGAGAGAGAGAGAGAGAGAGAGAAAGAAGAAGAAGAAGGAGGAGGAGGAGGAGGAGGAGAGAGAGAGAGAGAGAGGAGGAGGAGAGAGAGAGAGAAGGGGGGGGAGGGGAGAGGGGAGAGAGGGAGGAGGGAGGGAGAGAGACAGACAGACAGACAGACAGACAGACAGACAGACAGACAGAGACATACAGATAGAGATGGCTTAATTACTAATGTCATTCACCATCCTTCTCTTTAGGCAAAGACACTAATTAGGTACCAGCTTGTGCCTTTAGTAGATATTAGAGAGAGATAGTTAATGAAGGAATTGCATTTACATTTTTAAAATATATTTGAATTTCACATTTCTGTCCAAGGAACTCATCTTAGCTAGTGTCTTCATGTGCCATCACAAGGTGAAGGCATAGAACATTAATTACATAAATTAACATTTAACTTTCTGGGTGAAAATTTAAAAAGGAGAGTAAATCATGAACTTATAAGCTGAGTGCCCTAGAGCTAAAAATCTTTGGGACTGTCAACTGTTATTAACCCTGAATGTCTTAAGATATTTTGTGATCTGGGGCCCAAAGACAGATCCCAGAGTGGAGAATCAGAATCAGTCTTGGTTTTGAACCTTATTGTACTGGGTAGCTATGTGCTACTGCCTTGACCAGCAGCTGTTGCTAAGATGTTTGAAGGCTCTTCTTCCTCTTCAGTGTTATATGCTGTGACGCCCTGGAGGATTTGTGCTTTTTTTTGTGCTTCCTTCAGTGGATCCAGTCCAACACTGCTGAGTGTAGCTGATCCAAATTAAAATGTAATTGGGAAATATATCACAATAAGTAAAAATACCATAAAATAGATAGTATGTGGTTTTCTAAGTCAATATATGGTTAGCAAGAATACTTCTATTGAGTGGCCCTGATTCTATTTGAGTTTGAACCTGCTGGCATAGAGCACAACTCTTCAATTCTTTATTTTCCCAATTACATGTAATAGTAATTTCCACATTTCATTTTCTGCAATTATAAGATCCAATTGTCTTCTTCCTTCCTTTCCCTCCCTCCTCCCAGAGATGGTAAGCAATTTGATCTGCGTTATACATGTATTATCATGCAAAACATACTTCCAATAGTCATATAAAAGTAAAACCCCAAAATAAAGACATAAATAAACTAATGTAAAAGATAGTATGCTTTGATCTGCATCTGACGCCAACAGTCCTTCAGAATTATTCCAGATCATTGTATTGCTGAGAGTTGTTAATTCTTTCATAGTTGCTATTACTTTGTATAATATTCTCCCACTTCTGCTTATTTTGCTTCTCTTCAGTTCATGTAGATCTTTCCAGTTTTTTTCTGAAATCATCCTGCTTATTATTTCTTATAGCACAATTGTATTCCATTATAACCCAATACCACAATTTGTTTAGCCATTCCCCAATTGATGGGGGCATCCCCTCATATTCCAATTCTTTGCCACCACAAAAAGCTCCTACAAATATTTTTGTATAAGTAGGTCCTTTTCCCCTTTTTTTATAATCTCTTTGGTATACAGGCCTAGTAATGGTATTATAGGATCAGAGTATGCACAGTTTTATAGCCCTTTGGGGCATATATTGGGTGATTTTTGACCAGTCCCTTTGTTAAAGAGTCATCTAATACCTGGAGAAGTGTGGCACTTGGCTGACCACCATTCTGGATACTTGGTTGGCCTACCTCCTCTTCTGATCATGTATTTCCTCGGGTGCTGTCATTGACACTATGTTGGGTGTTCAGGTCTTCATTCATAATACTTTGCAGCTTGCTTAAATTAATTTTGCCTCCTGCAAAGTTCCTTGGTTCTCCTTCAGTGGAGATTCATCAGACATTGGAATATTCTGTGATTTGCAATGATATAGCATCCCCGGAAGAATATTGTTCTTAAAAGACTCATTATGTGTCAAGAAGCACCTCATGATTTTTGAAAGTGCCAAACAGTTTCCAAAATGCTACATTCCTTTTCTTTCTTCCCTTAATTTATTTATTCCTTTAATTCAATTCTAAGCATAATTCATTGTCCATCTGCAGTGTCTTTCCTAGATAAAAAAAAATGAGGAAGTAACTCAATGGCTAATGCATCTAATTGCATAACCTAGGTTTGGACAATAGTTAACATTTATCTATTTAATTTTTTTCTTATGTGGATTGTTAGTATTTGCTGTCTCAAGTATTTATTGGATTAAGACAGTCTCTCTCCTCTTTTGGCCTCCTTGTGGCAACTTTTTATAAGCCAAACTTTGTTAGGTTGGTCTCTTGAGATTTGTTGAAGAGTCCTGGTACTCTTCAGAGGTTCGGAATCCACAAAATCTCATCTTCAAAAAGGGATACTGCCCACCTCATTTATAAAAATAGGTTGTGAGAGGGCATCTTGCATGGGAGTGGAGGACTTTTTTTTTTTATTTTTTTAAACACCTTTTGTCTAGTAAGGCAGAAGAACCATAAGGGCTAATCAGTGAGGGTTAAGTGATTTGCCCAAGGTCACACAGCTAGGAAGTGTATGGAGAACATCATGAGCTCATGGACATCATCTCGTTTCATGCCTTGCTCAGTGACACGTGCAGGAAATATGCCTTGTTAGAAATACACATTAGTCATCCTGTAAGGCAGAGTGTCCCTCTAAATCCATGAACCTTTGAACCTAGGAGTCAGATGCCTTTTTTCATAACCAAGAGACAGTAAACACACTTAGCTCTTGTGTTACCTTTTGGTCAAATGTTTGATTCCAAAGATGGGATCGATCTGCCATAGAAGATAAATTTGTGAAGTGACACTGATTTCTGCTCAAGTCCAATCTTGTGTATAAATTATGTCCATAAAGAGATTCTATGTACAGAGGAAGTAGCCAAAGAGGTTGGTAGTGATTTCTTTTGAATGCCTTTTTGGGAATGCTTAAATGACTCAGCAAATTGGATTTTTTCAATGGCTCAGTAGCTTCCCCCTCATTCATAGTTTTCAAATCTTTCAGTGCTTTCAAAATTGTATCACTTCCAAATGGATTTCATCTCTATATCCTTGGTCTGACTCTGTTGCTTTTGGGGTCTTCATTTTCTTTGGTTTCACATCTCTAATAGCATATCAAGGACTGAGATGAAAAGGTCCCTAGCATAGTGCCTAGAACCCAGTGGATGTTCAGTAAGTCCTTACCTTCTCTCAGAATCAATCCTATATATTGATTCCAAGGCAGAAGGGCAGTAAGAGCTAGTTGATTAGGGTTAAGTGACTTGACCAGGGTCAAACAGCTAGGAAGTGTTTGACACTATATTTGAACCCAGGACCTCCTGTCTCACAGCCTGGCTATTCACTGAGCCATCTAGATGCCCCTTAGTAAGTACTCATTGACCGATTCCAGTCTAGATATTATTCTGCTCTTTTACTGATGAAAATATTATAGAAATGCTAATATTTGTTTCTTTTTTTTTTGTCTGTCCTAATTAAAGTTCTATCTATAAATGCTCTTTTGTGTGTGGCTTAGTTGGCTTATAGTGTGCTTCTCTGCTTTATGAGACATTACTCCTTGTAATCTTATACCTCTATAAACTTTTGAAAATGAGTCTATATTTTAAACCAATATTGCCTTGGGCTGCCAAGTCTCTACTTGATAAAGAGACCAGATATTTCCTGGCTGAGACAATTTCTGTCTTCTTCTGGTCTTCTAATGTTTTTATGAGAGTTAACTTCTTCAGGGAATGGTATTAGACTATATCCTTTCCTTTATCTACTTCCCATTTGAGAACCATCAATAACTTCTTTGGATGAGTCAGATTAGAATAGCTATCATAGTACACAGTGTCTTTCTATCTTAATTGGTTTTTACTACATGTGTTGATTTTGACCGTTGCTTTCATTAGTTGAGGAGTGTCCAGAGTCAGCTGGTTCTGAAATAATGTGCACTTTTCGTAACCAGTCATTTCCTATCAAAAAAGAGCCAGATTCATCTTTTTTTTTATTTTTGGTCATGCTATTACATACTCCCTTTCCATCTCACTTCTGCAAGACGATAGTGTTTGGCAGTTTGAATAGATCTTAGCCAGGCACGTGGTCTGATTTTATTCTATCAACATGAGCCTAAATAAAATATTAGTTTTCCTCATAAGCCTTTATCATTTTAAAAATAACAATAGTCATAATATAAAAGAGTGAACCTTTTGAGTTACCCATGAGCCTTCAATCTCCTTTGTTTCTTAATCTTGAGCCATAATTTCCAGCATGTTTTCTCTATGCTGGTCCCATAACCTGAAGCCTTCCCAACTGGGTAAAATAAGAATTCAGGGTCACACTTGTGGTAAAGCATGAGAGAAGCTTGTTAGTAAGGGACTCAATAATTATCTCTGTCATTGGTTCAGTTATGCTTGAGATTGGCCTGCTTTATCCTGAACTAGTTTGGTATTCCACACTTTCATATCTGATAACTAATAAATTATTTAGCTCTCTTAGTTTACTAATTATTTACATGAAGAATTTTTGAAACCTGAATGTTTTCTATTCTTGGGTCAGTAATTCGGGGTTCAGATTTTTGCATTTGTGTTTGCTCACAGCTTGGAGAAGAGAGTCAGGGAGATTGTCCATAAAGCCTTCTGGGATTGCTTGAGTGTCCAGCTAAGTGAAGAACCACCAACTTATGATCATGCCATCAAGCTTGTTGGGGAGATCAAAGAGGTGAGGAGGAAGAGAGAACTTCATCCACAACTCATAATTATAGTCAGATGTCATGTTTTCCCTCTGGGTTAAACCTCACTGAGTTCCTGGGCCAGAAGTTTTATTATGCCCATTTTACAGTTGAAAAGACAAAAGGACCATGAAGCTATATAACTTGCCAAAACATAGGTGAACATTGTCTCCATTGAACTATGCTGTCATGGTAGTCTCAGGGCCTCAAATGATAAATATATTTGCTAAAGCCATAACTGTGACTACAAACTAAGAAAAACATTACTGTGAAAGTAACCAAAATGTAGTTATTTCATTGAATTTTGATACTTTTTGGTAAAAGTAAGTAGTAAGCAGTAAAGCAAGAGTCAATGCATGCTTTAAAAATCCTAGATTTGGGATAATTGAGAGAAAAAGTGGAAGCTGTACTTTTCATCATAATCACCAAGAAGAGAAAGAACATTTTTTTGTTTACAAACTCTCAGTGTAAGAAGGGACCTCAGGTTATTTAGGTCTAACCTCCTTATATCAAAGGATCAGAAGAATAGATTTAAGAGCTAAAAGGACCTTGGAGATTCAGCCCAGTTCCTTAATTTTACAGATGTAAACTGAGGCCCAGAGAGGATGTAACTTGGCCGAGAGGTAGAGGCAAGATTCAGACTTAGGGCTTCCTGCCTCCAAAGCCAGTGTCTTTTCCGTGCTGGCTGGAGTTTTTTAAGTTAAGTGGATGAAATCTGATCTCCATTGCTCACCAGGGTGACTTATTGATTCTATCTCTGCATGGATCAGGGAGTTAAATAGCAAAGTATTTCACTATATAACTCCTAGTTAGTCATTATATGGATGATCGTGGAGTTCCTCTAGTTGGTCTGTGTCCAGTACACTGTCTGAGAAATGCTGATTAAGCTTCATTTTGCTTTCTCCTAGACCCTTTTATCTTTCCTGCTGCCTGGTCACAGTAGATTGAGAAACCAGATCAGAGAAGTCCTTGATCTGGACCTGATAAAGCAGGAGGCTGAGCACGGAGCTCTGGACATTTCTAGGCTGGCTGAATTCATTATTGGGATAATGGGAACACTCTGCGCCCCAGCCAGAGATGAGGAGATTAAGAAACTGAAGGGCATTAAGGAAATAGTTCCCCTCTTCAGGTACAAAATTGCCTTAATGTGAAACATTCTTTATGAAATACAGATCCTGTTTTTCAAGCTAGACGTGGAGAAGAAGAAAAGGAAGCCTCTTTTTTTCTTACAGACTGGGTATGCCAGAAAGTTCTCTTCTTTCCCTGTGGGGGAGCCATCTCATCTCTTCCCCACTCCTCAAGTGGAATGGAAGCTCTAGGAGGGCAAGACTTAGTTCGTATTTTGTTTTTTATCTCCAGAGCTTAGAGTAGTGATGGTGAAACTTCTAGAGACTGAGCGCCCAAACGGCAACCCTCATGCCAGATGGGCAGGAGGAAGCGCTCCCATTGGGCCGCTGGGCAGAGGAGCAGGTGATGAGAGGAATGTTCTCGGGCATGAGTGAAGAGGGGGAGGGGAGCAGCCCCTTCCTGCACACGGGCCATAGGTCTGCCAGCACGGGCCTCGCTCATTGTTTTGCCCATAATAGATGCCAAATGCCCATTGGATGGGATCAGAGTAGGCAGAGCTAATGAAGGCATCCTATGAAGCATTTTGCACCCTGACCACTCATTTCATTTCTTTTCTTTTCTTTTCTTTTCTTTTCTTTTCTTTTCTTTTCTTTTCTTTTCTTTTCATTTTCCATTTCCATTTCCATTTCCATTTCATTTCATTTTTTAAACCCTTAACTTCTATGAATGGCTTCTAGGTGGAAGAGTGGTAAGGGTGGGCAATGGGGGTCAAGTGACTTGCCCAGGGTCACACAGCTGGGAAGTGTCTGAGGCCGGGTTTGAACCTAGGACCTCCTGTCTCTAGGCCTGGCTCTCAATCCACTGAGCTACCCAGCTGCCTGGCCACTCATTTTAGAGCACCAACCTTTGCTTGCTTCCCATTTCTATCCCATATATTGGCCGTCATAAAAAATAATCATTTCCCTTCATCTGTCAGGAGAGATGTTGAGCCGTGAGTATCAGTCCGTCCACCATGAGATGTGGGCAGAGATCTCAGCCCATCCACGCCTTCTCGTCCTGTGTCCAGAGACAGGTTCTTCATTGACCCCATTTTTGCAAAATTCTGTCTTTTGTGTTTTAAGTTGGCATTAATAACAACAATTATATAGCTGAAAGTAATGATACTCCATTTAAGTATATGTTATAGTTTGTGGAGAGAATTCAATCTATTATCTCATTTGAGTCTCTCAACAACCCTACAAAATGGGTCTTAGAAGTATTATCATCCCCACTTAATACCTGAGAAAAGTGTGGTCCAGTAAAGCGAGTTCCCCAAAGGGACCAACTTCTCGGGGGGATTTAGATCCCCGACGGATCAGAATTGATCCCCAGGATGGGCCCCTCAAAATGGCGGGGTGTCTCGGCGGGGCCCCTGCCGAACCAAAGCAAGGAAGGAATTTCCCCTGGAGATTCCGGGGGAGATGCAGGTCTGAGAGTGGCTCCTGGCAGGTGGGCCGCAGGAAGGTTCACGCTGGGAGCGGGCGATCTCTCGGGCCGCCATGACGGGCCCATTTTCCAGATGAAGAGGAGGCTGAGGGAGATTCACCGATTTGCTCGCAGTTCAAACAACTTAAGAGGATCAGAGACGGGATGGGGAGCCTGAGCCGTCCTGACCGCCTGGCCCTCGGCTTCCGTCTGCCCCAGGCTGGAGCCGGAGGTGGAGAGAGGAGGAGCCAGCCGGGCTCGGCTGGGGCTCTTCAGGGAAGCCGTAAAGAAGCTCCTTCTGCAGCGCTGCCGTCAGGGATGGAGGAGGGTCTGGGCCGGGACTCCTCCGCCGGGGCTGGCCCAGACGCGCTCACCGAGGAGGAGGATGCTGTGTCTTTGGAGCCTGCCCAGAGCCGTCCTGGGCCTCGAGGCCGACGCGGCTCCCTTTTCAGCATCCCTGCAAGAGGCTCCCCGCGCCGGAGCCCTGGAAACAGCCCGGCATGGAGCGCCTTTCTGACCCGCAGCGGATCCCCCCCTCGGACCCAGAGCCATTCCGCAGGCAGCGCTCGGGCCCTCCAGACCCGCACAAGGACCCTCAGAGCCATTAATAATCCCGACCTTGGAGTCAGGAAACGTGTCCCAAAAGGCAGCAGGATTGCAGAGTTTAGTTCTGACAGGGCTTTAGTTGGGAGTTCTGGAACACTTAAAAAAATGTGTGGGTGGGTGGGTGGCTCAGTGGATAGAACTTGAGGCCTGAAGTCAAGAGGCCCTGCATTCGAATGTGGCCTCAGACACTCCCTTGCTGCGTGGTCCTGGACAAGTCACTTAACCCCGATGCCCTCATCCTCACCCCTTTTCTGTCCTAGAACTGATACTGAGACAGAAGGGAAAGGTTTAAAAAGAAGGTTGGTCATTGTATTTTGGGGTATTTAATAGGATTCGTTTCCTACGAGGGAGCTCGAGTGACAGGCAGACCCTGCTCTGCTCCGGCCTTGCCCCCCCCCAACCCTGGAGAGACGAGGAAGGCGCTGCCATTCCTGAGCGTCTCCCCCAAGACGCCCCGACACGCCGGGACTCCTCGTGCTGACGGGCCCCTCTCGGGAAGTCTTTGTGCTTTAAAACGAAACAGCCCGGCCAGGCACGCAGAGAGACTCCCGAGAACCCGGGAACGCTCGAAGCCCAGCCGGGAGAGCCTCGCCACGTCCGCCATGTAGTCCCTCCGAGGCCCGGGGAGGTCCCGGCGCTTCCTCTCCGCGGCCTCCTCGCCCGGGGGAGAAGGTCCCCCAGAGATGCCTGCCAGGTCGGCGTCCCGTCCCCTCGCCGTGCCGTCGGCCCTGAGACCCCTTTTCCTTCTGCCTTGCAGGGCGCTGTTTTCCGTGCTGGACCAGATGAAGGTGGACATGGCCAACTTCGCCGTGAGCAGCATCCGGCCGCACCTCATGCACCAGTCGGTGGAATACGAAAGGAAGAAGTTTCAAGAATTTTTCGAGAAGCAGCCAAGTAGGTGTCGGCCCTCAGGCCAGCTCGTGCTCTCCTAAAATGCCCGAGAGCTCCTGACTGCCCCGGGAGGCGGGAAATCTGGTTCCTTCTAGTTTCTTTTCTGGCCTCGTAGAGGCCGTGTGGGCCGCCTCCTCCCCAGACACCAGCCCGGAGGCCGACCCCTCGCTTGGATTCCCGTCACTCCCAGGCCATAAATGCATTTTAAAATACCTGAATTGTCTTGGCAGAGATGGTGGTATGGCCGCAGCCATCTCATCCCACACATGGCTTTAAGTGCCTCAGCGGGCGGAGCACCAGGCTGGCAGGGAGGAGGTCCTGGGTTCAAATGTGACCTCAGATACTTCCTAGCTGTGTGACCCTGGGCGAGTCACTTCATCCCACCTGCCTACCCCTCACAGGTCTTCTGCCTTGGAACAGATACCGAGTGTGGCTCCTAAGCCCTTGGGGAGCCTGTGTTCTGCTTTGAACACAGAGGCACACAGATGGATAAATACACAATATTTACAAAGAGCAGAATCAAGAAAGACTTCCTGTAAGAGGCAGCCCTGGGGCTGGCAAGGGACGGCAGGACCAGGGAAGAGAGAAAGCCGAGGCGGGCTGGGGCAGGGCCTGAGCCCGGCCTCCCCCCCCCCCCCCGCTCCCCCTAACTCGCTCTTCTTCCTCCCAGACGCCCTCGACTTTGTCACGAAGTGGCTCCAAGAGGCCTCCCAGGAGCTCGCTGGCCCTGCGGCGGCGCAGCCAGGGGAGCCCGGCTCGGAGGACGCGGCCGGCCCCAGCCCGGTGGCCATTCAGAACCACGCGTACATGAAGCTGCTCAAGTGGGACCATCCGCAGAGGCCCTTCCCCGAAGTACGTCCCTGCCCCGCCCTGGGCCACCGCCGGGGACTCTCCAGCCGGGATGGCTGGTGGGCTCAGAGGAAACCCGGAGCCTCCTTAGGCCGTCAGAGCGGCCCTGGAGAGAGCCCGGAGGGTGGGGGGCTGTGGAAGCCCCGGGCCGCCTCCCCTTCTTTCTAGGCTGGCGGGATCACCAGAGGTCTGCTTTGGGTAGAATTTGGGTAGATTCCCACAGAATCACAACCTGTTTAAAGACAAAAAACATTTCTAGGAAACAGAAAAGCGGTGGGGATTTTCTTTCATTAAGACTAAAATCAAGACGGGGAGGAACTAGAGGGCTCAATGGATGGAGAGCCAAGCCCAGAGACGGAAGGTCCTGGGTTCAAATCTGGCCCCAGACACTTCCCCACTGTGTGACCTTGGGCAAGTCCCTTAACCCTCATTGCCCAGCTCTTTCTGCTCTTCTGCCTTAGAACCAGTACACAGTATAAGGTGGAAGGTGAGGGTTAAAGAAAGATGAGAGAGGGAAGAAATCCCCCCAAATCTCAACATCTGTGAAACTCCCACAGTGATAGCAGCCCTGCCTGCACCCCGGGCCTTCCAAGAGCTGTGGGGACACCTGCGTGGGAGGGGGATCTTGGTGGGGATGAGGAGGGGGCAGGACGGGGCCAAAGGACTTACCTGATCATGGACGGAGTGAGGGGAAGAGGCGGGCTTTCGCTGATGACTTGACTCGTCACTTCAGAGGGACCCCCAGGATTATCTTTTCCTCGGGGACGTGACCTGACGTCTGCCTGTCGCTGTCCAGGCTCACAGCTCCTGGGTCAAGATTAGAACTCGGGTCTCGCTCACACGTTCCTGGAGCTCCTCCCCCTGTATTCAGGGCACTTTGGTGAAGGCAGAGACAGCCGGAGGAGCATCTTTTCCTCTGCTAAGTGTGCGGAGCGCCGGCCTCCTGGTTGAGCTTGGCAGACGGGGAAGCCGAGGCTGAGCGGCCTCCGCCCGAGCCACGGGCCGTCCCTTATGGGGCGGCTTCTGGCCTCCGCCTCGCCCAGGCTTCGGCCACTTAGAAGAGGACGTTCTGGTGGCTAGAAGGGCCCCATCAGGCCCTGTTGTGGCCGGGCCCAGGCGGGAGGCGCTCATGGCCGCCTGCTGTGTTCTAGACCGTCCTCATGGACCAGCCGCGCTTCCAGGAGATGCAGCAGGAGCTCGAGAGGCTCGTCGTGGTGGGGGCCACCTTGCTGGTCACGTACAGCGCCTCGGCCCCCGGCGTGTCCAGCCTGGCCGGCTTTGCCGAGAAACTCAAGATGGTCGTTCGGGTCCTGCTGACGGAGATGCACCTGCCGTAAGTGACCGCTTGGCCTTTCAGGAATCTGGGTCCGAGGGTGAGGGGGGACGCCTTGAAGGTGGTCCTGGGAGCCAACCTCGGGGAACCAGAGGGGTGATTCGCACTCGGGGTACAGCTCGCCTTTCCCTACCTCCACCTGGCCCCCTCCCTGTGCCCCCCTTCCCTCTGCCTCGCCCTCCCTCCCTGGCCCTTCCCTCTCTCGGGCATCCCAGGCGTCCCCCCATGCCTTCCCCCCTCCCCGAGGGAGCCCCTCTTCCCCCTCAGGGGCTGCTGGTGCGAGCAGGCGGGCGAATCTGGATGGAAGCCACGAAACCATCTTTTTCCTCTTCCCGTCTTGCCCTTCGGCTCTCGGGCCCCACCCAGAAAGCGGCGGCCAGTGGCGGGGTGGGATGCTGTTTGGGGATCCCCGACACCCCCGGCATACCAGATGGTGCTGGAAGCCCTGGAGGAAGAGAGGCTTTAGGTTCCCTGAAAACCAGCTCCGAGGACCCCCGTAATCCCGGAGCCCAGCCCAGGCCTCACCGGCTTCCTCCTGGCTTTGGGAAGAAGTGGACGGAGATGGCAGGAGGGAGGGGGGCCTCCTCCGCACTGATCCTGCCCCCCCCGGGGCCGGGGCTCTCGGCTGGGCCCGCCCGGCTCCTCCTCTCATCCCGTCCCTTTTCCAGGTCCTTCAGCCTGAGCGAAGCTCTCGCCACCATTGGGGAGAAGGTGTGCCTGGAGGTGAGCAGCTGCCAGGCCCAGTGCGGATTCCCCCCCTTCGGGGCCGACAAGGAGGTGGCCCTCAAGGGGCAGATCCAAGCCATCGCCAGCCCTGACGACCCCATCCGCAAGCTCGTGGGTATGTGGGGGGCATCGGAGGGAGAGGGGACCCGCCCTGTGGTGTCCTGGGTTCAAGCCACGTGGTAGGACCCCCCCCCCCCGTTCTTCATCTCTCACCTGTTGGGGGCTCCCTCAGCAGTGGGGGGCCCGGGGACCCCTTCTTCACATGATGTCTTTAAAGACGCAATAAAACACAGGATTACAAGAGAAACCACTGTGGAATAGGAGCGTCCCAGAGCCAGAGCCCACGGCCGGCCCAGGGCCCCCCGACCTGGGGGGCAGCCGGGGTGGCTCCTCTTCTGGGGACTGATTTTCTGGTAGAAGCCAAGTGGGGGAGGGACAGACGGGGGCCGTTTCCCAGCACAGCTCAGGAGGAGGAGGGAAGTTGGGGCTCATTTGGTGACGTTTCATACTTGGGTGAATCGAGTCTCCGCCTTTCAGAGGGTCCAAATCTAATAAAACACGCGGCCCGATGACTCGAGGCCGCCGCCGCCTGCCTTTGGAATGGCAGCCACAGGCTTGTTTAGGGAGGCCCATCGAGCGCGTGGCGGGCCGAGGCGCAGGCCCAGAGCCCGCTCCCGGGGCCGCCACGTGTTCTGCAGCTCTAGAGGGAGGGCTTCGCTCTCGGCCACCCCTGAGGCCTGCTCGCCGCCTCTCAATCCATGAACCTGGAGTGGCTCATGGGACCAGCACCTGCTTTGTGGGGATCAGAGACAGGAATGATCCCTCAGGCCTGGAGAAGCCATAAATGCCCACCCAGGAAGCCTGAAACTCCTTCAGGTACCGACGAGGTCGTCATTCTTCTTTTGAAAAAACAAACAGGGCAGTAACGTGACTCGGCGCATAGAGAGCCAGGACTAGAGACGGGGGATCCAGGGTTCAAATGTGGCCTCAGATGCTTCTAAGTTGTAAGACCCTGGCCAAGTCTCTTTGCTTGGCCTTTACCGCTTTTCTACTGTGGAACCAACGCACAGGGTTGATTCTAAGATGGAAGGTGAGGGTTTAAAAAAAAGAAAAAATGAACAATTGATGTCTTTGCCACTTTCCAGTGCTGGTCACAGAGCTGTACTTGAATCGCCATGGACCCTGCGGGCCTGGTCCTGCTCCATTTATCCAAGCCCTCCTGGTGCCACATGCACAGTTATGCTTTCTTCTGGGCCAGTGAACTTCCATTGCTTCCTTCAGTCATTCCCTCTTAGAGGGTCTCCTAGGGTTGGGCCTCCTCACACTGGGATGTTTTTTTTTAATCCTTATCTTCTATCTTAGACTCAGTTCTGTGTATTAGTTCTAAGGCAGAAGAGAGGTAAGGGCTAGGCAATGGGGCTCAAGTGACTTGTCCAGGGTCACACATCTAGGAAGTATCTGAGGTCAGATTTGAATCCAGGACCTCCCGTCTCTAGGCCTGGCTCCCAATCCCTTGAGCCACCCAGCTGCCCCCTTTAGACAACATTTTGGCATGTGTTAGACTTTCTCAGGCCTGTGGCCTGCATGGACTCCAGTAGAGGCAGTCCTGGATCAAAGGGCTATGAACCATTTAATCACTTTTCTAAAAACATTCCCAATTGCTTTCCAGGATGGCCAGACCAATTCACAGGTCCCCCAACAATGTATTGGTGTGCCTGTCCTCCCATAAGTAACATTGACCATTAATATCTTTAATCAAGTCTATAAGGTGGCATCTCTAGAGTGGTTTTCATTCCCTTTGTGTGTGTGTGTGTGTGTGTGTGTGTGTGTGTGTGTGTGTGTGTGTGTGTGTGTGTGTGGCTTGACATATGAGGCATTGGGACTGACGGAGAAAGGCTGTGCTGTTTCTGTTCTGAATTCCTGGGATGGCAGACTGCCAACTCTCTCCTTGAGTCTAGGCCAACACTGCCTGGAAGTGTGGCTCCTAAGTGTGTCTTCTGGTACTCTCCCAAGGGAAGACCCCAGTGGGGCTTTCATGTGGTACAGGTCCTGGCACTCGATGCCTGCTGTTGACGGCCCTTCAACTGGTTTCCTGAATTGATCTCTTGCACGCTGTTGGAAAGCATGCCCTGAACAAATCACACTAAATTTGATAATAAAAGCGATGTCTGTTTGTCTCCCTCTCAGGTGCCAGAATCCAGGGCTTCCTGGAAGCTTACCTAGTGTCTGGCCTCCAGAAGTCCCTCCCTGCCATTCCTGGCGGATTAGGCCCCATCCAGAAGGAACTGGAGGAAGTGGCCGTCAAGTTTGTTCGCCTGGTCAACTACAACAAGATGGTCTTCGGCCCTTACTACGACGCCATCCTCAGTAAGATGCTGAGCCAGGAGGGCTCCCGTGGCCCGGCCAGCTCATAGAGACCCCCCCAGCAGCAGTATTTATTTAGTCGGCTACCACCCCTGTTCTCCATGTAACGTTGCTTCGGAAAATGGCTTTCTCTGTAACACATTCCTCTTTCTCAGCATTAACTCTAGAAGGGAAAACGGGTCCCCGTAGACGAAGAGATGGAACTGGACGCTGAATTCTGCTCTGGGGGGCCACGCGTGTACCCAAGTGTATGTTTACAAGCCAAAGGAGCTTCCTTCTGTGGGAGCTGAGCCCATCGTCGGCCCTGTCGGAGGGTCCTGGTAGCCCACAGGCTCCGACGCTCTCCTGAGAGCGGGGCATTGGGGTAGCAGGTGGGGGAAAGTCAGGCGACCTTCCTGGAGCTTCTTCAGACGTGGCCCTGGAAAGCCCTGGGAAAGGACCTCTGGCAGGGCTGCGTCTCCGGGTTTCCTGCTGGCACTGGAATGATTCTCCGTTGCTAGAGAATTTTTTTCTGGTTATCAGGAGTTTGCTCTTTACCATAGAATGAACCCCCAGCGTGGATGGTGGCAGCTCGGCCCACGGGGCCTGGAGAACAGAAAAGACATTTCTTTGGTGTTTTTGAAAGCTTGGCATTTGTAGGGAGATTCATTTTTTTAGAGAGAAAAAAAGTCAATTTGATCAGAAGATGGACAAAAAGTGTGATTTTCACTTAAAGGCCAAGTTGAGATCCTATTGCAAGTCCAGTGGACAGGCCGGGAGGGAGGGCTGGATTTTCTGAGCTCATTAAATGCTCCTAAATTCTTGTGAATGTGAGGCTTTGTGGTACCTCGGCTTGTCCCAGATACTGGCCTAGCTCCCCGTTGTGTGGCGGGATGGAGTGTCCAGGGGCCCACCTGCAGGCAGGCCGAGGTGCAGAACAGGCCTGGCTCCTGAAGATCCCATCCAAAGGCAGCTTTTCAGGAAGGGTCTGGGAAATGGGTGCCCAGTAAAGGAAGTGCACGATTTGGGGCTAAATCGCACCGGGGAGGGAAAGTGCTCACCCCGCTGGACGGAGGGCTGAGCTGGCCCGTGGGAAGGAGGCAGGTGCTGCGGGAGGGTTGCCAGAAGAGAAGCGGATACCCGAGAGGACTGACACCCAACCCGCCGGGATAGGCCTAACCCTGCCCCTCGGCACCCGCACCGCACCGAGGCTTTCAGCCATTCCCAGGGTTTGCACAAAGCAAGAAGGAAGTAAACAAAACGTGACTCGGACAAACGGGGCTCTCTGGGAGGGAGAAGAGGAGCGGCTGGGCAGCTCCGCGGGGGGTGGGGGGGGAGGGGAGGCGAGGGACAGCCGGAACCCTGCTCCAGGCCCTGCGGAAGCCTGATGCAGAGGGCAGCCTGTGTGAAGGCCTCACCCCCGGGTGGTGGAGACCCCTCCCATAGTCTGCTCAGAATTCCGTGTCTAAATGCAGAAAGAAAAATCTGGGGGCCGGAGTGGGAGCCCCCATCCCGCGCCACTATCGAAGTGGACGTGTTGGGTCGCCCCAGAGGATCACAGGAAGGGCGGTGGTGCCTCGGCAGGGAAGGCGAGAGAGAGGGTGGGGAGGCTGCTGGGACCCCGCCAGGGACATCCCCACACAAAGATGAGGCGGCCTAGACAGAAGCTGCGAATCCAAAAGCAGGTGGCCCGCCGAGCCCCTTTCCCTCCGCGCTGCCACGGTCAGATCCGGCCCATTTTCTTCTGACCTCCCCGGGAGTTGGAAGAAGAGCCCCGGCGCCCCCAGGGGTTCCCCCAGGTTGGGCAGCGGAACCACCAGAATAAAGAGTCCTACAGAGAGAGCCCCGGCTCAGGCCGCGGGGGGCGGGGATCGCTCCAGGACCTATAGGAATAGAACCTCGGGGCCACGTGACTGGAGCATGGTCCCGTTTCCGAGGCTCTTCCTCCCCCAGGGCTCCCACCCACTAAAGCAGGGATTCCGGGTCAGGCTTTCCCCCGCCATTTCCCCAGTGGTCGCTTCAGCTCTCCTTTTGGTTTGGTTCCTCTATTTGATTTTTTTTGGTTCACGAGCCTTCATTTAGTCTCCGTCACCTTGAGCGTCCCCTCCTGGAAAGGACGGGAAGAGACAGCCCTGGTGCCCGGACCTGGGGTGTCTCCTCCTGCCCCCCAGGAAGTGGGCCAAAGCGCTCCCACAAACGGGGTGCCCGGGGCCAGGAAACGTCGTTCTGGAGCTGGCTGCTCCGGCGCCTTTTCCCAGGAACCTCAGCAGAAGGTTCTCCTGGGAGGAGTCCGTCAGGCATCTGCCCGGGTCCCGCCTCCGGGGGAGGGGCCACTCGGGGCCACTCGGGGCCACTCGGAACTTCTCCCGAGGCCAGGTGGCCTTCGGAGGGCCCTTGGCATTCTTTGAGTCATCCTGACTTAGAGAGTGACGAAGGCCCGGAAAGGCGAAGGGAATCGCCGGGGACCGCTAGAGAAGTGGGGGCGGCAGGGTGGCCCACTGGACAGAGCCAGGCCTGGGAATGGGAAGTCTTGGGTCCAAAAGTGGCCCCAGACACTTCCTAGCAGGGTGACCCCCGACAAATCCCTCCACCCTGTTGACCTCAGTTTCCTCCTCTGTCCTCCGAGTCGGAGAAGGAAAAGGTGAACCTCTGGTGTCTGTCAAGAAAACCCTGGATGGGGTCCTCCACAGCGGACACGACTGAACCAGCGGGAGCCGCGGCGCCAGGGAAGGGCGCTGAGCACGGAGAGGCACGGAGTCAGCTGCGCCGCCTCAGCCCCCCAGCGGGAGTAGCAGCACCCGGAGCTCCAGCTCCCGGGCTGTCCCGGGGTCTGGAGGAAGGGTCTCTGCACACTAAATGAAGGGCCCGGCGGTGCCCGGTCTGTAGGCTGGAGCCTCATCCTTTTCCTGGTTCCTCCCGTCCTGGCTCCCAGGCACAAAGGCCGCACTCGGCCCTGAGTGACTAGGAGGGTCTGAGTCAGAGACTGGGCCCCCAGGTGGGGGTGTCCTGGCGGTGATGCACCCCCACCCCAAGCGGACCCAACCCTGCCCGGGAGCCCCAGCAGCCCAGGACTGCAGCGGCAGGCCCTGCTCCAGGGGCTTGGCCTGTCTCTGAGGGCCGACGCTCTGGAGGGGACAGGAAGGGCCTCCCCCCAGACGGGCTTCAGTCTACGTGGACATCCGGGATCCATGGCCGTCTCTTCTCATTCCGGCAGAGACGCAGGCTTGTCTCTGGGGATGTGACTCAGAATTCTGCCCAGAACATCTATTAATTAGGTTTCTATTTGCCTGAAAGAAAAGAGGTTGGGGCAGCTGGTGGCCCAGTGGAGACAGGAGGGCTCTGACACTTCTCAGCCGGGTGACTCTGGACAAGTCACTTAACCCCCATTGCCCTTCGGGACTTCTGCTCGGAACCAGTACTTGGTGTCAGATGGAAGGGGAGGACTTAGAGCAGCCATCAGGGATCATTCTCAGGTTTTCTAAAAGGATGCCACCACAATGGAAGTTAATAAACACGGGCTAAATTAAATTTGTTTTGCTTTTTATGAAATACATTTCAGGGCTGTGTTAGAAGGTGCAGCGACAAGATGGTGGCCAGGCTGGATGGCCCAGTAGGAAATTGGATCCCATTTCCTTGGCCTGTAAACCCAGCATTGGCCTAGCAGAAGTCACTGGGGCGGCTGATGCAGGCCGGCTCTTAACCAGGCGCTGGGAAAACGCCGCTTCTGGCTGAAGAAAGTGAATGAGCTTATTTTTAAATCCTCTCGTTGGAAGCCATTCCAAAGGGCAGCGCAGGCCTGCTGTGGCCCAAGAGACAAAGTCCGGCCACAGCATTAGGAGAAACGAGGATTTATGACATCCTCGAGTGAATACTTAGTTTGGGGGTTTGGACAGGGACCCCCGGGAAGGAGCTCGTCGTGTCCAAGGAGGGCCGAGGGCATGGCACGACCTGGGCTCAAAGACACGTTTACGGTGACTAAGTTGCCAAGAAATCTTGAATGTGGAATGTAAAATCAAGGCCATTTATGGAAAAACTTGGTTATCAAAGTCATAAAACTCTGCAATAGTTTCTGAGTTAAACCATTAGAAAAGGTTTTCCTCCAAAGGGAAAGAACCCGTGTCCTACTTGAAACGAACAATTTCTAAAGAAAAAAAATGCCAGGAATAAACACCGTCGATACATCATCTACAACCCTTGAAACCTGCACTGGCCCTGACCGTCCAAAGAGCAGCATCTAAGGCCCGCCCAGAAGGCCAGTGAGGACGCGCCTCGTTCGGCTCTCCCTCCACTGTTCATTTTTTTTTTTTTCCCTCTTTAAAATAAATTCTATTTTTTTCTTTTCCAATGACATGTAAAAAACCTTTTCAACATTAAAAACATTTTTTGGGTCCCACATTCCCCGTCTCCCCTCTCCCTTCTTGTTGGTAGAATCAAGAGACAACACAAGATGGTATCTCAGAAGCCACCAACTCCCCATTTTACAGACGAAGGGGGTGAGGCCCAGCGAGACGGAAAGCAGAATCGGGGGCGAGAACCCACCTCGGGCGTCCCTGGCTGACAGCTCTGCGCCCCGGGATCTGGAGGCGGGGGCTTCGCCTGCATTCGGGGCCCAGCAAAGGGAGAGAAGCAGAGGCGCAGAGCGACGCTGCTGGCTCTGCGGGATTCTGACCTTCACCTTCTTTAGAAGACTTCAGATTCTCGGAGCCTTCACACACTCTAAGAAAGTATCTTCATAAATGTTTATTTTTTCCCCATTTTTCACGTTAACGCTCAATTGCCCCGAGCCCGTGTGTGAAATTTAGAGGATCGCTGAGCGGCTGTAGATGGCGTGGCACGTGCCCGGCCCCAGCGTGATGGACGGTGCCATCTCCCCGCTTCTGCCTTCTCTCTGCCGCAGCCCCAGGTGCTGCCAGGCCACCGGGAGGCGCGTTTGCTTCTCAGCCCCGAGCCACGGCTGAACGCTGGCCGCCGGCGCCGGGTTCTAGCCGAGCTTCCCGAGCGGAATGAACGTGCGGGGCATCACCTACACCGAATGGGGTGTTTCATGGCTAAACGAAGGACTGGGAGGAATCCTTCCCAAACGGGCATCTGCGGGTGAAACAGTGATTTTAGGATCTTTCCCGAGTCATCCGACTTTCACTTAAAACAGGGAGCCTCCTGGCGGCCCGTAAGCCGACGACGCGGCCTTCTCAGGAGCTGTTTCTGGAACGCGGCGCAGTTACATCGGAACTTGTTGTGGAAGGAAATGGAGCCTCTTGTCAGCCGGTTGAGCCGAGACAGGGCATTTGGGTAAAGTGCAGACCTGCCCGGGACGCCGGCGTTAAAGAGGGACGAATTTGCTGGAAGTGTTGAAATGTGTCTGTCATGACCGCTAATGTGGAAATAAACAGGTTTTACACAGATTCCTGCGTGTAATGAATCTTGTCTTCTCAGTAGGTGGAAGGGGAGGGACAGAAATCAGGACTGAAAATTAAATTTAAGAAAAATTAAATAAAAAAGAAATGTATCATCTCTGGCTTCTAAATAAAAGCAGACGGGGGGCATGGAGCTGTGGAGATCCTTTTATTGTTAAAAGAATTGGTGTTTTTTTTCTTTCCATTTTTAACTACAAAACAGATTCCATACATTCTGCCATAAATAAAAACAAACAGTAAGGCAGGACTTTACATGAGCAAACAGAGTAACTTCCAGAACAAGTGAATTAAAATGTTTCACAATCATAAGCCATCCAGTTTTTAAAATAAAACTGTTGAAAACCAACAAGGCTTCAAGTGTGTCGCTTAGACATCCTTGAAGAGGGAACAAAATGTGGTTCAGACATTTTGCACTATTTCCCCATTTTATAAACTTAATTTTGCTCAAAGCACAAATCTGTTCAACATTTTAAGACCCACCTTCTAGTTGGCTTTTAAATTTTTATTGAGAACCATTTGATAGAAAGAGGCACCGGCGACGGCACTTTGCTCCCAAGATGCTCGTGACAAAGTGTCGTCTCTTTTCAAGGAAGGACTTAAGAGGCAAAAAGGGGCTTCTGTACACAAGTCTGTCTTTGGCAGGAGGCTCTGCGCCGCTCTCACCGGATTCTCTTCTGCTGCCGCGCTCTGTAGATGTCGTGGATGGGCGGCACCACGGCGCCCTTCTCCTCGTCCTCGTCCGAGTCCTCGTTGGGCCGCTTGACCGCTTTGGTGAGCACGGCGCTGCTCTCCACGGGGCCGTTGCCCTCCACGGCCAGGTCTGGCACCCCCCCGGTGATGATCCTCACCGCTTCGTCGACGGCTTGGAGAGGAAGGACAGACAGACGGGCGGCGGGTTAGCCCGGGGCAGGCCCGTCCCTTACGGGGGCTCCAGAACCGCCGGCCGTTGGGCCTTTATCCCACTTTAGAGCCACTTGAAATAACGAAACACAAAACCCCCTCCTAGACCAGAGCTGGTCGTTCACGCTCACCAGAATGGGAGGAAGGTTTTGTGGCACTTTTGTTGGCATCACCGGGGCGTGCCCACACGTACACACTTATACACATACACACGCACACACACGCACACACATGCACACACACGCATCCTCCCGCTCCCAGCCGCTGCCTCTGATCCCCGTCTGGCTCCGGCGCCCTTGGCAGCAGCACAAGGTGGGGGCCCCGTGGGGGGACGGTGAGGGGCAGAGCGAGGAGCCGGCGGGGCTTCGGGAACTTACTGCTCGGGATCTTGCATCTTCGGAAAATCTCCATCAACTCATCCACTTGCACAAAAGGGCCCTGAGTGCGAGAACAGAGTTTATAGTCACAGCCACGCAGGGACGGGGCCGCTTCCAGCCCCCCTCCCCAGTGCCGGGCCTGTGGGTGCCCACCTGGAAGCAGACGGGGGGAGGGAGGAGCTTCATCAACACCACGGCGGCGGGGGGCACTGGGAACACTCCCCCGGGCACGGGGTGGAGGCCGGGGGCTGAAAGGGAAAGAAAAAGCGATGAGGCGGGGGCTCCGGAGGGCGCAAAACCTCAGCACCGCCTCCAAGCCGTCACCCCTGGATGCATGAACCCCAAGATTCGGCTGAAGGGAGGAGCCGCTGCTTCTGCCCCCCCAGGGGTGACGGGCAGGCCAGAGGAGGAGGCCACGGGCCGCCCCTGGCATCCCAGCTGGGGAGAGGCCCGAACCTCCCCCTAGAGGCTGGGAAGGCCGCGGCTTACGTGCTAAGTGTCTCGGCTGGAAGGGGATCATCTGCTGCGTGTCCGGCTTGGGATATTCGGGCTTTCGGTCCACTTCGTCCTTCAGGACAGGCACTATGGAGGGAGCCACCACCGGGTCGGGAATGATGGTCGCCAGCTTGGCCCGAGAGACATCCTGAAAGCAGAGAACAGGAGAGCTGAGGCGCGGGCAGAGGCCCGGTGCCCACGCTGGCACCCCTGACGCGAGGCGCTGCCCGGGGGCACAGGGCCGACACTGAGCCGCCTTCGCCTCTCCCGGCACCTCCTGGGGGGCATTCCAGGAGCTCCCACAAGGGCTTGGCCTCAGAGAGGGGCTCAGCCTAGTCTCTCCCACCCCAGATAGGCCCGTCCGAGCATTTGCCAGGCCCGACAGAGACCCTAACGGCAGTGAGGGCGGCTCCTCGCACCTTGCAGGCCTCCGGGGGTCACACTAGCAAAGTGATCCCCATTTCTGGGGTCATCTCAGAATTGTGCCCACCACAGAGTGCGGCTTTTAGAGTCAGACTCTTCCCACTGCTCTAAGCTGCCCAGGTCACCCTGGCAGCCGTCTCAGGAATCCCTTCTTCTCCTCCTTGGCGGGCACACCAGTTAGAGACGAGGGCATCTCGGCCTCTAAGGACCTGCCTCCCCACCCCACCCCTGACCTCTCTTCTGCTTGGGCCGAGACAGAAAGTAAAGGGTTGGGGGTGGGCAGCGAGGGGGCTCATGAGACAGAGCCAGGCCTAGTCCTGGCTGGGTGACCCTGGGCCAGTCACCTAACCCCTGTGGCCCAGGCCTTACCACACTTCTGCCTTAAAGCCCTATTTAGTGTTTACTCTAAGCCAGAAGGGAAAAGGTTTAAAAAAACAAAAGCCACCACCCTGGCACTGATCTGAATCACACCGAGGTGACGGACTAGCAGTGCAGAATAACATGCATGTTCTCATGTTTGCCCAACATGATGGAACTTTTGGCTGCACATTTATTTGTTATGAGAAGGCAGGGGATGACTGATTTAATAATAAATGAATAAATGCATCAAAAATGCAAGAAATATATAAAACAAAGTAAATTTCAGAAGGGCCATGTGACAATTTTATTTTCATCATTTCAAAGTTAATATATGTAAAAAATAAACTAGGGAGCACCTAGGGGGGCTCAGTGGATGGAGAGCCAGGTCTAGAGAAGGGAGGTCCTTGTTGGCCTCAGACACTTCCTAGCTGGGTGACTCTGGGCAAGTCACTTGACCCCCATTGTCTAGCCCTTATCCCTCCTTGGCCTTGGAAACAATACACAGTATTGATTCTAAGATAGAAGATGAGGGTTTAAAATTTTTTAATTGAAAATAAATAAACTGTTAACAGGTTCCCGATTTCATATACAAGCTTCTTTTACGTTTTTGGATTACTGAAATGTTCATGTTGATGATTACGATTAAAATAAATATTTTTTAAAAAGATCTGCTTGAACTCAGTCAGATATTTCTGGATTTGCAAGGGAAAGTTGGTGTAAGGTGAAAGGTGAAAATTGTCTTTGGCCTAGTGGATAAAGTGCCGAATTTGTGACGAGGAGATAAGTTCAGATCCTATCCCATTCTTACTAGCTGTGGACTGTGGAGCAAGTCACTCAACCTTCGCCTCAGTTTCCTCCTTTGTAGAATGGAGATAATAATGTTTGTACTGGATTCTTGTGAGGAAAAAGAGCTTTGTGAGCTTTTTAAAGGAAAGCCAAAGTAGGGCTTTCTGTCAAAACATTCTTGAATTTTCATTAAAAGCTAGTTTACCCAGAAGTGAACATATTATATTACGGGTTTCCCTTCCACATCATGAATTTCCCCATCTTGATTTCACTAAATTGTGGGTTGGCATAAAAAATTAAATGGGAATTTGGGAGGGGGGGGTTTGCAGAAGTCACAGACAACACGTGAAGGCCAGCAGACGACACAGAAAAAGTTTAGAAACTCAGAAATGCATAAAATATATGTATAGTATTGTATAATAGTAACATATTTTATTTTTCATACCATAAATATACATAAATTCTTTTTTAAAGTTAAAATAAGTAAAAAGTTAAAGTTTGTGAAAAGAACATAAAAGCCAGCAGACAACACACAAAGGCTAGAAATGTAGAGATATCTTAACATTGACCTACATATAGCCTGTGACCAAATACTGAACTCACATTTTACAATAAGGTATTGGAAACACCCCATAAAAGAAAAAGAAAAGATTCCGACTTCTTCTCTGGTACAAAGGGAGGGCCAGAAAATTTTATACAGATTTCCCAGATCGTGGGGGTGCCATCCCCTAAGCCCCGAGATGTGGAAGGGATACCTACATAAAGACATAGCGTTTGCAGGCCACAAATACTTAGATCAGTCTGCCACTGTGACAAGCCTGTGGCAACTGTGAATTCCAAACAATAATGACTACAAATCACTGGCTGATTTTCTCATCCCTTGCACTTTTGAAAGAAATGAAATAAAGAAGACAGGGAAGGAACAGAACCTTTTTACAGTTGCCTTTAACACACCATCTGGCTTTAAACTGGTCCTGGAGGGCCCAGGACCACTCTTTTTGCATACAGAGTTCTCTTCTGTTCATGAGAAGCACAAAGAAAAGATAAAACAACTTTTCTACACATAAGCAACTTCTGGGGTTGCTTAAATGTTCCACTGTTCCCTCGGCCCCGCTCTGGCTCTGTGTTTTCTGAGGGCTCAGTGCATAGTGAAACTGAGTTCAGTCTCAAGATCAGATCATTCCACCTGGGGCCTCCAAGGCCTCCTGCTGTCAGGGTTCAGATGCCTCAATGACAAGAAACACTGCAGGAGGAACGAGAGGACAGGGTTTCCTTTTTACTGCATCTTAGAGACAGGAGCTATTTCAATCAACTAATCAATCAATAAACACTTATTAAGCACCAACTATGCGCCAGAACTAAGTTTGGTTCACAACTAAGAAACTGATTCATCAATTTTATGGGCAGCATCTGGAACCCCTCCCCCATAAAAAAAAAGCCACTTTTTAAGTTAAAAAAACCAAACCAAAAAACCCAGAAGAGTGTGAAGTATAGGGAAATTCATAGTACTTTGCTTTTCCTTTTTAAATCCCCCATTCTCTCTGGTTTCTGCATCCCTGGGCACTGACAAGAGGGAGGTTGGCAAACTTGATCACTACTTCTGAATCCATCAGTATTTCCTATGGTTTAATGCTTAATATATTGTAGAGCTGAGAGGAGGAAGATGACGGCCATCCCCTGGAAAGTGGCGATCTCCTCCTCTGCCACCCCCCTACCCCCACCCCACTTACCTTATAGCCAAGAGCCTTCAGTTCACTTGCAGAGCAGGGATACAAATCCATGAACTTGTACCTATCGACCAGTAATGCTGTTTCCTTGCCTTCATATTCTTCCTTGAAGGCTGTAAACCGTCTTTTCTCCACTTTCAGGATACTAGCAAGATCACCGATGTTACTTTCAAAAGCGAGGAATCTGGCCCATATTTCTCTACCCAGGAGAAGAAAGGAGAGGAGGTAGTCAGCGCCAGGTGCCCTCTGAATGTGGTCACATCCGACTTCTGTCCTTGTTCTGGGGGGCCTGCTCAGTAGCTCTTCTGCAGGGAGGGAGCCCCCAAACTCTGCAGCCCTGGCTAGTGTGCTCGGCTCCCCCCGAGGAGGACAGGTGGTCTGTGGCCTCAAAAATGAGGGGTTTATAAATTTTGTTGGGTAGTTTGGTTTTCAAGTTAGTCTTAAAAGGGCCTAAGTTCTGGACCTCAGGAAGACCCTTTGACTAAGGCGAATTTTGGATGGTGCCTGGGGGGGAAAACCACAATATTTCTCTGTAAACGAGAGTCATTGAGAACTGCCGGGCTGGGTATAAGAAATGTTTAACAACTGGCTGTCTCCCCCTCAAAGTAGGCATGATACAGTTTAACATTTTCTCTACCACTTTCTTAAGTCTAGACAATCTACAACACAATGACTGACTTATAGTATCTGTTGATTTCTAGAGTGTAAATGGAACATGTGGCAATCTGGTTCCCGAGAGCTTCCACTGGCTGAACCCTTATTCTGATAGCAAAGTGGGTCAGACTCAGAAAGCAAGCTCAGATAAAAGTGAAGTAAAAACAATTAGCAAGGACATTTGAATATCAAAGCAGGACAAAATTCAGGACTTAGAAGGCTTAGATGGACTACTGCCTTGGAGAGATTATTAAAATGACCATCTCTGTAGGAGCCTTATATCCAAGGGCCAGAAATGGTCAGGGTCAAGACACCAAAGTAATAATAGAAGTTAGCAAGCATTTAAGTGCCTATAATGTGCCAAGTCCCAAGATATAAAGACACAGAAAGCAATCCCTAATGCCAATGGATAGAAGTACATTTATAGCATGGTCCAAAAGTCCAAGTACCCTTTTAAGTACAGTCAAAAGAAGCAAAAGATTTTTAGGTACGCTAAAGCATGTGAGATGAGCCAACTGAATGGAAACTACTTATCTAGAAACTGGACCAACATGGACAAACTATTTGATTTTTGTTTTGTGTAAAAAAAGAAATATACTAATTAATCTGCAAAGGTATCCCCCCCCCCCCCCCCGAAACTAGGTTTAAATGGAAATTTATCACAAAGTCCAAATGTCTGGATAGATGTGGTCTTCATGACCTAATCCTTTTGGGTAAAACTTACCCAGATTTCTCAGGTGGAAGGCTTCCAGAGGTTAATACTCGTTCAAACAAAACTCGGGTATTATTGTCCTCTATAGAGGAATTCAAGAAGAAAACATGATTAAAATTACCTGATATGCATTTTTAATCCATAAAATTCATAATCAAATGCAAATTAGTTCTGAGTTAAATCTTCTAGTATACAAGTCATGAATCTAATTTTAAAGGGTTAGATTTTATACTTTAATACAAAAGGCATCAAAAATCAATTTGTAGAGAGTTGGATTTAAAAAACGTTGTGCATAAAGAATTATGGGCTTCAAATTCAACCATTTTTTAAAAAAAAAGACATTAATGTACTAAGAAGTCAGGGGTGAAGGGTAGAGGGGATATTGTGCCTAGGACTAACTTTTTAGACAGACTTTTAATTATCTGCTTGACCAGCAAATACAGCACACCTGCACTGAAGTATGAACATTTTTGCATGGATTTACTATGTTAAAATAGTAAAGCAGGGGTGTAGTTAGACTGTCTCTATGATACTTCTGAAAGTATCATTTGCTACTATAACTTCTTCAGTTTTAAAATTCAACAAAGAATGGATATGAGAATTTTAAAAGATGAGCATACTGTAAAAAAATAATTATGGGGCAAGCCTGAGAATGTGATTTACATTTTTGTCTGTTAAAATATCCAACCCGATGCATTTTTCTGCACAGTCAATAATTTCTATTGAGGAAAATGGAAGGAGTCTCTCCCACTTCCTGCTTTAGGTGCTCAAATTTAGACTAGATTCCTAGACATCTGGAATTTTGCCTCATAGTTTCAATTATTGCCTCCTTGGCTATAGATAAGTCTGTACCCAGCAACAGAGTTAACTTCCCAACCAGGGTCCTCAGTTGTTCAATCGGCAATTTGGGGATTATTATTAGTGTCCTCTATAATCTGCTGTTTTTCCCTCTTTGTTAATATTTCATCCATAAAGATGTCAAAGTCCAAATAAGGAGGATTGTAAAGCTTAACTAAGCGCTTGATTGAACTGCCTTGCAACTCCCATTGGGTCTTCTTCATATTTTGTCAATATCAGCTTGTGAAAACCATTTGTGGAACACAAGATTCACTATACCACGCTCTGGGGACACTGTGGGTACCTCCCTTAGAGGGAACATATGAGCTGGTTTGCTTTCTAATGCTTCTGTTTCCTTTCTAATTTAGTTGGTTTATCTGATTTAGTTGCACCCCCTAATTTAGCTGCTTCATGTTCTTTCGTTTGTGCCACTGTCCCTTTAGTCTTGAGTAATTCCTCATATTGGGTTTGCATTCTATCTTTTAGTCTCTAGAAAGTTCACTTTTAACATTAGATCATTCTTTGCAGGAGTTTGTTTGATGCTTGCTTTTAAATGTTTGAACACGACTGCCAAAGATTCAATCATCATGTAAAAGCACATGAAAAACAATAGTAGCACAGGGACATAAGAGATTAGTTGTAGGAGTGCCAATGAGAGTAATGGCATTAGAAAGTCATAGGCAAGTAAATTCTGTATATATTCTAGTATAATAGTGAAAATGAGAGAAGCCATATCTAACAGAAAAAATTCCATGGTGATTTTATGTAGCTGATTCACCAGGTTTTCTGAGAGCACAAAGTCTTTGTATCAAGGTGACTGGGAGATGGATTTTGGAGCCATCTAGAGTTCAGCTCACTGTTACTACAGCTCACAGCGAAACTCAGCTCTGGCTGCTCTAACAAACCCCCTGCTGAGATAACACTTCAAACTGCCCAAGTTGACAGCTGGACCCTTAAAACCAGAGTTTCTGGTTCTTTGTCCTTTGTGGCTCACCAAACTGTAAAAATAATTATGGGGCGAGGTACAAAATTAAAGGGCAAAAACTATGGAAATAAAGGTTCAAAACTGTTTCAGATACTTTTGATAGATGTACTCAAAAGTATCTTTAGTGATAGAAAGTGAAGCTCATAGATGAACTTCCCTTCAGGGCCAGGAGCAAGGAACGCTAAAGAGACTCTTGTAGAAAAATAAACTATTTATTTAAAATATTTAAAAAATATAACCCTAATTCTAAGGGTTTCTAAATCCACCTAAACAAAACTCCCAGGTTCTGCAAGGAACCACTTCTCCTGTGGTTCATAGGCTACACTACTCCTCTCTGATCTGACTAACCCAAATTTATACTATTCTAAATAAAACTACCACTATTATCCTTAAAATTCTTAACTTCCCCTTTAAGTTATAAAAATAACAAAGGCTAGCTGGTTGAGTCTCAACAAGAATCAAATTAGGATTCTAAGCCTTAACAGACTCTGAGTCCAAACCAAAGACCAGGGTTTCTTTGGTCTTCTCAGAGTGAAATCAATCTCTAAACCGTAATAGATAATCAATAGTGTTTCCCAAGGTGGAAAAGAAAACACTAAGCTCCTTCAGGTCTTTCACTCAGACAGAGAAAGAGAGGCAAAGATGTCTCCTTCTCCAGCCCTGAGAGAAAGTCCCTGTGTGTGACTCTTGCCAACTGCCAGAGACCAACTTCAAACTGCCCCACCCAGAGAGAGTAACTGTCACAGGAAAACGGTTAAACTGTCAGCATTTGAAATTAACCCTCAGCTCTGTTTGAAACTAATTCTTCCTCAAGCAGCTTCTCTACTTCTTATCTCTAAACTAATAAAACAATACTTATTTTCTAATGTCATCCTTATAATACAAATATAATAGGTATCATTTCTCATCTCCTCAACGGGTAAAGAAGGGTTGAGGGAGAGAATTCAGAATTGAAAAGAAAAATATAATTTAAAATAAAATGAGGAAATCAAGATGCAAGACAAACAGAGGGAAAAGGCCTATCTTGTCTCTGATTAACGCATTTTAATTATAGCAAACCATTTAATAATAGCAAACCCACATTAGCTCATTTAATCCCCACAACAACCCTGTGGCATACTACAGGTTTCATTTCCCCCATTTTACAGATGAAGAAACTGGGGTTTAGGGAAAGGGAGTAATTGTAATTTGCAGCCCCTTCTCTTAAGCCTTTAATAAAAATGAGGGTCAGAGGGCAGCTGGGTAGCTCAGTGGATTGAGAACCAGGCTTAGAGATGGGAGGTTCTAGGTTCAAATCTAGCCTCAGACATTTCCCAGCTGTGTGACTCTGGGCAAGTCACTTAACCCCTATTGCCATCCTTACCACTCTTCTGCCTTGGAACCATACATAGTATTGATTCTAAGATGGAAGTTAAGGGTTTAAAAAAAAAATGAGGGTCATATTTGAACCCAGGGCCTATCCTGCACTCCCCATGCTATGCTGCAATGAGTCAAGGCTTCTTTTTATAAGGTAATACATGAGTCCTTTTCCTTCTTATAATTTTATACTCTATTATACCCTCTTCCTGCTCCCATTTCAGCAGATGGCAGCTTTACCAGAAAAGAAGCCAGGCATCTGGCCATCACTCATCTCTCCTGACCATCTACAAATGCTTTCTTGGTTCCATCTCGAGAAAGGCACCTCCTTTGTGCCCCTTGAGCATTCCTTCCAGGTCTTTGTCTCTCTCTCGCTGCCTCTCTGCTCCCCTTCTCTCCTCTTTTCTGTCACCATTTCGTGGTCCCTGTCTCTCTGTCTCTCTCACTGTCTTTCTCTGTTTTATCTCTCCTCTTGTTCTCTCTAATGTTTTTCTCTCCTCTCTCTGTGTCTCTCACAGGTCTCCACTGGAAAAGGAAACAATTTCAGTGGGCTTCTTTCAGATAATTTCATAGAAGATGGCAGCTCCAATACCAGGAAACCCAGGCTCCCCTCATAACCTGGTGACCTGTTTACTGGCCTGCTCTGAACTTCAGTCTGTTCAGTGAAGCCAAGAGCAGCTCCTGCTAATTACAGGTTTTACAGTTTCCCAGTGCTTTTCCCCCTCTGGGATCTCATTTAATCCTCATCACAGTTTGGGATGGGTGCTGTGAGAATTACCATTTTACACATGGGTTCAGGACGGGTAAATTATTTGCCCAGAGTCATGAAGCAGGATTCAAACTCAGAGCTGACTCCAGGCCCCTCCTCTAATCTTGGTATTTCCTCCCAGCCTCCTCCAAACTAGGGCTATTGTGAGGAAAGTCTTCTGCAAACTGACAAATGGTAATACATGTGAGGAGTTTGATAGTCATCTAATTTACTTATTTTACAGTCAACATTTACTTACCATTGAGGTGAGACAGGTAGTCAATATAGGCTAATACATATTCTGGAATGTCCCCATATTTTTTTAACCCCAGTTCAAATATCTTAAAGGCCACTGATTTATCCTAGAGAGAGGAAAAACAAAACAAAACAAAACAAAAAAAACTCATTTAAATTCAAACTCAGGTAGTTAACTATGTGCTCAAAAATGGCATATTGGAGAGCAACATGATCAAAACAGCATCAAATGAAATGATGGAGCTGCACCAGCCAACATCCTGAATGGCTGAATGATACCCAATTTAGAAAATGGTGGAGATTTGAGGTCTGCCTCTGTGCATGTTCACAAAGTCATCCTTAGACCCAATAAGATTGTGCAGATACTTCCCTCTGATCTGGGGTAACCACATAACATGGATCCTGAAAGCAGCTTGACAAGGATATCCTTTCAAATCCCAAGGAATTAAGCTAAGTAACTAATTCTACAATGATTTTCAATTCCAATAATATTCCTCAATAACAATTTTTCTAGACTAAGTTTTTAGGATATTTCAGCATTTACCTTACTACAGTAGTATTCCATTAATGCTGCAGTAACATAGACATGATGGCGCGTTCTAGTATCCTCTCTTGCCTTCTTAAATATCATTCTTCCAGATTTGATACCTTCTGCTCGCCTTGCAAACTTCATATATTGAATATATACCTAGACAGAAAGAAGGGATTTTTAAAAGCCACTCATAAAGAAAGAACACTATCCACATCCAGAGAAAGAATCATGGGAGTAGAAACACAGAAGAAAAACATGATTGATCACGTGGTTCGATGGGGACATGACTGGGGATTTTGACTTTAAATGATCACTCTATTGCAAATATTAATAATATGGAAATAGGTTTTAAACAATGATACATGTAAAACCCAGTGGAACTGCTTGTCGGCTCAGGGATGGGAGAGGGAAGAAGGGAAGGAAAGAATATGAATCATGTAACCATGAAAAAATATTTTAAATAAATAAATTAATTTTAAAAACCACTCATAAAACCTGAGAATATATTCGTATGCTGTTGAGCTATAATAATGAAGAATCCAAAAGTCTGAACCACATTTTATTCTCTTCTTCATTAACTTACACATGAGAGAGCAATCTTGATCTTTCCAGAAATGAGAAGATATAATTATAGACCCAGCGTGTAAGTATTAACTTAAGTCATTTAAGTAGCATTCAAGTGTTGAAAGTGGAGATTTTTCCCAATGTAAATACTGTAGCATTCATTTAACTCCAGTCAATTAATTTTCTTCATGCTAAAGATACAAGGATTACCAAGGATTATACAATGGAATCTCACGAATATTCTATTCATCATGGAGCAGGTTATAGGCCATTAACCTAAACTTCTTCCCAAGGCCATTTAGTCTCAAGTGCCACCTCCCTTCTCTTGGACCCTGAAGACAGTGTTATGGCAATTGTCCAGAGTGGCCACATGCCAGGCTTTTCTGGAAGGGTGACATATGAAAGATAGGCAGGCTGCTTATTCCTCTTATTTCATAAAGAAAAACACTAAAGGAAAAAGAAAGCCTGAAAAGTTACTACTCACCAGAGTAGGATCAATATCTTCAATAGCCAGGAGTCGGTTGTAAATGCTATGCACCTTCTCGTATTTCATTCGACTCTGAGGTGGTAGAAAAGATATTGAAACATGATAAATACACACAGCACACATCTAAATCCGTATCTTGCCTCCATACCCATATGTAGACAGTATGCAGTCAATCAATTAGTCAGCATTTATTAAATACCTACTGTGTGTTGGGCCCTGTGCTCAGACCCTATACCCCATGTAGAATTCTCCTACAGTTGAATTATTATGGCACTGCCTTACACATAAGTAAAAATAAAAGGCAAAGGATTTATGAAGCTTTATTCAATTTTCTCCTTTGGGTGAGGAGAAATAAGGTAAAAGGGAGAGCAGGAAATAGTACAGCAATAATAAATAATTCCTCCACACTTAGGAGAAACGCATAAAACATTTGTTGTCTTGACTCACCTCTTCATAATCTGCATATGCAAAATAAAGAAGCATATTTTTCTTCAGTAAAGTGCTAATAGCTCTCTCATATATATTAGCAGCTTCATCGCTAAATAACTTAGCATTATTCATGTCCTATGGAGGAAGGTGAAAAAAGAAAACTCACCTTCAGTTATTTTAACACAATTGAGAAAGCAGTTAATATACTTTATCCTGTTTTCTTTATTTATACCTATGTATGTGCATTAATTTGGGTTTATATTTTGTTAAGAACTTAAAAGTTCACAAGTTTTATCTAGAGACAGGAATGGAACCAAACATTTATTAAGTAGCTACTATATATCAGACAAAGTGCTAACTAAGCATTTTATAAATATTATCTTGTTTGATTTATCATTAAATTAAAAACCCAATCAGTCCCAAGACTTACACAGCAAAAGTGATAAAGAAAAATGACTGCCATTTGATTCACCATTCATAATATTATTTAAAAGCCATTGTTCTATAATTATAAATGCCTAGCTTGTTCATCCTCAGTTTTCCTCACTGATATTTATTCTAAATGTCCAACTGTTTTCAGGTCTGTTTCTCTTCTTTGAATGTGTTTAGTTCCACCAATTCCAATGAAAATAACCAAAAAGCCAAGAATTTACCTACCCCCTTTTCAGCCAGCAGCTTACTGGACTGCTCCAGGTACTGAGCAGCTTCATACCAAATATCCGGGTGATGGCCCAGCACCAACAGGCACTGCTCATATGCAAACATCACTACAAGCAAACAGTCAAAAACACATTAACGGTCAGAAGTCTGGCCCCGGCTGCTGCCTTGACAAATGGTGATCAGACTAGCTGAACATGCCCCTGGAGGTATGTGCACCACTACACAAGGCATCTCCCACTTTCACAATCCCTCCCCCCTCCACCCCCCAAGTCTGAGCTAAACAGGCCACCTCTTTTTGTTATGAGTGTCTGGTCCTCAGTCCGCAGCGGGTTGCTCTTCTCCCACTGAATGTATTTCTTCCACATGTCCACTTGCTGAGCCTCTTGGGGAGTATTCTGTGGAGGTACTGATGGGGCATTGCGGTCTAGACCTTTCATTACTGTTTCATACTCCTAGAAAATCAAAATTTAGCAAGTTTAAATAAGCTTTTTTTTTGGCTTTTAAAAATTCAATTTTATTTTCAGAAAAATATGGAACCCTTCAGGAATCTGCTTATCCTCTCTAAGCAGGAGCCATCCTTCTCTTCTCTCTCTGTATGACAGATTCCCATTTTAGTAAACATGCTGCCAAAGTAAGCCCTTGTAAGCCTATTAGGAAAATATGCTTGAAATATAGACCAGTTGGGAAATATTTGTATACATCAACAATCCAAAAGACTTTGAAATACTGTTAATTTTACTTTGGCTAAAGGTATTGGTGTTTTACATTTCAGTGAAGAAGGAAGCCTGCTGGTGTGGTAACAACAGAAAACAGATCTGTTCTAATTTCTCCAAAAGCACAACTCCAAAGTGCTCTACTTTGAGACCTCTGGAGGTAATCTAAGAGATCACAGTGGCAAGTAATGGAGCAACTCAATTATCATTCATCTTTTTAAAAAAATCTCTGCCCTTTAACATTTTAATCAAGTATATTATGATAGGAATATCTTCTCTAATTTCCTCCAAAATGAATGTAGAAATGTAAAATTATATTTGACATAAAGAGATAGGTCTTGAGGCAAACTATTTTACCAAGGTAAATTTAGGGATTTAGATCAAATTTAGTGTGTCACTGATGTCTGTATCCCTCTTTGTTGTTGTACTCACGAAAAATAATTTTAACTTTTTAATATATGTATTTTCTTAGAATTTCATTTGCTAAATAATATTTGTCTCTTATGAAGACTGATCCAAATTGACAAGAGCAATAGCAATAGAATCCATAATACCTATAGAGCACTTTGCAGGAGACTAACAATTTTCACAAGAGGAACCTCAAGTTCACACAGCCACTGACCTAGAACAGGGACTAGAACACTGGTCCAGTAGTCTTTCCAATCCTGGACATGGGAGCAATGTATTCATAATTAGTTATTAAGCTAAATATACAGATTAAATTCCAAACCTTTGCTACACGCCTGGCATTCATGTAATCTCTACTCCTATCTTCAATCATTTTTTTAGCTAGATGTATGTTGATGCCCTGGAATAAAATATACAGAAAATTTATTGACATTTTAAAATTATAGCATTCACTTTAAAATAAAAAGAGCAGCTTAAATTAGTGGAGAATGACAATAAGTGAATTCTAAGAATAGACTTATTTTGGAAGTGTCAAAATGGGATCAATGGACATATTCACATAAATGTAATGCAGTAGCTTCAAATGACCCCCCCATCTCATTGACTACATTGTAGGGTATAAACCTTGGATGAGGAATGTCTCTTAACTATGTGTGCTTTCCAGTGCTAAGCATTACTATTTGGTGACTATAACAATGAGAGCCTGACAAGGGAATGGAATCACAGATAGTCATCATTAGTTTACATTCCTACAAACAAATCTTTGATCTCGACTAATGATCAAATTTTTATATTATGACATATTAAGGCACTCTATCCTATCCAAACTGGCCTTGGCTGAGGTATACTTAGCTAAGGAAGATTAAAACATCTATAAACATAGTGCAGAATATGAAAAATACAGTTAAAATACAATTTCTAGTAAAATTCTATCATAAGGAATGACAGAAACTGAACATTCAACACTAAAAACAAATCATCCAGGTTCATTCCTTATTGTTGGATCTCTGTGACTTTCTTCAAAAAAGGGCACAAAATATACCCCTGAGTATACTCCTTCACTCGTTTATAAAGTATTTCCTAATGAGAATGGAGATAATGAATAACTTCCCTTTAAGCACAGGCATTATCCAGCAAGTACATTTGCCAGGCTGGACCAGTTAATTCAATTGGTTAAGGTCTGCTCCTAATGAGGCCAGAGAACATTAGAGAGCATCTAAGCTAGCCCTTTCACCTTCCCAATGGAGGAACCCGAGGTCCAGAGACAGTGATATGCCTAAAGTCACAAAGGTACCAAAGGACCGTGATATCAACTCAAGTCCTTTAATTTTTAAATTTAAACCCTGACCTTCTACCATAGAATCAATACTGTGTATTGGTTCCAAGGCTTCATTAGAGTGGTAAGGGTGGGCAATGGGGGTTAAATGACTTGCCCACAGGCCTACAGTTAGCAAGTGTCTGAGGCCAGATTTGAACCTAGGTCCTCCCGTCTCTAGGCCTGACTCTCAATGCACTGAGCCACCCAGCTGCCCCCTTCTCAAGTCCTCTTGATTCCAAATCTGGTGTTCCTTCTCTTATACCATGCTGTCCCATGGTTTCAATTAGCTCCCACCAGCCTTCTCACTGCTTTAGTCACTGGCCTTTAGTCACTGAGAAGAGATTATGAGTGGCTTTGGGAAAACTGTCACTAGCACTGGAAAAAAACAAATTAAATTGCATGCCCTACTGATAGACTAGCAACATAGTCTATTTTAATCAAGGGCAGTATATTTTATTTAGTTTCTACTTAGTTTTTTCAAAACAGTTTATGTTTGAGGCACTGTCTAATCAAAAATACCCTTTGGACTTAAATTCTATTCATTAAGAATACATTTATAAGAAGCTCTTATCAGTAGTACATAGAAACTCAAAATTTTCCTGGGATCCCCATTAAGTAACTCTTGTATTGCAACTGACATATGAAGGAATAAAAAACAAGGCCAATATCCAGATATTAGGAACTAGGAAGGCAGACCCCCTTCCATGTCTAAGCTACTTTATATAGCCACAAATTATTAACTGTCTTACTTACCTCTTCATATTTATTATAGTCCCTCCAAAGTTGCTCAATATTGATCATTGGATTAACACAACCTCGTTGATAAACTCTTCGGACAGCTGTTATTCTTTGATTTTCTGCATAGGACCCAACGGCTTCCCTGTACCATAGATTGTAAGTGTCATTTTTGCTATCACATGAAAAACAACAATTCAACCACAAGATGAAATTCTGAAAATACTTACACGCCTTTCAAGAAATTGATGTAATCCACCCAAATCTGAGAAATAAAATAAAATGTCATTCACTTTCTTTAAATATTTATATCCATTAAATTTAGTACACTTTTTATAACAAAACATACCTGATAAGACATAATTTCCATTCCAATTTTATCCAAAGCAAAGTCATATGCTTGTGCCATTTTTTCTCTGAAATACAATAACACAAAAGACCTCAATTTAATTCTTTAATTGAGCACCAGACCTTGTACTGGGGATACAAAGAGATAAACAAAACAATCCCTATCCGGATCTAAGGCACATTCTACTGAGGATGAACAACATGAGCATAAATAAACACAAACTATGCAGAGTCAAAACAAAGTAGGTAAACACTGACAACTTCGAAGCTCAGAAGGCTTCTTTTAAGAGGCAGTACCTGATTTCCTCTTTGAGAGGTCAGGAGGGAGAGTATCCCAGGGACACAATCTATACAAAGGCAGGGAGTTAGGAAACATAGTATCTCAAGAAGAGGGGAAGGGAGCTCAGTTGTTTTTTAGTTGTGTCTAATTCTTAATGATCACATTTGGGGTTTTCTTGGCAGAGATAGTAGGGTGGTTGTCATTTCCTTCTCCAGCTCATTTTACAAATGAGGAAACTGAGGCAAACAGGGTTCAGTGACTTGCCCAGGGTCACACAGCTAGAAAGTGTCAGAGGCCAGATTTGAACTCAGGAAGATGAGTCTTCCCAACTCCAGACCCCATGTTCTGAGCATTATGGTACCACTTAGCTGCTTCTAGATTGATCTGAGGAGAGAAAAATCTAGATCTAGAGATCTATATCTCTCACAGTGATATCTCTAGAGTCCTCTAGAGATCTACAGATATGTCTATTTCTCCAGATCTCAGAAGAATTTAAGTCTGCCTAGAAAGGTAGGTAGGAGTCACACTATGAAGGCTTTTTAATTCCTGTAGAATTTGCATTCTATCCCAGAAACAGCAGAGAGGCACTAAAGTTTCTTGAGCAGTGAGTATGACACAGCCTTATCTGTGATTTAGGAACGTTGACTTAGTAGCTGGATGGAGTCAGAGATGGAGAGACTGCAGAGAGGGATACTAGGTAGGTGGCTATTTCAATAGTCCAGGACTAAAGTAGGATAATGACTGTGAGAAAGGAATGAGCATGAGAGCTGTGGAGGTAGAACTGATAACAATGTTCAGAAAGAGAATCTATAATTAAAAGATAAATAATATTCTTTGTGAATAAAATCACATCAGTTTTCCCATAAAAAGGTCAGGGTAACAGTGTTCTCATGGTCCTTATCCATAACTGACACACTTCTTTACAAGAGAGGCATCTGAATGGCCATGGGAGTGCTTGCCTATCTATAGCTGCTACTTGGACTGTAGGCAGGCTCAGTCTCAATGAGAGATTTCATAATCAGGCTTAGAAAATTCAAAGAAGCCAAAGGCAAACAAAAATATTAATTACCTGCAAAACACGGTGCCATAATGTAAGATGGCTCTAAGAACTAAATATTTACTTCATTGGCCATCTCTGATTCTCTCTTTAGCTCAGAACAAATTAAAAAATGGTCACTAGGTCTATTTTCTACTGGCTGACGTTTATTTAAAAAAAAATACTAAGTATTGATTCCAAGGCAATAGAGTGGTAAGGTCACACACAGCTAGTTAATGTTTGAGGCCACATTTGATCCCAGGATCTCCTGTCTCTAGGTCTGGCTCTCTAACCACTGAGCCACCTAACTGCCATACAGTGTTATTAATATTCCTAAAATATGTTTTCTACACACCAACCTCCTGCTCAAAACTGTTCAATGTTTCTCTGCTGACTGGGTCGTAGTCCACAGTATTTATGGCTGGTGCCTACACTTCCCTCTTCATTCTTACACATACTACTCTGAAGCCAAATCATATTCAAAGTTTCCTGGAAATTGTATGCACAGACCCACCCCTCCAAAAAAATCCAATTCTCTCTCAGAAATGCTGCTCCCTTATCTATTTCTCCACTTCTAGAAATTTTTACTACCCCTCACAACCTCCCTCCTCCCAAAATTTGGTTTATTTTTAAACCCTGTATTGTCATCAATACTTTTTAGTCTCCCCCTCCAAAAAGTTTTTAAGTCTCTCAAGAGAGAATTCAGACTATGGCCATATAACTGGCTTGCCTGCCTATGAAAACAAAGGCCAAGGTTCAGCTTCATTAATATACAAAAGACGTACAGATAAAACAGCTCTAAAAGACCCATCAAATTAGCAAAAATCACCGAAAATAATGAAACTCACTGCAGGTGTACTTGTTCATTGATGGTAGATCTTCAAACTAATAGACTATTTTTGGAAAACAATCTGGCAACATGCAGTCAAAATTAACAAAATCATGTGCTTTGAGTGAGTAGTTTTGTTATTTTAAATAAAATGGAAAAGTGTTATCAAAAAGGAAAAAAGGGCTATCTGTAAAGACTTTTAAAGCAGTAGTATTTGTTCAAATATATTCAAACTAGAAACAATCTAAATGAACTAAAATAGGGTAATGACTATACACATTGTTGTACATTAATATAATGGCATACTATACGTAATTAAATTAAAATAGACAAATATAAAGAACATAAAGAAATATAGGCCTTTATTACAAAGGAAAAGAAAAGCAGATAAGCCATGTATTCTCATTCAATTTATATATTTGCTACACGTTAAGAAAAATGGATGAAAACAAATGAACAAAGAATACTGATGGAGACTTAGAAATGGAGAATGAAAAAATTATGTTTTTAAATTCACTTATTATTTATAAATGTAAATAGTTGTAGAGTAATTTGATCGTGATTTTTAAATATTAAGTATGTGATAAATGACTTAAAGCAATAAGGCAAGGGAGAAATAAAAATTAATATTTAAAAAGAAAAACTTAAAAGGAAAATATGAAAGAAAAAAATTTTAATTAAATTTGCATCTAAACATACAGAAAACATGGAGGGAATGGAGCCACAGTGAAAATTGCTTAGATCTTACCAAAAAAGGGGACTACAGAAAAAGTCTTGTAAAATTACTTAAAGTAATGCTATATGATGTAAACTATCAGCATAGTTGGCACCAAACCAAGCTGAATTCTGGTAAATCTGTAGTTTCAGCACACACACAAAAATTAAATATTTGTTTGTTTGAGGGACCACTAGGAGTACCTGTCATTGGCTTTCGAAGACTCTTGAAAACTTGTTTATGTGATTGAGCTAAAGATCCCTAAAAGTTAAAAGACTAATCAAATATGGAAATCTATTCTTTCAAGTCCCCAAGTTTTTCTTAACTCTTATTGTCTGAGAGAAGTTATAGGAACAAATGTGAAAATATGTGCCAGAGCTGGTTAGCATTTTCCAGACTCCTGGTTTAACTTACTTGTAACTGGGTAGTTTTCCCTTGGTTTCTCTGACATATGAAAGGTAACACTTCCACAAATCTATATGTAAAACCTTCATAAGGCATCTCTGAAATAACTGTTAACACAAGAAAACATTATTAGCTATCTATAATAAAATTCACTTTTATAAAAATTTGAGGTGAAATTCATGAATTTAAATTCAGCAGAAAGAAAAAATAATTCAACTGTATTAGTGATTTTTAATTTTCTCATAAATACGGGTACATAGATATGACTTCTATAATCGTGGTCATCTTCATTTATAGAGTGGAGGCTTAAGCAATTAAGCCTAATCTGCTTATGGACACTAAAATATAATTGCAGCTACCAGTTAAACTATAGCATAATATTTTGAGTGTGTTTCAAGGGACTCACCTTTTCAACCTTGTCATAATTTTTAGCTTTAATCTGCAGAGAAATAGAAAAAATAAAAGCTTAAATTTTTTTTATCTTCAGAGTAATAGAAATGTTTCTATACAATTTTATTAATGGTGTCTTTTCTTATAAAGTTGTTTCCTTAAATAGCAAATAGTATGAGTGTGACAGTAAAAAGGGGCTTAACTTGTTCTATTTAGAAAAATTACTTTATCACAATAATTTTCATAAACCTTGAATGTTAGGGCAGATAAGGCAACCCATAGCATAATTTTCATATAAGCTGAACAAGGTATTATGAAACTGGTCTGAAGTCAAGCCACAAAAAGGTGTCCTCAAATGATCTTTTTAGGGAAAATTCAATTACACAGGAGACTGTAAGGAGATACCTCAGACCTCAGGATACAGGTCCTATGATGTAGTGAGTAAGACTAGGGACTGGAGATGTTGTTGGGGAAGATGTCACCAGAAAAGGGACAAGGGTAGTGCTCACATCTAACTTTCATTTTAAGCGATCATACTTGCTAAACAAGTAGTAAGCTCAGCTATTTTGTCCTATTGAAGAAGTACAAGTTCAACCAGTACAGCCTAAACTTTGGTGCTTTACTCCCAGTCTATCGCTCTGAGGTAACTTCTCAACTTATACAAAATATTCTGGACTCCACAGTCCTCAAACAAAAGCAGGGATCTGTAGGAGGACCACCTGACGGCCATTTGGAATGTATACTTAAGGGAAGGATTTGTTCTAAGATTTGTTTTTATCAAGTAGCCATAACTAGAATGATGGAATGACACCATCCAACAAAGCACTGGGGTTAATTTTAGTGGGTTTCTGATTTTATTTATGTATGTATTAGAGCACAGGAATTTGATTATAAGAGAACTGGACTGGTAGTTAAGGAATATAACTATCTGGTCTTTGTTGACTCTATCCTAAAATAATCTTTACTAGATGCCATCATCACCTGAAGCTTTTAACCTATGGGTGTGTATATTTGTCACTTTACTTCCTTTCATTCATTTTTTTTTTAACCCTTGTACTTCGGTGTATTGTCTTATAGGTGGAAGAGTGGTAAGGGTGGGCAATGGGGGTCAAGTGACCTGCCCAGGGTTACACAGCTGGGAAGTGGCTGAGGCCGGGTTTGAACCTAGGACCTCCTGTCTCTAGGCCTGACTCTCACTCCACTGAGCTACCCAGCTGCCCATCTTTCATTCATTTTTAAACCCATTACAAGTTAGTTTCTGATCTCATCAGTCCTCATAGTTTGACCTATCTGCCAGGCACTTTCCTCCTGGATCCTTCCTCCTCTCTAGGGTTTCATGACAATCCTCCTTGTCTAAGTGTTCCTTCTCCATCTCCTTTCCTAGTTTTTCATCCACATCACAACAGCCAATTCTGGGGATTCTCCCGGGTTCCATTTCAGGTTCTCTTCCAGGGATTTCAGGACCCTGCTATATGCCATCTCTTATTTAATTATCATCTCTATGCAGCTGTGCCTGGCAGATAGTAAGCACTTACTAAATACTTATTCATTCATGATTCACATAAATCTCTCCCCTGTGCTTCAATCTCACGTGACTAGCTGCCCACTGGACATTTCCACCAGTTTTTCTTTTGAAATCCTCATCTTTTCCAAATTCCCTACTTCTATAGAAGGCATTATCATTCTTCCAGTCCTATCCCTGATTTCTATCTCTCTCTCAATTCATAGGTGCAACTGCCAAATCTGGCCATTTCTTTCTTTACATCTCTTGCAACCAATCCCTTCTATTTACACAGCTATTGTCTTAGTTAAGGCTCTCCTAATCTCTTTTCTGAATAATTGCAATAACTTTGACTAAACCATCTGTCACTCTAATTCATCATAAATACAGTTGCCAATGTGATTTACTTAAGTTGCAGCTGTGACCGGGCTACTCCTATACTTAATCAAGTCCGATTGCACCTAATTTGGTCTCTAGGACCACATGTAAACTACTCTAGTTAAGTTTTTAAAACCCTTCACAATTTGGCCCCTATCTATTTTTCCTCTCTCATCAGATGTTGTTCCCCCTGCCTTCTGCAGAAATTTAACCAAATTGGTCTTCTCTCTTTTCCTCACATGATATATCAACTCTTCACTCCTTCCTCAGCCCTTTACTGAATCATCTTTCTCCAAAATATAAATTCAAGCATCACCTTCTGCATGTCTTCCTGATCCCCAAATTTGCTAGTGCCTCTTTTCCCAAACCAGATTGAATTTTTTTTGTATTTATTCCCTTTCTATTCTATTTAAATATATACTTGTGGCCTTCCCCATTAGAATATAATTAATGAACCTCAGTAAGGACTATTTCATCAGTGCCTAGCAATGCCTATATAGTAAGCATTTAATCAATGCTTACTGATTGATGATAGTATAATAATGCCATAATGCTTTAATTTTTTTTACATGTAATGGAGGGCTGTCATGTTCTCAACAATCTGAAAATTGGCAGCTGACCTCATCACTCTACCACACTTGTTTTCTCCAAAGATACTCATGACCTCTTCTTAGTCAAAACTGATGGCTTTTCTTCAGTCATTATTGATTTTGATGGGAGCTCCTACTTTTGACGTGGCCAAACACCCTCTCCTCTTCCATATTCTTTCCTTTCTAGGTTTTCATTATAATAGGTACAGCTAGTGGGTTAAATGCTGGAACAGGAGTCAGGAAAACCTCAATTCCAATACAGCCTCAGACTCTTACTAGCTGAGTGACCCTGGGTAAGTCACTTCATCTTTGCCCAAGTTTCCTCATGAGGATAACAGCACCTACCTCTCAGGGTTGTTGTGAGGATCAAATGAGACAATACTTATAAAAACCTTATATATACTGGTAATCTAATGTTTACAATACTTGTAAACTTAAAGGCATTATATAAATACTAGTTATTATTAAATGGTAGCTTTTACTACTCTTTCTTGATGCTTGGTATAAGGATTTTTACATCTTAGAAACCAAGTTCTATGGGGGGGTGGGAACCTTAAGCTCTAAGCTAAATCTTGATCAACTAACTAATGAACTGTGCCAATAGGAAGTATCATTTAAAAGCATATTGTTGGAGGCAACAAGGTGGCTCAGTGGATTGAGAACTGGGCCTAGAGGTTGTTCAAATGTGGCCTCTGACATTTCCCAGCTGTGGGACCCTGGACAAGTCACTTAACCCCCATTGCCTAGCCCCAGCTGCTCTTCTGCTTTGGAACCAATAGACAGCACTGACTCTAAGATGGAAGGTAAAAAAAAAAATTATTTCATAGAACCTTGGAACATTTACTTCTTAATGATGGATAGACTAGCATAAATGCTGTTATAGTTTATCACTCAAACTGTGTCTAGAAAATTACTGCAAGGCATTTACAATAATTTATACCTTCTAAGACAGAAAAAGAATATTTTGCTTATAAAAGCATATACATGCCTATAGTGATAAAAGTATCTAAAAGTATCTCATAAAACTATCCTTTGTTCTTTCCATAAGTATTTGAGATGTTCCTAAAGGGGAAAAAGAATGAGCCAGAGAAGGCATTGAGGCTTATTTTTGAAAATACAAGTCAAGGGGCAGCAAGTTGGTTCCAGGTAGTTGAGTAGAAATCAAGGCCTAGAAAACAGAGGTCCTGTTCTAATTTGTCTTCAGACCCTACCTAGCTGTGTGACCTTGGGCAAATCATTTAACCTAAATTGCCTGGCTATTATTGCTCTTCTCCTTTGCAAAGGATACATAGTATCCATTTTTAAGACAGAAAAGGGTTTTGATTTTTAGAAATACAATCTTTTCAATAAATATCTAAAATTCAAGTTATTTCATTAAAAAAAGTTTAGTTCATTAGAGCTTCTAGTATGGTTCAGGAGTTTCACTCAACATGGGAAAAATTCTTAACAAAAACATTAAGAATATTATTAATTTGAAATAAGGTTTATTTCTCTTTGTAAGTAGGACAGTATTTTAATATTTCAAATGAACTCAAATAATGTTCCTGATATTTTATAATACATGAGTTGTGGGAGGTCATTCAGTTAAAATTCACAATGGTTCCTCAGACCTAAATGATGAAAAATTATTTTTGCACCTTAAGTTTTCATGTTAACTTAATATATAAAATTAAATTTTTTGGTGACGGTGGAATTTGTACTTCACTTTTGGAATATGAAAAAATCTATTCCCCAACCAAATATTGTCTTCCTTATTTTAAGTACAAGCTGGTGTCTTAGTGGAATGCCATCTTTTTTATGTATAGGAGTATTTTTATTAGTGATAGTCTTCAAGGATTATTTTAGAATAAAAGGAATATTGTATCTTTAAGCAACAGGCATTAATATGTATGGAAAATATACCATAATTTCTTCTTAAAATATAATGATTACTTTCACGAGATATAATAAATATTAGTATGAGCTATAAAATTATAATTTTAAATGCAAAATGAATTTTTAAAAACTTTGATATGCCATTTTATCATTTTGAAATTTTTCATCCTCAAAATTGTTTTAGAATACTTGTCTTCAAAGCTGCGGTCTTATTAAAATATAAAAATGAGTTTTTAAAATCTGTGACAAAAGCATTATTAATGATCAGTGTGTATAATACAAACTGGCTTTAAGACATATTTTAATGAAGAAATCTTATACGCAAATAGCTGTCACACAGTAATGCCTAAGAAACTAGGTAGACTTCATGAATAAAGCAGGCCTTTCTTTTGATTGTGTATCTGAAATTTAGCCAACCAATTTTGCCTTTTCAGTTAATTTTCATTACACATTATGGGACTGCAGGCGCACTTTAGGGAAAGACTTGTGTACTTTACCAAGAGATCCTATAGAAACTCCCAGAGAGCAAGGGCTGTTTTCTTTGTCTTTGTAGTTTAGCTTCATCCAGTGTTATCACTTAATAATTACTGATTGATTGACTAACATACAATATCCAGAATGATGGATGAACTTTTGTAGGCCTTCAAATACCTTCTGGCATTTAATCATTATTTATACCTGGGCAAGTAACCTTTTTGAGCTTGTTCGTGAAACAGTGAAAAAATTTTCATTAAGGAGCCTTGTCAGGATTAAATGAGAATTATGTAAAGCATTTTGCACACCATTAAAGTGCTTTATAAATAAACACATATTTTCCCTCCTTAGACCCATAGATTTGTGTACCTAATCCCATTCTCAGATCTTCTAACATTTCTTCCTTCCTCTGAATCTCTGGGGTACAAATTTAGGGCTAGAAGCCTTTCCACAAATCTCATTTTGAGCAACTTCTGAAGTAAAACACAAAATATGACTCATATACTGTCGCCTATTGGAGAGAAAATGGGATTTATCATCAAGATGATGTTTCATTGTGTGGCTGTACCAAAATTCTGTATGAACTTAGGCAAGTCATCTGAGCACTGCAATCTCCTCATTACTACAAAACGAACGGAGTGAACTAGATAATGTTTTTTAAGGTATCATATGATTCTACATCCTATGCACCTATCTAGTATTTTCTGTTGGAACACAGAGACTACACTACTCTAGAAGTTAATAAGAACTATCAGCTTTGCCCCTTAATTTATGACTTTGTTTTCTTCATTTTTAAAAATATTGCTGTTGTTTTGCTTTTTAAAAAATGTTGAATATTATTCTAGTGATTTATATAAACATGCAATTTTAATATTTATATAATCATGTTATTATATTAAACTATACCTTTAAAAATAATTATGGTTGCATTACAAAAGAATTGTTAATGCCTACAAATTAAAGGCAGATATTTTAATAACTTCTAGTAGGTTTTCTTTAAAAGGTAGTACAGTATTAATTTTGATGGTCATTTCAAACTGTATTTCAAATATTTAAGAAGAAATCCCAAAATAGAAATCCAGTCTAGAAATTTGACATATGCACATATATATGTATATGTAAGATCTAGGCTGTGGTCTGCAATTTGAACAGCTGTTCAAAATCGTCTCAATCTTATCACACTGTACAGTAGTATCTAATACTTTACCTATCTAGAAAATGTTGTTTGCTCCTTCACCTATATTGAACTTATAGTATAAAATTAAAATGTCAGTGACTATTAGTTAATATCAATATCTTCATTAATGGGCAAATTATATCTAGTCTAAATAATAAACAGCTTTTTTTGGAATATTTCTAAAAAAGTATATATTTTAGTTCAACCATTCAAATTCAGTGCTTTTCCAGTATACTACAAATTATCAGTTACAATTTTTTAACTTCAGAAATTATTAAAACAAAATGGGGTCTTCAGTCAATTATGGGCAACTTAAAAGGACAATTTCTGACCCTAAAAATGTTTCCAAATAAATCATTTGGGCTTAAAACTTAGCCCATAACATTTCACCCCTTCTCTATTCTCCTCTCACTATATTCTCCTGTTGAACTCAGCAGCTCCTTCTGAACACATAGCTCTTATATCAATATAGCTATCCCTAATTCTAATGGCATCCCACCCATTTCACCAACTTAGTGGATATTTCCAACTAGATGTCATATAGGATTCTCAAATTTAAGATGTCTAAAATCAAATTTATTTTCTCTTCAAATATATCCTTCCTCAACTTGCTTTTTCTGTCATGCTTTTACCTCTGTATCCTCAATGTTTGGCACATAGCAGACAATTAATACATGCTTGAATTGAGATGATGCATCTTACATAAGTGAGCATCAATTTAGATTGTGAACTATATTTTCTGTCTGAATGAAAGTCAAATTTTACTTGTCTACTCAATGATTTTGAATACTTGTTTAAATTAAGGAAGCTGGGTTACAGAGGCCAATGTGGGGAAGATAAGTAAATGTTTTAATATGATGAATTTCGGGTAACATTGAGACAGCAAAATGAAAATGTCTAGCAACTCTCTTAAGTATGGGACTAGAGTTCAAACTCTATGAAATTTTGGGGAGGAAAACATCAGCATAATAAATTGAATTGAATTAACTGAAGAATCAGTTAAAGCTATGAGAATGAATCAACTGAGGGAAACGGTGTAAAATTGTTTTGAAGGGTCAGAACTAAACCTCAAGGAATGCTCAAAATTAAGGGGGTGAATGAGGGAAAAGGACTCCTCAAAAGAAACAGAAGAGTTCAGAGAAGTAGGAAAGACAGAAAAATAAAGAGTTTCAGGGAGGAAGTAATGGTCAATAGTATCAAATACCAGAGACAGCTAAGGATGTAGAAAAGATAACTGGAATGAAGAACAAATAAGTCAGTCCTGAAAAAGCAGTTTCATTAGACACATCTACTGAATACAATATTTTTTCTAAGATATACCTTTCTATTTTAAAGTACTTAAAGAAAAAAAAATCTTAGTCTTCAAAACCAGATGAAACCTGCTGGGTAAATTTGGTGAATAAACAAGTATGATAATTCTAATACCTAAGGTACAATTTTAGCCTGAATGACCTGGCTTTAACCAAATTCACATGAAGCTTGTCAATACTCTATTTCACTAAATGCCTAGTTGGCATGTCATGCAGATAATAACCACTATTTTTATGGTATATATTCTTTCATATAAGTACTTTTGTATAAATATGTACATTTTCTTGTTATATATTCTTTTTTTAAGCCTTATTTTCTGTTTTAATAATAACTCTAAGACAAAAAGGCAAGGGCTAGGCAAATGTGGTCTATCCCAAGCTGCCTAGCTGCCCGTCAGTATATATAATTTCAAAAAAAAAATGAAAAATTAATTTTAAAAAGACAATCTTGAAAATCTAATAGGAAAAATCTTTTTTACTTGGAGCTAATTTGGTAATTCTCAAAGTTTTGGGAGGTTAGCCTTTTGTCATACTTCAAAATATTGGGAATACTTGAGAATGTAAAAAAAAATTTATTTGTAAACCACTAATGTGATATCTGAATTTTCTACTTGACAGCCTAAGGGATATTCAAGGAAATAAGAGATGATCAATTTATCCAACTTCTTATATGCAAATGTACGATCTTTCTATTCTAATGCACTTCTTTATTAATTATATATTATTTTTCAACTTTTACAAAATTCTCTTGATAACATAAAAGTCCTTCCTGCATAAAACATGAAGTCACTGAATAGTCAAGAAATTTCTTTGTAATTATTTTTTATAACCTTAGAAAAAGTTGTCTATATTCATTGTCTCCACTTAATAGAATCACACAATTGGAACCATCTAAAACAAAAAGAACCTCTACTTAACAGCTGACAAAACCACTCTGTGGAAACCTCAAAGGAGGAATGATCAGCTCATTCTACTTCCTCTCCTCTCATTTTTTGACTCCATGAACTGCTTCTAAACTGATCATTCCACTGAAATTGTTTTCTCCAAAGTTATTAATGCTTTTTAATTAACAAATCAGATGGGTCTTTTTTTCATTCCTCATCTTTGTCTTCTTTGTACTTGGCAGTGTTTTGACAGACCATATTCTCCTCCTGAATGTGCTTTTTTTCCCCTCTAGGTTTTTATGACAATACTCAAATCTGATTCTCCTGTCTGCTCCCCAGACTTATTTGCTGGCTTCCATCCATATGTAAGTGTTACTCAAGCTTCTATCCTGGGTTCACTTCTTTCTCTAGCCACTCTCATTTGATGACTTCATTAGCTCCCGTGGGTTCAATTTTCATTTCTGTGCAGACAACTCATTGATCTACACATATTCATCTCTGGTCCTTTGCACATTACCAGCTGTTTTGGGGGCATTTCAAATTTCATGTTGAACTCTATTTTAGCAGGTAGGTGGCACAATAGCTAGTGCTGAATTTGGAGTCAGGAAGACTACAGTTCAAATCTGATCTCAGACACTAGCTATATAACCCTGAGCAAGTCATTTAATCTCTATTTGCCTCCATTTCTTCATCTATAAAATGACTACCTTCCAGAATTATTGTGAGGACCAATGAGACATATGTGAAGTGCTTTACAAACCTTAAAGCATCAGATAAATGCTGCTATTATGTCCAAAATGGAACTTATTTCTTCCCCAGCCAAATCCATCCCCTAGCCTCTACTTAAGGGTAACCACTATCCTCTAGTTACCCACATTTGCAAACCTGGTAATTCTCAACTACTCACTTCCACTCACTCTATGTATGTAGTTATCAAGTCTTATTGATACTTTCAACATCTCTTATATTCATCCCCTTCTCTTCACTTACTATAACCACTGGAGCTGGGACTCTTATCTATCACCTGAATAACTGAAATGATTTAATTGGTCTCTTAACCCCAATTGCCTAGTCCTTACTGCTCTTCTGTCTTGGAACTGATACTTAGTATTGATTCTAGAACTAAAAATAAGGGTTTTAAAAAAGAAACTTCCTTCTTAAATCCTAAATCCAAACCGCTGCCAAGGAATATCCCCAAAAGCATAAGGCCTGTGTCACTCAATAAGCTACAGTGGCTCCCTCTTGCCTCTAGAACCAAACACAAATTTCTTAGTTTAATATTTAAAGCTCTTCACAACATAGATCAATGTCTAGACTTCTTGCTCTTCTTCAAATGTGACATCTCCATGCCTTTGCAGAGAGAGAGAGAGAGAGGGAGGAAGAGAGAGAGGGGAGGAGGGGGAAAGAGGTGGGCTGTATACTTGGAATCACTAGCTTCCTTCAAAGCACAGCTCAAGGACTTTGTTCTTCTATATGAGACCCTTTCTGATTCTCCTGGTTGTTACAGACTTTCTCTCTGCCCAAACAAGAAAAATTTACCTTGTGTTTATCCTAAGGCAATTGAACAAATGAAGATTTTTATGCAAAGCAGTGACATATTCAGATCTGTGTTGTAGAAATATTACCTTAGGTGCTGTTGAGGGTGAATGCAAGAAAGGAGAGCCTGGATACAGAGAGGCAAATAAAAGTTTATTATAACAGTCCAGTCAAGAGGTGATGAGGTCTTGAACTGGGAAAGGTGCCATATAAGTCAAAAGAATAGGTCAGATGGAAAAGATAATGTCTAAATAAAATAAATCAACAAGATCTGGAAACTGATTGGATATTGTGGAATGGGAGGTGGGGAGTGAGGGAAAGGGAGTCAAGATTGATTTCAAGGTTGCAAAACTGCTTGATTTGGCTTTTTTTTAAACCCTTACCTTCTATCTTAGAATCAGTATGTGTATTGTTTCCAAGGCAGAACAATGAGGGCAAGGCAATGGAGTTAAGTGACTTTCCCAGGGTCACAAAGCTAGGAAGTGTCTGAGGCCAGATTTGAACCTAGGATCTCCCATCTCTAGGCCCACCTACCTGCCTCTGAGCTACTTAAGGAATCTATTATCAGAAAAGAGCACTAATGAAAGTTTATAAAACTCATTTTGCTAAACTTGAAAACCAAGTACATTCTCTTTAAAATAAAATGTCCCACCAAAACCATCTTATTAATATGGCCTTTTACCAATAAGTACAATTTATAGGTCAGAAATTGTATTTGCGCCATTCTATTTGGCAACTAATAGCTCTAATTTTGATTGAATTCTTCATGCATGGCCAAGTTTTAATAAGTGAAACAATTCATACTTATATTTTGACTTCAAGGTTTCATTATATGGTATATTTTATTATTTCCTAAATGTATTCTAATTCTATATACTCTGCCACTCCCAACTCCCCACCAGGATTCACGAGATAGGTGAGATAAATATATCCATGTATGAAACTTGAGAAATTATTTATGTTTACAAATTCTTAATTCCATTTATCTAAATTATACTTCTATTCCATTATTTTCTTTCATCTAAGTACATAAATCTTTGAAATTAATCCAAAAAGCCTGACAACACTAGATATTTCATATCTAAAACAATTATTTATATTACTTCTTTGTTTCATTTATATGATCACTCTAAAGTTTTAACTACTTTTTCCCCCCATTAAGTCCTTTAGGATTTAGGATTTATATATTCATTTTAACCTCCATGTTACCCTTCCCCCCCACCTTTTACAATCACTGAGATATTGAATTTTAAGTAATTTTATTTTAATTTGGGTTCAATCCTGCCCTGGCCATACTATCTGTGTGATATCTGCCTAATCCACTTTATCTGTAGAATGAGAGGGTTGGAATAGTGAATTCCTGATTCTGACTCTATTTACCATAAATACATATACTGTAAATAGCTCATTTTAAAAGTCATCATCCTTTTAAAAATTACAGTTCAATCTATTTAGCAAAAATTTATTTAATTTAGGAATATTACTAGGATTATGATTACATTCTGGATGATCTCTATCAGGAGACAGGGCTTACTTTTCCTAATCTTTTTTTTTTTTTTAATTAAAAAAGAATATTACTATCTGGCAAGGAAGGGGATATAAACTATCACCTAAAAATATCCTTAAGGTATAATAGTTTCAAGGCTGAGATCTACAAATTTTGGTTCATTTGGGTGTGTATACCAACTTAATTCCCAAGTCATATATTCCTTGTGCCACATAGCTGATATAAGATTTAATTTCTGAAGTAGACATTCTACATATCAAAATACTGAAGCTAAAAATGTAAGAAGAGGTGTACTTTGGGGATCCTGAGAAGGGGTAAACATATTTTAAAGATTTTAAAGATGTACAACTGGCTACAGAGGTGTTTTATCCTCTTACATCATCATGGAAACCAAAGCAAATGCTTATAGATGGGAAATTATTTGGAGGCAAGAAATGGGTTCTGAAATTGTTTAGAGGATAAATTTCTTTGTTTCAGTTTTTAGAAGTTAACATTTGCCATACAAACTGAAATTTAATTTTCTCAAACTCACATATCACCTGAAGATTGACAAAACACTTGAAAAATTAGTAATAATATCTAGCATTTATATACCACTTTAAGGTTTGTGAAATGCTTTACAAATTTTATCTTGTTTGATCATCAACCCTGGGAGATGGGTGTTATGTTCATTTTATAGATGAGGAAACTGAGGCTGATTTAAGTGACTTGCCCAGAATCACATGGTCAGTGTCTGAGGCAGAACTTGAATTCAGGTGTTTTTTATTTTGGATGAGGCAACTGATGTTCAGAGATGATGATATGCCCATGTTTAAGAGTCTGCATTTGAATCTCTCCTGCCTCCAACTTTAGTGTTCTTTCTTCTCTAGGTTGTTCCTTTGGACTGACACTTTTGTTAGGGATTTTCAAGTTTGGCCAAAAACTAAAGTAAGAAAGCATTACAACCAAAAGCAAAAAACATATTTTGAAGTTTAATATATTTTGATAGCTCAAATTTTTTAAAGTTGAAGCTGGCATTTTACTACGCTGGTGGTAGTATTTGTAAAAAATAGACATACCACTTTCCTGTCAGAAGCCTACTGAACATTTCATGTCAGGCTAAAGAAATTGTAGTGCTTGAGGATTGGGCTAGGAGGCCCCTGGGGATAACACATGGATCAGGCTCCAAAAAAGAAACCTAGATTCTCTTTCCAGTATTTGGGTATTTGTGAGGTGACTAGTTGTTTGTTCAGGCTATAACCTTAAACATCCAGACTGAAGTTGTATTGTGATGCTATTTCTACAACCCAACTGACACAGGCTATGGCACCACCACAAGTACAAGTTTATTCACTGGCACTCAGTGAAGATGCTTAGAATTTCCCCAAACAGGTTTGCTGATCCTGCTGCATTTTGTCAACCAAACATGTTGTTACAAATCCCTTTGGCAGTCTGGTGAAGCCTAGGGGCTCCTATAAGTAACAGCTTTAAAAGTATAAATGCTTAGAATTCCAAAGGAAATCAAATATACTGCAATAAATATGTAATTTGTTTCCCATTCAAAGTCATGGACCTCTGAAATCTATCCATGGACCCAAAAGAACCACAGCTTCAGAAAGAGTGAGAAGGAATTTTTAAACTGTTACCAAGATACTCTCTACTCAGTAGTTGTAGACAGACTACTCCTGCTAAATCTTCAACAGGTGAGTGTTAAAACTGGCCCAAAACTTTTAAAACACCAATAAATTTCTAGATCACAATATTACATTAAGAATAACAGAACATAAGAAAGCTAGTCAGTCATATAAAATGCTTTCTCAGTGATAATGGAAGATGGCTATCTTTTCACGACTGTCTTTTTCTATCAACAAAATCTTAAGACAGACTGGATGACTCAAGAAAGTAGTACCAAGAAGTAAATGGAGTATTCGCTTAAAGATTTTAGTTAGTTTATTTTTAATTCATTCCATGCAGAGGCAAGAGTGTAAGTTATACAAGATAGGAACTGTCATTCTCATAAATAGATGTGTGCCTATATATGCAATATTTAAGACTAAAATTAAATTTTGTTTCTTCCATGGTCTTTTAATTCTTTTGAAAAATAAATAAATGGAAGAAAATATTCTATAGTTCTCATTAAAGTGTTTCCAATTTAAATTATTCAAGTATTTACAGTGAAAGCAAAGAATGGGGGGGGGTCTAAATTTTTTTTAAATGCAATGAAAAATCAGATAAAATATCTGCATTTATCCCAAATAAACTCAAAGAAAAATATTAAACCCTGCATACAACAATTTCCTTCCTTCTTCATAGAAGAAAAAGGATGGAGGAATGTATCAAAATATACTACTGATTATATTTTAGCTTAGTCTTTTCCTTAGAAGTCAATCAAGCAAGAAAGCAATCAACAAGTATATATAAGTTCCTACCATATGCCAAACACTGTTTAGGGGCTGAGGATACAAAGACTGGAACTATCCCTACTCATAAGGAGCTTATATATTCTATCACTGGAGGTCAGTACATATAGAGTAAATAAATACATACATGGAGGATCCCAGAGTCTTAGTGCAGTTTTAAGCTTGCTAGCTACACAAAGACTTTTGGGACACCAGAACATACTAAGATAGTAAAACAGAAGGTAATTTGGAAGGGAAGGCAGTAATACTCAGAATAAGAAAAAGCTTCATGTAAAGATAGCAATTGAGCTGACTCTTAATGGAAGAGAGGGATTCACTATAGCAGAGTTGAAGAGAGTATAAGGATCAAATATGTACTTTAAGGAAATTACTTTGGGGGGCAGCTGGGTAGCTCAGTGGATTGAGTCAGGCCTAGGTTCAAATCTGGCCTCAGATACTTCCCAACTGTGTAAACCTGGGCAAGTCACTTGACCCCCATTGCCACTCTTCCACCTAGGAGCCAATACACAGAAGTTAAGGGTTTTAAAAAAAAAAAAAGAAAGAAAATTACTTTGGCAGTATTGTTAGAGTGGACTGGAGTGGCAAGTCTTGAGGTGGGGAGATCAATGAAAAAGGCCATTGCAATGTGTTTAGGCAAGAGGTAATGACAGCCTGAGAATAGGGTGGTGTGAATGAAGAGAAGGGATGAATTCTCTTATTGATGCCTTTAACAAAAGTTTGGAAGAGGGGAGGAAAACATGGGTGAGAGAATCTAATTTTGAACACATTGAGTTTAAGATGCCTCCAGAACACTCAGTTTAAAGGCATCTGATACAGGACTGATTAGTCAGGTAAGAAGAGAACCAAGAGAAAACACAGAAAGGAGAAAGTATTCAGGAGAAAAAGGTATCCAGCCCAATCTATCTAATGAAACAAATAGGTGAAAATGTAGACTAAGAAAAGATAATTGGATCTGGCAATTAAGAGATCACTGGTAACTTTGGAGAGTGAAGCCAGACTGTAAAGGGAATCTGAGAGAAGTAGAAATGAGCATAGACAGCTTTTTCAAGGTTAGCTGAGAAAAGAAGTATAGGATGACAAGAGTAGGGGGAATGGTGATACACTGGATTTTTAAGGAGGGAGAAGACTTGGCCATATTTGAAGACAAAAGGAAGGAACCAGTGGATAAGAAGAGGTTGAAAATCTGAGAGAGGACATGATTGTGGTAGTAATCTGAAAAGGACAGACATCCTTTGTTAGAGTAGGGGAAGAAGAAAAATGCAGATAAGTGTTAGAGCTAATGCCTATATCCATTTTATCATACCCAAAATTCAATATAATGCAAATTAATCTTTCTATTATAGCTCCTCGGGATGATTCAGTTCGAGTTAATAATTAATTTTAATAAATAAAATTGCACACTTAGGTTAAAAATCAACTTGGGGGAATCCATAACACCTCTCTGGGCCTCTTTCCTCATTTGTAAAATAAAAGGAATTCTGATTATCAATATTAAAAATAAAAGGAGGTAATTTTCCAAGCAGAAAATTATATTCAGAAGACAAAATAATATGTACATAGATACACATTCAGAAAGTATTAAGTATAGAGAATTAATTAGAAATATTCTGAAGACTCAGTTCTCACTTGATGTAAAATCATGGATGGGAGAAAAACCAGTGGGGTGGTTCAAGAAAAGTTTCATTAACAAGATGACACGTTAACAGGGCCATGTTGCCATCAATAGACAAGGACAGGTGATGATCCAGTTTAGGCATAGAGGAAACTGTATATGTAAATATAGGGAGATTTTAAAAGGCTGATTGAGTTAGGAAACTTAGCAATGATCACTCTAAGAAGTCAAAGAAAACTGATTATAAACAAATTTTGAGTTTAAATTCATGTTAGTTTTATGTACTACTTTAAAAGTTGAAACATACTATGACAATGAACTGAAATACAAATGCGAAGCCCTATTGCTATAAACATCTCCCTGATTTGAAAATTTATTTGAACAGTATTCATGTTGAATTGAAATACGCATAGTTAAGTATTTAAGTGGAGAGGGTTTTAATCTTGGGCATAGAAATGGGGCAAGAATTCTGAAAAAAAAAATTACATCTTATTGAAGAATTTCATGTAATTCAAAGTTAGAGAACGCTTTAGAAAGATTTAAAGCTAAAATTCCTTTACAATCTATTGAAACTTATATAGAGCAACTAGAACCCAAATATTTTCCCAGATAAAATGTAAATTCTTAATTTTATCATATTGACAGAATAATATTCTCTGAAAACAATCAATTAAAAAAGCATTTTAACAATCTGACTAAAGACTTAACACATAAATATTGATCATGAAATCTATACTGGGTCTTTTATTTGAAAAAATTATATCAGTGGAAAGAATAAAAGACTATTAAATATTAGCATGAGTATTATTACTAAGAAAGAATTTTAGCTTTTCAATATACATGTACCCCTTGTGTCACTGATTTTTTTCTGGAATTCAAATAAAAATTTTAGAAAGTTGGGCTATGGTCTCATGAAATATGTGTAGTTAAATATCCAATTTGGGGTGACATCTAAGAAATTGTGGCATTAGAGGGATTTAAAAAGTAAAGATTGGAAGAACCCACAGGGGAAAAAATTGATTAGTTGGGAAGGAAAATTTCAATAAGGATTTATTAAAAACTTATTACAGTCCCAATGGGATGATTAAACTTAAAATGTTTTCCTATTTTGAGAGGAAGGTGAAGAAACTGTGATTTTATCTGTGTGGGAAGCCTACTCTTTTTGCCAATTCAGATTGGCAAATTTTCAGCTTGACTAGAACTTAATTATACAGAATTGTCTGAGGTCCTGAGAGGTTTAGCTAATATGTTCAAGAAGCAGAACTTTAATTGAGGTCTCTATTTTCAACATCAGCTCTCTTATAGCACATTGCTTATCAAGATATCTTTTTGGAATATTACAGTCATTGAAGTATATGTGTAAACACACACATAATGTTCTATATGTAAAAAATCATTTAGTGATCATGTAGCTATGTAATTTTTTAAAGGGTTTATCTAATTCTGACTTGAGGACAATATTATTTCTTCTAAATACTTCAAGATCCAGTGTTCTACCTGGAAAGCTAACACAATCCTAAAGCATGCTTTAAGGATTTTTTTTCCAGGTAATTTTTTTGTTTTTCCCTAGCAAACAAAAAAAAAGGAGGGCTCTTAATGTGTTGGTTTTTTTTACAATTTATTTGAAGATACATATTGTCTAGATTTAAGAATAAATTTTTCTTAAAATTTCTATTTAAGCACAAATAACTGAAGTATAAAGGGTTGAATGGAACAGTATATGAATTTTAAAGGAATTAAAACACTCATTGTCTCTAGATACTAAAAGTTAAAACTTTGGTTAAGAAAGTTATAGAAATTGTGTAACTGGTTATTTTGTATTAGAAAGACATTTCATCAAAGCATGATTTGTTCTGATACTTATATGTTTTCATATGGATAAAGTTTCTGTATGATTTGCCCATCACCAAGATCACAAACAATGAAATTCAGTTACTTGGAAACGGTGCCTCCGAGCTTTATTTGTAAAAGTGAGAAAAATGACAGCTGCAGAGAATTTCAATTGATGTTGACATTACAGTCCTGTTCATTAGAAAAGGTTTTCAAGATATGTGAAAAATCAAAGTTAATGTGATTACCTTTAAAAAGTTCAAATTTTAAAATAGCTAATCCCAAAAGCATAAAAGAATTTCTTAAAATTCAGTTTGTCTTGTGATTTGTCCTTTTGAAACAGCTTCCCATCTTAAATTCCAATGTGTATAACAGAAACACTTCTAAGATTATTTGAGAAACAAATACAAAATAGAAGCATCATAAATACATACATTTTAGTGATATAGAAAATGAACATACAAATTATTTATTCTCTCAAAGATAAAATTACATTTAAAATATCTGCTGATAAACAAATTACAAAATTATAAGCAGGTAGAGATTCCCAGCTCCAAAAAAAAAAAAATCAATTTCAATGCAAACAAGTAAAATAAGTTAAAAATAAGATTCCCTCTGCCAAAGTAGACCTTCTTTACAACTTATAGTCTTACATTTGTCTAGAGTTCTGAACTGATAGTGAGCAACTTGCCCAGGGTCACATAGAGCAAGTTTTGGACCACACGGAGTTCTTGAACTCAAGTAGTACTGGTTCAAAGTTGAGCTCTCTGTTACACCACATTCATACAAAAAGGGGCCCTAACAGATTTCTGCAAATAGTTCCAATACTGCAGAGTTTGTGATATATACATAGGTATTTCCTCCAAAGAGGTATATTGCAGCTCTTCCAGACCCTTCGTAAATCAGTTCTCTAATGAATTTAAGCTTAACATTTGCTCTTCTTAGAAAATGATTTGTACAATTTTGGGACAATCAAACTCAAATATCACAACATTTAAGTTAGACACTTCAGAAATATTTATTTGCACAAACTTTGCCTAAAATGTTTATTTCATAAAAGAATTTCTATACAATGTACTTAAATTTTTTCAAAAATATACTATCTTATCAGATGTTTCTGTACTACGTGTGTGTGTGTGTGTGTGTGTGTGTGTGTGTGTGTGTGTGTGTGTGTGTGTGTGTTTTTGGTCTTCATTTCTGATTTCACCGACATTAAGCAGTGGCATCAACATTAAGTAGAAATGGGCCAATTTAATCACATATTAACTTAAATTAGTTCACTGTGAGAGATCAGTCCTGTGATATTTTATGCTTAAAGCTAATTTAGCGATGATTGTTTCATAAATAAGTTTATTATTCTATCAAAATTAGATAGGTCTATTTTACTCAGTACAAAGATGTATGTTAGAAAATGAGAAAATGCTCATAAAGATTTTTAAAGAAGGCAATTAACCTAAAATTTTACTCAAATATAAAATTAATTTCCGATAACTAGTCATGAGATGATAAAAATCTTAACATGAACAATTGTTTTTCTTTGTAATCCTAAGTATTTTATTTTATGCATTTCAAAATCTTATTCAGAGCAGTTAGAATACCTGGCTAAGAAAAATCCCAATTCCTTACAGAATACACTAATATCTGGATAACACTAATATTTTAATTAGTTGTTTATGCATCTTTAAATATCCCAAATTATTGAGGTTTCACTTTTGGGATGTTTGGCATATATCAATAACAATTTTAATAAAATATTAAAAAGCTATGGCAAGAGTAGGAATGAGCAGAGTGCTCAGTTATGATTAAAATAGGCAGACCCAATGCAATTAGGCAAGCCAACTAATAAATACATTTGTTTACATAATAATTTTGTTGCATTTCAACTTATATAGTTAAAATGTTTATGACTATTACAAAAACACCGAGAGCAAAAGTAGTTTTTTTTTTTTTTTAAAGAAATGGGAGAGGAAGAAAAGGTGAGGGGAAGGGTATAGAAAACAAAAGAAAGCTATTGTTTTGACAATTTCCTAAATCTAGTCCATAAGTTAGGCATTATTTGGTTAATACTTCTTTCACATGTATTCTAATAGATTTATCAACTCTTTTTTGAGTTTATCATTCCAACTCATCTCTATCTTCCCATTCTGTGCAACAAATTCCACAAGTGAAGAGATGTGTTCACTAAAGGTTTCAGTGTTCTAGAATCCAACCTCATTCACATTTTCTTGACAATCAATGGAGCACATACGTTGTTCATTCTTTTCTCACTATATGATTAGCCTATCTTTCATTCATTTCTCTCTGATTATGTAATTTATACAACTATTTTTTTCTTGTTTGTAATATTTTACATTTTGCTCACACCACTTTTATCTTTGAATGATCCCTAGTGTCAATGCTTTGAAGACTATACTATTCCATACTTCTAGTCACACATATCAGATCATTTGTGTTAAAATGAACTTTGAAACTTTCCAGACAATCCATTCCACTCTTTTCTTCCCATTAATTCTGGTTCAACTTATTGTTCCTTTGCAGATTCTATGGGCTATACATACACACACATGCACAGAAATATTGGGTGTTCATCCAAATGAATACTATTGGACATGAGGTTTCATCCACTTGGTTTTTCTTACTTGGATGGTTAAGCTAAAGTCTTTTGGTTGATTATGGACTTCCTTTATTTAGGAGGTTCCGCAGAATCTGTGGACTTGACGAAATCATTGTCACTGAACAAGGGTTTCTCTTGTTATAAAGGAATCTTGTATAATTTTCACATTTGCCAAGGATTTTTTTAAAGAGGACTACTTTCAATGCAGCTTACTATACTGAATTAATAAGCACACTAAAAACTTGAATTTTGTAGCTTTGCGAATTATTTTAAAGTTGTAGCATATTGTGGACTATCACTAATAAAAGCTTGCTTATTCTCTTCTACTTTCCTAATTTATAGATTACTTCAAACATGTATTCATTAAAAAAAAATTAAAAGTAGTAAAGTAGACAAATAGGTAAGTAGTTTTTGATGCTCTTACTCCCCCCCTTTCCTTCACCCACCAGTAAAAAGGGGCATTTCCCTTCTTTGGATATTTTACGAATCAATCCCTCAACATTATTGGCATTGTGTTGCTTCTGAACACAGACCTCCTCTGCACATACCTGGTCTCTAGTTCAGCTGCTTTTACTATCTTTGTTTTTTTCAGTACTGTTTCCACTTTGAGCAGCACATCTTAAATAGTAAGGTTTAGAGTTCAAATGTAGTGTGAAATGTAGCATTCTTCACTGTCCTTGATAGCAAAAAAATTTTAATAAAATCTTTGTAGTCTTCTTTCCAGTTCCACCATTAATGTTTTTAAATGACTGATTGGCTTTCTCAACAGCTTTCTTTAAACCTATTTTCCCTTCCACTGCTTCTGTTTTATGAGATGATGTCCCTCATAGTCTTCATTTCCTTCTCTGTAAGATTTAGCTAAGAAGTCTATAGCTCAAACCAGAATTACCTTTGCCTGCTAGCTTTCTCCTTTTGCAAGAATATGCAACTGCTAACTGAAGCAATATTTAATTTCTTTTTGGTCTTATTACAGTAACTGTCACATAAAATTCTGTTTAAAAAATCTTATAAATTGGTGCCATCCTTTCCTTCATTTCCCATTTTTCAGCATTAATAACTTATTTAAAAAGGGAGAGCGTAGATATCCTTTTCCTGCTGACTATTCTAGTTTCTAATTATTCTTGATCTCCAACAAGTCAGAGGTCTGACTACACACTGATGATTCAGAAACTATTTCATTAGTAAGCAGCTTTTCTTTCTTTAAAAAAAACAAACACTCTTACCTTCTGTCATAGTATTAATTCTAAGACAGAAAAGCTGCAAGGGTTAGGTAATCAGGGTTGACTTGCTCAAGGTCACACAAGCTAGGATATGTCTAAGACCAAATTTGAACCCAAGTCCTCCAGATTTTAGGCCCTCTCCACTATGCTACCTAATTGCTCCAATAACTAAGTTTTTTATATTATTCTATGCCAGAAGCAAATGTTCATGATATATTGGCTTCTATATAGCATACTAGGCTTTAAATTCTTTCAGACATTCTTCCTAAAAATGCTTTTAAAAAACCACTTATCTTCAAATTAAAAATAACAAACTGGTGTTCAGAAAAAGAATTCTTGTTTTAAAGTGGTCTATTAAGGGTATAGATTTATAAATAATCCTTTAGAACACAGTTATCACAAAATCTTAGTTGCTGATTCTGATTCTTACCTCATACTACTTAATATCTGCAGCTTTCGACAGTCTTTGACTGTTTCTCATCCTTCTCCTTGCTAGGCTTCCATGACACTCTACTTTCCTGGTTTTCTTTAATACTTAATTGTTCCTTCTCAGTCTCTAGTATCCTCTGGTTTCTGTGCCCTTTTCTCTACATTTTATCTAGTAATCTTAATCAGCTTCCAATGATTCAATCATAAACTTACAAGTCTGAGATCCAGTCCCATCTAATCAGCTGCCTCCTAGACATACTTTTACTGGGATATTCTATAGCCACATCAAACTCAACATCTTCAAAACAGAACTTATATAATGATCTTCTTTCCTAACACCACCCTTCCTTCAAATTTTTCTGTTTCTGTTGTAGGGCTCACCATCAATCCCTCCAAATACTCAAATTCAAAAACTCAAAAGGGAATCACTTTTGACTCCTCTCTTCTTCTGCAGATCTACCATCAGATATGGTCTTATCCATTCCAACACATCTTCCTTATCTGGACCCTCCTCCATTCATTCCTCATCCCTTTTAGCATTGTATAAAGAAAGAGACCAAGAGGATAAAGTGACTTGACCAGAGTCACAGAGCTACCATTCAAGGCTAGATTTGAATTTAGGAAGATGTTTTCCTGACTCATAGTCTGGCACTCTATCTAACTGTGCCACCATATACACCATCCTAATAAGGCCCTCATCATGACTCACTTAAACTACAGTAATAACTTTAAGGACTTTGTTCCCTTTCCAAACTACCCTCCACACAGCTGACAAAATAATTTTCTCCTAACAAGTGACCCTGGGCAACATCCTCCAAAGTCTTCAGTGGCTTCTTTATGCTTCTAGAATAACATATAAATCCCTCAGCCTGGCTCCTAAGATCCTTCACAAGCTGGCTCCAACCTACCTTTCCAGATTGAAGATTATTTTTCCTCAGGTGCACATTCCAGCAATATTAGCCCAATTAGCCAAACCCAAAGTTCGATGTCTTTGCAGTCCTCCTTCCCACTCTACCCTCCCCTTCCATTCCCTCTTCAACTATTTGAAGATGAGGCTCAGGTGTAAAAGCTCAGGTTCTTAATAGAAGATTGCCTTCTAGAGGAGCCTCACAGGTTAGTGTCCTCTCCCTCAAATTATCTTCAATATTCCCTACATGTTTTATGCATGATGTGTCCCATAGAATAATGTCAATTTTTTGCAGGTAAAAGTAGTTTCCCTTTCTTATCTTCATGGACACAGTCTTGCACATAATTATGAGCTTAATATGTAATAGTTAAGTTGAAGGTCGTATGGACTATGCTAAGTGCCTGCTTGTCACTGTTGGCTGCTGGAGTTAACAAAGACAAAAGATAGTAGTCTTTTTGCCCTCCAACTTCCATTTTGCTACAGATATTCAATCTGTACAGTAAATATAAGATAATTTAAGGAGATAGAATGTACATAAGGAGCATGTATGGGGAAGCTAAGAAAGATTTCCCCAAGATATATTCTAAAGGCCAGAGGTGGGAAAGAAATGCATCACAGACAAGACAGCATTTACAAAAGGAAGCAGGAGATGGAATGGTGGATGGTTTCAATTCCATCATCTAGTTAACAACTTAGCCAGAAGGCCTGGTTTACTTAGTGAATGGCAAAAGTACTAAGAAGTCAATTATATTCAAATCGAAATAACTTAAATATGCAATTCTTCAAGATCTCTTTTCATCAGAATTCTACCTCCATATTTTGGTTGATGATTTCATATGCTGCTGTTGCCAGAAAGGTTAATCACCACCCTACAAGGCTAAAATGGGCTATTCCTTAAACGACTTGCTCTAGGACCTACAAGTCTTCCCATGTCAGGAGAGCCTGCAGCACCTAAGCTACCATTCAAAAATCAAAGGTTATCCCCAAGCCATGATAGGTACATTAGAGTTGAACTTTAGTAAAAGCAACAACCATCATGACAGATAGCACTTAGTTGGCATAATCTTTAAATAAACATCACAGTTAACTACCAATTACCCACTCTATAGATTTTCCACTATGTGAATCACTACAATGTTTCCTCTAGAGCAAGAAGGCAGAAAAGAACTCATTTTGGTTCATGGTTCTCATTTAAAACTTGTGGCCCAAACACTGCAAACTGAATTCACTTTTAGGTGATACAGAAAATGTTACACCAAAAAAAAAAAAAAAAAAAAAAAAAAAAAAAAAAACCCAACCCCTATTTTAATAGAAATATTTTCATTATATCCCTATATAACACAACTAGTTGAGAAATTACTAGTTTAGAAATATAGGGTACCTTCAGTGTTTTTATTTACTCCCCCCGCCCCCCCCAAGTGAACTTCTCTATATCCATGAGAAGCTGGATATCTTGATTAAGGCCCAGAGGAAGATTCTTGGCTCAGTCTAACCCTATTGAGCATTAGTAAGTCAAGAGAAGGCAACTTGACCAAGGATAATTTACCAGGGCTGAAATATTGCAATTTTGCATTCTCCACCAAATGCTTTGAAAATTTCTTTGTTGATTGGTTAGAAAACTTTGGCATGTGATTAATTTATCTTTTGTATTAGCAATTTACTTTTTATACTTTCTTCAAGTTGCTTATGATTTTTTATCAAACCCTTACATTCCATCTTAGAATTGACACTAAGTACTGGTTCTAGGCAGATGAGTGTTGAGAGCTAAGCAATGAGGGTTAAGGGTCACACAGCCAGGAAATGTTTGAAGTCAAATTTGAACCTAAGACCTTCTGTCTCTAGGCCTCACTCTCAATCCACTGAGCCACCTAGGTGCCCCCTCCTTATTGGCCACAAATGATACTATTATAAAAATATTCATGGATCTTAACATATCTATACAAAAATTTTGAAAAGCAGCAGGATATAAATAACCAGATTTGGAGTTGGGGAGATTTAAAGTTCTGACTGATATATACCAGTTTTGTGACCCACTATCAAGTTACTACCGTAAGACTTTATAAGCTGTAAGTTCTGATCTGAATCAGTGCAGGAACTTCCACAACAAAGATTTTCCAAACTAGTAAAATCCCAAATTCAGATTTCTGTTCCACTCCATCCTCTTTCTAATCTAACATTACCAAAATTAAGGTCTAGTATATTAAAAAACAAAGTTAATTCTTTTTTAGTGTCAATAACTTGGGTCAAAAATTTATATATTTAGCCTACATAATACTCTTTCCTAATTATAGGTTTGCCAACTTGTAAATTTAAGCAAAATTAAGGCATATAAATCATTATGATGTATTTTATTTTTCTGATTAGAAGTTTTTAAAAAGCTCATTTCTATTCTCCTTTATGCCAAGAGAATTCTTAAATTAACATCTTCCCCTCCCTCCCATGTTAAGAACAGATCCAAAGATTCAGGAACAACTTATGAAATATTAGGAGACATAAGAGTAATAGTCAGATTAGATGTCAAAAGTACTGTTTGGACTCTTTTGCCCCTATCTGTAAAAGAGACAGAGAACTGATCTCCAGAAGCTTTGCTGGTCCTGAAATTTCATGATTCTACTGAAGTAAAATTTGTGGTTGACTGGAAAAAAATGGAAATGTTTTTATCTCTAGAAGAGCTAGACATTTTCAGTGTGGTCACTTAGGAAAGACCTTATCAACCAAAAGGCTGACAAAAAACTTACACTAGTCCTTAATATGGATTTTTCCCCCTTTACCTTCCATCTCAGAATCAATACTAAGTATTGGTTCCAAGACAGAAGAGCAGTAAAGGACTTGTCCAGGGTCACACAGCTACGAAGTATCTGACATATTTGAACCCAAGACCTCCTGTTTTTAGACTTCATTATCCACTGACACCCCCCCTTCATATAGATACCTAACTGTTTGGGTATTTCTGTCTTTTAAGAAAATTCTCATGTTGATTTAACCATGGATCCCTTTTGATGCATCTGGAATATAAAATTTCATTGTAGTATTTCAAAAAAATTTCACAATGTAAGATGCTGAAAATAAAAATTAAGCTTACTATCACAGTGACTTTTTCTCCTTGGCATATGCAACTTCAATCGAACAAATAAAAAAAAGAGGAAAAAAAATCCAAGAAAGTAAAGTCCTGGATATAAATTAAGTCCCCAAGTATGGATACAATGAAGCTTAATGGAGGAATGCAGCTACTTTTATGTACAGCTTAAGTTCTAAAAAAAGGAATCCTGTTGGCATGTACAAAAGTGGCTTATACACAAGTCTGTACATGAGGGTTTATACATTTATTTCTGCAGAGGAAACCCTTAGGTGCCACCTCTTGGAGAGGAAAATAAAGTCCACTATTCTCAAGGTATATTCAGAACAGAAAAATAAGGGGGAAAATTGTCTTTATGCTCTTTTACCTATCAACTTTAAGCTGAATCTTTAAAATACTTTGGCATGACATCCAATTCACCTCATAGCTTTCATAAAATACAAAAAAGCTTTGCACAAACAAGAGCTTTATTAATGAAATTCATGATTTAAAATGAAATAAAATATCAAAGGCAAAAGAAAATTTTTCCATAAAAAATTTATCAGATTATCTTCCACTGATACTTACAATCTCTATTACATTATCCAAATTTACATAGGCACTAAAGATATGCTCAACTTCAGATTCCTATTTTAACATTTTTAGAGGTTCCAAATCATATATTTTAGCCATTAGCTCTTGCAAAGGTGACTATGGGGATCATTTAAAAAATTTAGCCAGAATTAACCATATTTCTGGCATTAACACAAACCTAATTTTGAATAGAGGGCTTAAAATACAGGCAAGCCTGGCATACCTAACAACCTAAATTCAAAGAAGTTCATTACCAGCTGGGCTGCCAGGCAATAAAATATTAGGTCACAGCAAGAATTCAAGAGATCATAATTTGGTTTTGGATGCATCTTCAATATAAAATTTTATTGGCATATATATCTTGCATTGTCAGAGATCATAGCCCTTTTATAGCTTAGTAGATAGTATTTAAAGTTATTGTGGCTGAAAAATTTACCACTGAGGCCTACCTAGTGTTTTTTTGAACTTCATTAGGTTGGTCCTTGGATAAAAGAAATGGAACCAAGATTCAAATATTACAGTTTGGTAAGCCCATTCAGAGCTTATATTCCACTGGCAAAGCTTGGAGAGTCGCAGTCCACTTGAATGTTCAATCTATCATACTTCTTAACAGCAAAAAATGTGAACTTAGGCTGTCACAAGACAATTTCATTTTATCAAAAAGATCCACTCAATTCCTGGCAAATGACAGTAATAAGCTAAGCTTTACTTTAAATAGAACTCAGCTTCTAGATTTTGCTATTCACTATTATAAATTTTTCTTTTATTTCACTGATTAATTCAATGAATTTATATGCCTGGATTACTATATAATGGAGGCAGGATATAGACTTCATATTGCCCACTTTCTTTAATCAAAATTATCTTGACATGTTTCATGTAGTGAAGCTATAGGAAATTATAAGTAACACATGAAGACAAATTATTTTAAGTTTCCCAAGAGAAAATGGTAGATGTCATTCTTTTGCCCATAGAAATTAATGACAAAACTGGAACAAAATACATTTATTAATAATTTTCCTTAAGAGATTTTCTTTATACATAAAAATCCAAGAGAACACCCAACAGGTGCTGGGACTATTAGACGGCTTCTTTGGTAAAATTATGAATTGGAAGTCAACAGTTTTGGCAAGAAAAGGTTAAGAAAAATGGAAACTCCCTCCCTTCTTTCCATAGGTGGGAGAATACAAGTGGGGAACATGGTGGGTATGTCCATAACATTCAAAATGTCATCTAATCATGTTTGTATTTTGTTTAACCAAAGCTCAGTGAAATTGAGCTAAGGAAAAGTGAATTCTTCCTCATAGGTAAATGATTAAAACATCTGGTTTTAGGGCCAAAGGTCTTGTGATGAAAGATGTAATTCAGTACAGCAACGAGCCTTTCTGGTTTTAAATATTGAGTTAGTATTTTTCTTTTAAAAAAAAAAGATTAATGGGCAATCTATAACTTACATATTGTATCTCTTTAGTTTTCTTAATTCCAATGACATTATTTTTCAAAACTTCATTGTAGATATACAACTTTATCAGAAGGAATAGTTGAAAGTCAGTCATAAAATATTAATGGCAGGGAACTTTAAGGCCAATTCACATATGAAATATCTGATGGGATCGATGGGTTTTTAAGATAACATGGCACTCAAAATGGTTAATGGAGTTTTAGTTTGCTTTTTTAACATCCAGAACACAGGAGTTGCTAGAAGCACTATACTCTGCCCGAGCAGATGCCATATATGGAGAATTCTGATACAGCACGGGAACTATATTCAAGGTAAAGGGAGGCTGTAGAGCATCCACAAGAAGGTAGACAGTTGGTGAGAGTCCTTGAAACCATACCAACAGATCATTGGAAGACAACAGGAATATTTTAGCCTGGAGAAGATTTAGGGGAAACATGACATTAGTATTTATTATATTTGACTCTAGATTGGAAGAGATGGAAAACACAGAAGTGTAAATTGCAGCTCTCCAAAAGCAGAAATTAGTTGTCCTGGAAGATGGTAGAATCTTCCACATTTAGGGGACTACAAGGAAAGACAGGATGACCACTTGGGGATAATTAAGAGAACACTCAAGTACAGGTTGTACTAAAGGGCTTCTGAGGTTCCTTTGCAACTCTTGAAATTTTGCATAAATATGCTCCTTGTATAGAAGACATACGAAGTTGAAACTTGCCAACTCAAACAGTCAGTTGGTACAAATGTTGAGAAGTCTTCTGCTTCCCAGTTCTGGGCCCTAATTCAACAACCTATGGAGAAAATCTAAGATTTTTTTCATTAAGCATCTAATTATAGGGGACACTGAGAATTTTTCTAAATACTAACATAAGACTGATGGGATAAAATAGCTAAATTATAAATATTTGATATGCTTTATTTAAGTTAAATAATGTAACTCCATTTTGAAATGAAAATCCTATTAAAAGTTCTCTAGGGGGCAGCTTAGGTGGCTCGTGGATTAAGTCAAGGCCTAGAAACAGGAGGCCCTGGTTCAAATCTGTCCTAAGATACTTCCTAGCTGAGTAACCTGGGCAAGTCACTTAATTCCTACTGTCTAGCCCTTACCATTATTATGCCCTGGAACCAATACAAAGAATTGATAAGACAGATGGTAATGGTTTAAAAAAAAAAGTTCTCTAATAATATCCAATCTAAATAACTATGATATTTTAGGCCAAAAGTATATTCTTATAAATTTCTTTGCTGCTTTTACATTATTAATACTTACCCAATCCAAACAAAGAATTTTTCTGAGGGAATATAATTTCAAAGTTCACCCAATTGTGGTAGGCCATAAAGTTCTGAATTTATATGTATGGAGAACAGCAAATAGTACACAACAAGGGCTTTAAGGTTTAAAAAGCTTTTTACATATATTATTACATTTGGGCCTCACAACAACCCTGTGAGGTAGGAACTATCATTCATTTTACAGGAAACAATTTTAAGAGAACTTTAAAAACAAGAATTCTGTAATGTAAAAGCTATCCTGAGCTACCTTAACATTTTTTATGATTGATCTAATCTGTACATTTGTATAAATGCTTCAGTAATTTTTAAATATTGCTATTAATGACTAATAACTAGATTATTTCTCACTCATAATTACATCCTAAATTATTGTCAAGCAAATCTTTGGAACAAGGAAGGATTGCTAATTTTAAGATTTATCACAGATCGACCCACATAACTTAAGGGGCAAAAATTGTATTCAATAATAAATTAATATCCCATGGGCCACTATTGTGTTTCTGTTGCCTACAGATTAAAAAATAATCAATGTGAAAATTAACTGACTTTTGGCAAATACATGACTTCATTAAAAATAGAATTTTTGAGATTATTTCTTAATACAAGAAAAATTTAGCCATTCAATTCTAGAAAATGAAACTATTTTCAATTCCTGTCACCATCACAGTAATATTTAATATCCTTATAAATCATTAAAAGAGTGAAGCAAAGATTAGCCTTCCCTAAATAATACTGAACTACCTCTAATTTCCAGGCAACATGTTCATCATGGAAAAATATATGACCCCAGGAGATTCTCCATCATACCATCCGGCAAAATTTAAAAAAACATAATAAATGTTTTTAAACTATATACATTAAAATGAACCAAAAATAAATAATAGACCTAAATAATAGCTAAAGTAAAATTGAATTGAATGCCATCTCTGGAGGCTACATCTAAAACCACTTTATTTTTCCCTTCATAAAATCTTTTCCTGTAAGTTTTGGATATTTATTCAGCATCTAATGAATGTAAGACACAAGATATGGAGGCAAGATCAAACTCAAGTCTTATTATTTAGTAGTAAAGGATACATGTTCACACAAATGAAGGGCAAAGGAGATATCTCTAAAACTGGTATAAAATCTAAGGATTTAAGCATTCACTTTCAAATAAGAGAAATACAACAGAGGTAATACACCTGAACTGTTCCATGAAGAGGCCTTCAATGAAAACACAAGCAAGCCCTTCTGCATATACACACGGAGAGTGAGACAGGAGACCAGCTAATGCTCTAGTTTAGATGTGATATTATGTATGTTGACAGTACTGCGAATAAGGTTAGAAATAGAAAGGCAAGTAGGAGACAGATGGCAATGAACCTCTGAATGTCTGATAAGGGAGTTTTATCTTTTAGCCAATAGTTCATCTTTTTAAAGTAGGATCGATATGGTCAGACCCATGATTAGGAAGAGGAATTTAGCAGCTATATAAAGGATGGGCTGGAGAGGGACAAGACTGAAGATTAGGAAACCAGTTAGGTAGCTAGTATAATAGTTCAGAATGATTAGAACTGACAGGAAGTCTTGAGCTAGAATAGTAGTATCAAGAAATACAAATTTTATAAAATAGGTTTAAGGCAGAAATGCATTAGCTTTAGTATTAACTGAAATGATTTTTCTATTTCCAGCTATTAACCTCAGAAGAACATAAGACAGACTTTAGCAGTGAATGGTACCTTAATTATCAAGTTCCACCCTTCCCAATTTTCAAATGAGGAAACTGAAGTACAGAGAAATCAAGTAATATGCCCAAAGTTATGCAACTGCTTGATAACTGAACCCATTAACTTTCAATTATATCATGTCTTCTCTATTAGTAAAGTTCAAATATTTCTTTGTATTTATTTAAATTCTTGAAAATTCATTAAAATGTTCTACATTCTGTGTTTAAACCATGTCAATCAGCATAAATTTACTCAATGGCAAAGTAAGCAATAAATAATATTTAAAGATGTAATTTGTCATTAATTGACCAAGTATTAAGCACTTACTATGTGCCAAGGAAAATGTTAGTTATAAAGACAAAATAATTCCTGCCCTCAAGGAGCTTACATTCTAAAACAAGTTTGTGATATGATAATGATGTAAAAACCACTCATTTTCAGTACTTTATGATAAAATTTATAGAAATATTGCTTAGTATTTATGCTAGGAAAAATTCCAAAACATTCATACTGACTGTAACTCACTGGGCAAGGGCTTTAATTATAGAGTGGAAACACTTCATTCAATACATTGCTGAGACATACAAATGACCATAAAATCATTTAAATGTAAGTGATTGAATAGCCTTTCAATATGTCCACAGTGCTTTAATATTTACAATATACTTTCCTAACAAAAGGTATATAGTATGAGTTATATCATTTTACAGATGAGGAAACTGAAGCTGGAAGATTAAATAAATTGAAGAAAAACATAAAATCTTTGTTTAAGGTACATCCTATAAGAATATAAAATCCATTTCATTAGATTTAGATGTGAAATAGATAGCCTCTTATCTAGGCACTTCATTTTACAAATGGAAAAAGCTGATAACCATAAGTTAAAGTGACTTAACATCACACACATAACAGCAGAGCTTCATTTTGAACCAAAATTCTTTTGACTCCAAATCCAGCACTTCCTATTAAGACTACACAGCCCCTCAATTTATTTTTACAACATTCCATAAGGTCAATTTGCACAGCAATAACTAATAAACTTTTTCCTTCCTTCTTAATTTTCATGAAAAACATAATGGCAACTATTAAATATTCCTATCCATACAGGTTTTTATTTTACTAATAGTTATTTAAAAATTTAACTATAATACTACTGATTTAACCACAATTTCTAGTTTGAAATTTGGTCCAGAAGAGATTTAACTAGAACTAAAAGGACACTCCTGTAGCACAAATAACAAGCATTATTATGGCTATATTATGCATGATACATATTTTATACATGCATATGTGCATATACATGTATATCTTTATATCTATCCATTCACAAATATTTTAAAGAGAGAAGCATGGGCTATTAGACCCCGAGTTAGCCTTGGAACAATAAAGATCTGGATGCAAGTCCTATCTCAAAAATACACAAGCTTTGTGTACTAATGTTCTTGGTGCCCTAAATTAATTCTAAGGCTTGAAGTTATAGAAAAAAATGTGGATATGCATGGGTAGAAGCAGTTCTTATGTTGGTAGTTACTGATGCCAATGAAATCACAGGATAAAAACATATTCTAATGAACCAGAAAACTAGGTTTCCATTAACTAAGATATCACTACATGAAAGAGACAATGGGGTAACTAGGTGATACGGTGAATACCAGGCGTGGAATCAGGAGGAACTGGGTTTAAATCTGCCCTGGCATTTGTTAGCTGTGTGACCCTATTTGCCAAACCCTTGCCTTTCTATCTTAAGAGTTGTTACTAAGACAGAAAGGTTTTTTCATTTTAAAATGGAAGACAAAAACTATTTAAAACAACTTATTAAGACTACCCAGTGCTTAAGCAGCATTAACTTTTAGGTTTCTGGCAAAATTTATGAGAAAAAGCACTAACTACAAAGTTCTCAAAATGTACTTAACTGGGGAGGGGGGGGGGGGGGGTAGCTGGGTAGCTCAGTGGATTGAGAGCCAGGTCTAGAGAAAAGAAGTCCTAGGTTCAAATCTGGCCTCAGACACTTCCTAGCTATGTGATCCTGTCACTTAACCACCATTGCCTAGCCCTTACTACTCTTCTGCTTTGGAACCAATACAGAGTATTGATTCCAAGACGGAAGGTAAGGGTTTAAAAAAAAAAAAAAATATATATATATATATACACTTAAGAGTTTAAGGTTATTCCTATAAAATTAAGAGATGTTCAACTTGTGATGTTATAATGGCTATTTTAAATGCTTCCATAATTTTATTTAAATTATTTTAAATTAAGTTCAAATTAAAAACGATCATGTTAATAGTATATTGTCCCCCCAAAAGGCAGGAAATGTTTAACAAAGTTTTAGTCATTTTTACTTTGAGATTTCTTGTAATCTCATATATTTAAGGTGAATTAAAGCTAGTTTAGAAAATTCCCATAGTCCTCAGGACACTGAGCTTTAAAAAGATTAGCTACATATATATATATATATATATAAATTCTATGAAAATTTATCATTATCCTTTAAAATAAGTAGGACTACTACTATATTCTATGGCTCCTATACCATCCTGGTCATTAATTTCAGATTCAAATCTTATTGAGATTTATTTGCTTCTTAGAGGTATGCGTTAGACCACAAAATCACAGGATCTCATACTTAATGACTGTGGAACCTAAATCAGGCCAGAAATACCAAGTCTTTGAGTTAACTCCAATTGTATAGGAAAACTACAAAATGAAATCACACTTTGGACATTCTGTAAGTATACAAACATATTTTTTGAAAATTATCCTACCATTGTATTTTTTAAAGTATGTGGGAAAGCCTAGCTAGAAATAAAAAAAATATGGGTATCAAATTTTGGTTTTGTCATTCATTGGCTAATAAATGTATGTGGGAGTTAGAAGAAGGGCAAAGAAAAATAATTTCATCATGATGATTATACATAATTTGTTTCCCTATAAGTGGTTTATGTGGAAGGTCTCCAATTATTAAACTCAAACTACATATAAGACAGCTAAATAAGGTAGCATTAACTCCTATACTCTTGGTCACCCACAGGAATAAAAAATATTTAAAAGTGTTCTCAAAAAGATAAAGCACATATGCAAAAAAGAAAGTATTGGGCTTTGGTTCGTGGTTAAATTTTGGGAAGGCAAACTCAGAGTAAGAACCTTTAAAAATAATAATGTCCAACTAGGAAATTCATATAAACATGTTAAATTGGACTAGATATTCTCTAAAGTGCCTTCTATCAAAGTTCTGTAATCTATAATCCATTTCAATTAATGCCAATAAATCAAAATATTTACTGAATTTCTAAATAATTGTACATGAGAAAAATTAGAGTTCACAGAATTATTTTATAACCTATCTCTGATGAAATTCTCCAAATATTCCATTAATTTGAAAAAAGCAATCTGTAAAAACACAAATTACAAAGCGCTGAATCATCTAAATAAGCACTTCTAATCTATTGGGTGTTTTAAAAAGCTCTTTTTCCTAACAGTATCCAAAATCTGGCACAAGCACATACAATTTCAATCTAATCACGAATGTCCAAGATGATCCTAGGCAACATAAAGTAATGGGATTTAGAGCTGAAAGGGACTTTTAGAAATCTTCTACTCTACTGCATTCAGTTTTCTAGATGAGAAGGCACATAGTAGTCCAGATGATTTGCTTATAGAAAACAGAGCCAAGATTTAAACTCAGATCTGATTTCAATTCCATGTTTTTTTCCATTAAAGCTTAATCATTACCCATAGAAAGGTAAAGTCCAGCTAATATAAATCCTTCAAACAACTCTGTTAATCCTTTAGAAAGTGCTCAAGGAATTTTATTTTTATGACAAAAAAAAAGAGAAATGGCCAAAACAGTTCCCAAATGGATAGGGATATTTGTTCATGGTAAGTATCTCAAGTCAGAATTAATATTTTTATATTTTTTGTCTTTGGGCAAGGTTTAATTTGCAAAAAAATCTAGTTTTCCAAATATAACATATACTTTGCCCTGTTGCTATTTTTATCAAAGTTGTCATTTTTTGTTCTGTTCATTCATAAGACATTGGAATGTATGGGGAGAATGAGTGGAAGGATAACTATAATGACAACTAAATACTTCTTGGGGCACAAAACCCAATGTTGTACAATAAAGATAACCATATACACAATAAAATATAAACTGAAAGCAACAAAAGTAAATTGCCCAGCATTTAAGTAACATGTAAAAGTTTATTTCCATTCAATAACACCTCATAATAACTTGATGAGGAATAATCCAGTGAATCTAAATAAAGAGAATCTTATCTTGCCCTGAAGTTTTAGTTGGTAGCATTTTCCCTTACATACTATTATGTCTGAAATCCTGGGGCTTTTTGCAACTATGGTAGCTAAAGAAGCACTTTTCTATTGCTAGATAGGAATGTACTATACTGCATGGTGTCTAAACAAAAACCCGTTTATATGTTTAAAAGTTAAGAAAATGTGTATTTTTTTCAGTGTCTGTCCAAATTCCTTTTACTTGAACATGAGAAAATTCTAAAAAGTGTACAGTGTAAAGTGATTTGTAACTGAAAATAACAATTATATGCTGAAAAACCTTTTAATCCCCCCAAATACATTAGGCTAAATTTCAAAGGAAAAAAAGGCTTTTATGTTTCTACCAAGAAATATGAAGAAACAGAAAACATAAGCTTTTATTGTAGGAAAACAAATTATTTGCTTAAAAGAAATATCTGAGGCAAATTTCCTTTAGTCTAGACAATAGCTTTAAAGGATAAGGTCAAGAAGTACTAAAAGAGTAATTACCAAGAGAACACTACTTCCTGTTTGTAGAAATGGCAATGCAAAGCAACTGTGCTACAAATTAAGGGGTGAAGTGAGAAAGGAAAAGCACTTTAATATTAAGAGACGTTCGAAGGACTAATATCTATAAATACCGGCTGTTCTCTTAACAGATATTTCTTTCCTAAATATTAAGTTACGTGACTATTTTGAATAGTTTGCTTCATATATTTGATCCACTGTGTGCTAGTATAAAATGTGTTTGCAAGATGATTTCACACACCCATTTCCATTCAAAATTATACATTCATATTTATACAGTAGTATAAGACTAGTTTTTAGAATAGCATTATCATACAAATAAAAAAGCATAGTTAATTTCTATGATAAAATCTGTAATAATCACACAGACATGGACCAACATTTATTACAAAGAGAAAAAGAGCAAGTCCATCGGAAAAAAAGTACAGGTATTTTAAAAGTTTTAGGCTAAGAATAAAACAGGAAAAAACTATCGTCTACATGATATAAGCAATATGAAAGTTATACAGAAGGGCAAGCATCATATAGATTTGACTAAACTTAAAAAGTCATAAGTTATATTAATACAAATAAAGTTCCAATACAACATAATAGACAGCTAGGTAAAAAAAAAAATTTAAGAGGAATGTCAGCAGTGGAGAAGTTTATTTCAATTTAGGCCACTCCAGCTCCATCCTGAGGCACTTCGATTTCCCAAGCTGAAAGCTTATTTTTTAAATGGTAGATTTTTAAAAAAATTTGTTATATGTCAAATAACTAAAGAATAAGGGACAAATTTTTAAAATTCAACATTTTCAAAAAGAAGCAATCAACTCACTATATATTTTTATTTAGGAATTACAGCTTGCAAAAACAAAACATTCATCCTAGTATTTAGCAATATTTTTATCTTCACTTCTTGTTTAACTACCATTAAAAAATATCCTTCAATAATAGGCAAAAAAAAAAATCACAAGTATCATAAAATGATCACAACTCAGAAAATCTGAATTGAGCCTAATGGAATGGAATACTGCAACAGTTTCTATATTGTCTTCATTACCTACACATAAATTTGCATCAACTATAGAATAATTAAGAATAGAAAACAAAATGACAAGTGTGTGTATTCATATTCTATACAATTCTAGTTGGTAAGTTTTAAATGTCAAGTGGTCAAATTTTGACAGTGATTTTCATCACATTCTTAACTACTCAAAGTAATATAATATTCCAAAATGGTTTCTACTCAATTTGGTCATTATAGTAGTGTTGTACTCCATGTGACCCAGGGGTATATATGAAATGGCACTTCTTCAAACCCAAACTACTTTTATTTAAAATATTTAAGTATAGCTGAACTCAATAAACTGTTTTAAGATCTTGTTGACAAAGTCTGCTACCTCACAATTTAAAAATTCAAAAATAGTTTGATCATGCAATGGTGATATTTGAACTCTATTTCTGATGTTTGCTTTTTTTTTTTTATTAAACATGAGTTTATAAACACATGGCTAATAAATTATATAGCCAAATACAAAAAACCTCAACATAGATGTGATTTAAATTATAAAAATGATGTATTGAAAGTATACAGAATAGTTAATTTTTTGAAATTAAAGACCCAAGATTTCTTGGCCAAAATAAAAGTACTTTTTGGTCTAAAGATCTACATATTTTGGTGAAACAGATTTTAAGACATCACATGGATACACAGAGCTGGTCTTTCTAGACTTTTCACTAAAAAAATTCTTTTAAAAATAATGACAGATCAAACTACAGTAAGAAAAGTAAGCCATTTCACTTTTATAAGGAAATATTTTCTGTAAAATGAGTGATATAATTTATAGTTAATATTTTTTAACCCCCAAATGGTTAACTACTGTTTTGTAATAGTTTTGTCATTGGGTTAGTAAAAAGAATTTCAAGAAATTTATTTCCCCTTCCTTTCTTTCTACCAGACGGAAAGATAACTTGTTTAGTCAAATACATTACGAATGTTTTACTGAATGAAATAAAAGCCAGTAACTGCCCTCGCTGAGTGAATAATATAAATGTGCTAACAAAATCTCATTTATTTATAAGTACCCATAGCAAGTCTTATAATAATTCAGAGTAGCTTAGCATATTATGAATTTTCCTTTGTGTATTAAAATAAGCCAGCCACCATGTTATCACCTCAAGAAGTTGAAAAAATATGTAGGACAAACAAAGAAAATGTGTTAACTCTAACGTAAGTGAAATATCAAATCTAAAGAGAAAAAATTGAATGCCTATTAGTAGAGAATTATGTCCCTGAAATAATTATTTCTAGAATTAGAAAGTAAACTCCTGTATTAATTTCTAAACAAGCAAATAATGCCACCAAATAAAAAGTGCATAATCTTTATGGTTTAAAAAAAAAAAAAAAAAGAAAACTCTTTATAACCTTTCCCCTGAATCATCCAGGAAAACAGTAAATGTTTCATAAAACTATAGAGGCAAATAAAGGGTGGCCAGCTCTGAAAAATGTTGTTGTGAAATGAGACTAACCATTATTTAAGCCCTTATTGAATAATTGAATAATTAAATTTGCAAACATTTTGGGAAAATTTTTTTATTTCTTTAAGTCTGTGGTTTACTTCTTAAAGCTAGAGTCTCAAAACCTTAGTAAGGATCTATGGTGTATTTTCCCAATTATTAAGTTATAGAATTTTTGCCAATTTCCCACCTTAGGTTAATATATGCTGTGATGAAATGTTTGGCTATTGTCTAAAAATCTAAGAAATTCTTTAAAAGTTATTTATTAATCTGTCTCTTCCTTCCCCAACCCTTTCTGAGGGGGGGAAAAAAAAAGAAAAAGAAAGCTGTCAACATGTAGCTGCATAATCCAGCAAAAGTAAATGCCCACATTGACCATGTCTGAAAATGTTATGTCTCCTGCATTTTGAGTTGATCACCTCTATATCAGGAGGTAAATGGCAGATATGTAATATTTGAAAATACAAAGAACTACCAAATTTCCATTACTCAAAATACATTACATATTATATACAATCATTCTGATGAGCTTGCAAGTAAGCTAGTTTCTCTGTAAAGCCAGCACTGCAATGCAGATCAGGTTCAGGTGATCCATGTTCCTTCCTGTACAGTGACAGAGAGCAGCAAAGATGTCTGCAATTCAGATAGGGCTATTCACTCACCTGTTATATTTGTAGCAGTCTAACCTGATGGTTTAGTTTGAAAAGAGAAGGAACATTACCAGAGAATGATGGAGGTATCTTCAAAGACTTGTTCAGAGCATGTGAAGCAGAGGAAGAAATTCAACTAGTCGCCATATAAGGTATGTATCACACATACACACACAGCAACACACACACAAAACGTTCACACTCTTCTAAACTAATCTCTTCCAATTTTTGCAAAATGATACAATTCAACAGGGCACAAATAAAAGTAGTACACTGGAGCCTCCCTATAACGTTATGCTTCGAGGCCATTATGTGGACATCATAGATGAAAACTATGCTATAGTGAAGTCCCTTCAGTAGCTAAATATCCTTGAATGAATCTCTAATAGAGACCCATGCTATAGAGTAAATGTCATAGTATACAGTGAGGTCATGTTATAAAAAGGTTCCAGTGTAGCTAGGAATGCAGAGAATTTAAACTGAGAAGTTCCTATCCAAAATAAAAGTGGTTATAGAATAAACAACTTTTAGCTTAATTTGGACTTCAATGATTATCTCAGCCTACCTTTTATTCCCAGAAAAATGAGTATCTAAGTGTCAATGATTATCTTAATATTTCATACTTTGGATATATAATCTTGAATTTCTACCTCCAAATATAAAAATAAAACATTTGTCAGAATCAATTTCAAATGACTAAATTCAATAATGTTAACCTGTTTCTCCAATTTCACATTTTAAACTGACAAATAAGACGACTCCAGTACCAATTAACATTAGGTGAATTTTAAGCCTTTCCTATGTTTACTATAAAAATTCAGGATTTCTATAATTTTTTCCCCTAGATTTTGTGTCTTCAGCAAAACAAATGTGTTTATTTCACTTTAAAAATTAACCTTTACTCAAGACACGTAAAAATTTTTTTTGTATTTACTTAAATGATTACAATACCTTGACAACTCATACATTTATACAGATATTTAAACTGGAAATCATTTGTGCCCCCAATGTTTCACACATCATTGGAGACACTCATATATCCTACAAAACTATTTCCATATTTTCACATAAGCCCATTCATATTTAGTTTGTAAGTAGAAACAAAAGAAAAATGAGTTCTAAATAAATGACACAGGAGGCAATAAATTGACACGACAAGTAAATAAAAGGCTAAAGCACTCCAATACCATTGAAACTGTTTTAATGTTGTTGCAATTCCATAATGCAACAATCATCAACTTGCGAAAGACCCAAATTTCAGAATTCATTTTAATTACTCCTTTATACCTATTTTACAAAATAAAGGCAAGAGACATTTAAATCCTCCTTGTCCTAGTTGTGGTTATGTTCCTAATTTGCTATTTTCTATAAATATTGTGTAAACGTCAATTCCTATTGGGTGTTATATAAGGAAAGTAAAATAAAAAATATTAACCTCTGCTTCAATGTACAGTTTCCAGAATCTGCCAGAACTGGGGAACTGGGCAACAAGGCGTTCATATGTCTTCCGTGCTTTGTCTATAGGTTGATTCTAAAAATTAAAAACCAATAAATAGCATTTACAATATTATGATTATGTAAATATTTACTCCAGAACCAAAGAGTGTGATTGGACCCATAGAGAAGGAAATGTAATCCTATATCACTAAACCTGTGCCTCTCGAATGAGAATGCTCCAAGCGTCAAGGTCATATGGATTCTCTTCTAATTTCTTTTCTGCTTTCTTCACTTTTTCTGGTACATATTCAGCAGCCTAAGGGGAAAAAAACAGATAATGAACAGAAATTACTGTTTTAAATGCCTAGTGCCAATTACTTTAATATTAAAGTTTCAACAAATACCAGGATTTAGTTTGTTATAGAGGCACCAAAAATGTTCCACGACATAAAGAATACAACAAGCCTGAAATCAATAAGCATTTATTAAGGTTTACTAAGTGGGAAGCACTGTGTTAAATCACAGGGATACAAAGAAAGATAAAAACACAGTCCCTGCCTTCAAGTAGTTCAAATTCTAATGGGAGAGACAAGATGAAGACAAACTTATGTTCAAATAAAATATATACAGTGTGAATGGGAGATAATCTCAAAGGACAAATACCAGCACAGGTCGGTCGGTGACTGGGAAAGGCCTCTTATAGAAGTAAGGGTTTTAACTGAGTCTCAAAGGAAACTAGAGAAGGCCCAGATTCGACTATATCTCTCTTTTCTCCCTCAACTTTTTCTTTTCCCCCTTCTTCCTTGTCCATCTCTGCCTCTCTGTTTCCTTTGAGACTCAGGATACCTAGGTCTTAGGAAGATCAATTTGGCACTTGAATAGAAGACAGAACAGAATAGAAAGATGAATTGGAGACCAACCACAAACCTACTGCTATAGTCCAGAAATGAGGTGACAAGGGCCTAAATCAGGCAGGGTTCAACTGTGTGAGTGAAGAGAAGGGAACACGTGAGATTGTGGAAGTAGAAATGACAAAATGTGACAACCAACTATGAGGACTGAATAAAAGAAGGATGAAGAATGGCACCTAAGTTGTGAGCCTGGGTAACTTGCAAGGACAACAGTATTTTAGACAACAGGGAAGTTCAGAAGCAAGAAAGGTATTGAAAGGGGAAAACAGTGACTTCTTTTTTATACCTGAAATCAGAGATTTAAGGAAGGCAGGAAAAGAGACAGGATTAGATAAGCTATTCAATCATTTTATTTACATTCAATTATTCATGATCCCATTTGGGGTTTTCTTGGCAAAGATACTAAAGTGGTCTGCCATTTCCATCTCCAGCTCATTTGATAGATGAGGAAACTGAGGTAATTACACAGGGTCATACTGCTAATAAGTACCTGGGGCCAGATTTGACTTCAAGAAGAGGAGTCTTACCAACTTTCACTCAACCACTGTGCCACTAGAGTCAATATCATAGATATAATAATTAAGCCCAAGGAATCAGATGAGAGAGGAGCTAGCTAATACAGGATGCAGAATGTCAAGCTCTGGAGGCAAGAAGACTCTGGGCAAATCACTTAATTCTGTTGGCCTCAGCTCATCATCTGTCAAATGAACTGGAGAGGGAAATAATGGCAAACCACTCCAGTATCTTTGCCAAGAAAACCTCAAATAGGGTCACAGAAGAGCCCAATACAACTGAAATGGCTGAATGACAGCAATAAAACAGATGAGACTCCAAAGGTTGATAGTATAAAAGAAGGTGTAGGAAAGTGCTTTGGGGAACAATCACTGAGAATTCTAGGATAGTTTTTCCTCTTAGGGAAAATAACTGGATTCAATGTTTCTTTCAAAAAACAAGCAAACAAGTCTATAGTAAGAAGTTAAATGTTCATAAAAATTAACTTTTCATGTTACATATTTAAATCTTCAAAATGACTTGCCCATGAACATACAGATAGCTAACTAAGTAAGGATTTGATTTTAGGGAATCTCACTGCAAGGCAGCTAGATGGTTCAGTAGATAGAGTGCTGGGCCTGGAATCAGGAAGACCTGAGCTCAAATCCAGCTTCAGACCCTTACTCGCTGTGTGACTGGGTTTGCTTTCATCCACTGGAGAAAGAAATAGAAAACTACTCTAGGTTCTTTGCCATGAAAACTTTACAGACAGAATGATCCACAGGGTCTTGAATAGGACAGATGGACAAGACTGAACAACAAACTTCATTATAAGCCTAGCACATTTCCCATGATACCAGGATAGAGTTCTAATAATTTAAGTATATTTGACAACCAAATTAGGCTCATTTATATTGTAAATCAAGGAGAGTGTAGAATGATCAGATAGAGACAGAGGTATATTAGTAAGTATGGCCATCAGAACTTGTGTTCACAGGTCCAGAGATGGAGGTCCCGGGTTCAAATTTGACCTGCCTCTACCTAGCTGTGTGACCCTGGGTAAAACACTTAACCCCTGCTGCCTAATCCTTACCACCTGCATTGGAACCAATAAACAGCACTGATTACAAGCTAGAAGTTTAAAAAAAAAAAAAAAAAAAAAAGCTTGTGTTTAAATCCCAACACTTAAGTCTTTGAGTTCTCACTTGCAAAATTAAAGACTAAAGCAAGTAATTTCTAGGTCCCTCCCAGTTTATCAACAAATCTAAGAAACAAGCTTGCTATGGCTATCAGCTATCTCTGTAAGAAATGCAATAAAATGTTTCTTTCTACTAAATATGAAGACAAAATGTAAGTAATCAATTTTGATTAGTTTAGTACCATTGCTCAATCCCACATAAAGAAACCTTTTCTGGTCATACTGAAACCCTTATTACCTTGAGAACATTACCAAATACAGTATTCCTGGGCTTGCTCACTTATTTCTGCCAAGCTACCACATTACATTATATGAATACTAAGAGGGAATAGCCTTTCCATAGTGCAGGGTCCATGATTTTTATTTTTTAAAAAAAAATTTTTGGTAACAGTTATTTCAGAAGTTTTCCTTTGTAAATTTATTTATATTATGCACTTAAAAACATTATCCTGAGAAGGGGCCTATAACATAAGAGGTCAAGAATCCTTCCTATAGAGAATGAGTCTCTTCCTCCATAGGAAGTGGAACTATATTGGGGAAAACAAGTATTTTCCTTATATATCCAGGAACTTAAAGTTAACATGGGTCAACTAGGGGAGCAGTGGACAGAGTGCTAGCCCTGGAGTATGAAAGATTAATCTTCCTGAATTCAAATCTGGTCTTGAGACACTAACTAACTGTGTGACCCTGGGGGGCAAGTCACTTATCCCTGTATGCCCGTTTCCTCAGCTGTAAAATGAAGCAGAGAAGGAAATGGCAAACCACTTCAGTATTTTTGGCAAGAAAATTCCAAATGGGGTCATGAAAAGTCAGACACAAATGAAAATGAGTAAACAACAAAAACAGTTAACATCTCAAACTGAGATTATAGCTTTCCTCACCACAGCCATAGAGCTAAGTAAGAATAAGAAATAAGAAATAATACCCACTATCCAGTAGCATTAATCCAATTAAGGGTAGAAGAACCTGTCAACTAGCTCAAGGTATTCAAAGTCCTAACCTTGGTATTTTATATAGTAGTTAATTTGTTTCTCAAGGAATATGAGATAACTCTCGGACAGATAATGCACTAATTGGGTGGGTGCTAACAACAACAACAACAACAACAACAACCACTACCACCACCAAAAACCTTACAAGGAACACTTTCAACTGAAGTTAACAAAGGACCAAACAACAACAACAACAACAACAACCAAAAACCTTACAAGGAACACTTTCAATTGAAGTTAACAAAGGACCAAAAATCAAAGTGTATATAAAGTTAACTGATAGTAGCCTAAGTTTTCAAGGAATATCAATAAAATGATCACCTATTTTTCCCATGTGGCTAGCTAGAGATAGCAGTCATGTACTTTTGTTTTCCATTCACATGAAAAATAACCAATTCATGGATGTTGGACATGTTTCAAATTTTTTTATGACAGAAAACCTTATACTACCAGGAAGAGAATGTATCAATAGTTTTTAAGCTTTAAGCTAACATTCTCAATTATGCTATACAGAAGGCAGATATCAGAAAATAAGTGAAAGATGTAGACAACCCACAGCATTTGGCCAAAAATTAAATGATTAAAATGAAGGTTAAAACAGGGTCATAAAACCTGAGAAACTTGCCTATGGCCTATGTGATTCCCTCAAAATCAAAATTTGATTATACTGCTTTCACCTTCACTAAAATCTTTGCTCAAAACTTGCTATTAAAATAACAGAAATAAATTGCCACTAGATTATTATGGATGTATTGCAGAAAGAAAGATGCCGATTTTGGTAAAAGGTTGAAAAGTGTAATTTCATATCAACAAATATCTGATAGTTTCCCCTCTACATCAGAGAAGACAAGTATCTTAAAAGTACTAAAGGAGTTCTGGAAAGATTCAATGAAGTGCACCAAGAGCCATGACATCAGTTGTCATACTTGGAAATAGCATAAAAATAAATATAACAGCTGGTATTTATAAAATGCTTAAAGGTCTACAAAACACTTTACAAATAATATTTGATCCTCACAACAACTGGGACTATGTTTATCCTTATTTTATCTTTATCTTACAGATGAAGCAAGTTAAAGACAAGCATGTCTTCTTTACTCCAGGTCCAGCATTTTATCAATCACCACCTAGCTGTCCAATATTACCCCCAAAAGATAAACAAGCACATGAGGCTTGTCTATTGATTCTGAGAAAAAGAAGCCAAACTACTAAATCAGTGATGTACCAACTTGATTGATTCTATACAACTTCAAAATACAAAAATTTTCCTGTTATCACTAAGCCTTTCCAACTTAAAATACTTTAAAAATTAAGTTAATTAACATAAAATTATATATATATATTATTATGAAGCTCCTTAAAGCTTCCTTTAAAAAATCTTCAGCATCGCCTCCAAAATAAATCTGACAAAAAGGTCAAAGGTATCCTTACAATTTAATATGAAAAAGTTCCTGATATCCAAGTATGAAAGCAAACTATGCGTATTCTCTTTGAGATATTAAGAAATTATATTTTCCTCAATGTCTTTGTCTAAAATCCTTGCTTCCATTCCACTAGAAGAGAAAATCCTGTCAGTACTTAATCACAGTCCTATTTTGAAATCCTTTTAATATCCTTTTCAAAGGTCTAATCTATTTCTAGAAAGAAAAACTTCAGGAACTCTTATATACTTTCCCAGAAGAAAGAATCCAGGTGGTCACTAGACAAAGGAAAGGTTGTTTGACTAATCTACTTAAAAGTAGTAACCTCTTTTTCTAAGTCTTAGACCAAAAGTAGGAAAAAATTGATTTTCTCAACATGAAAGAAGGTTAAAAGGGTTAGAAATGGTTTTAGGAAAACAATTCTGTAGGGTGCTACAAAAATTAAATGACTACAGTTCTGTTTGATGTTCAGGAATTTTCATCTGAACTACCTAACTTTTATATTATGTGGAATACTATAAACTGTGATAGAAAATGGCTTATGCTTCTTGAAGGCAGTAGCTATTCATTGTGGCTTTTGCATCCCCAGTGCCTAACATATAGTTACCTACTAAAAATGCTTGTTCAACTGACTAAATTTGCCTCCCTAAAGCACATAATACTTAATAATTGACTTTTTAAAAATCCCTTTGGGGTTTTGTTCAGAACTTTTTCTTCCACATGATTACCAAAATCTTTGCTAAAAAGATTTTAGATAGGACTTTTCACTGTTAACAGAATCTAGAACTAATGTTATTTTTATTAGTGTACAAAAGCTATTTCAGTATCTCATCAGCCTGGTTTGAAACAGCTGCATAATATTTGAAAACATGTACAAAGGCCTTAAAAAATTATAATGCCCTATAGGGATTAGATATTCTCAATCTAAACCAACCTAAAATTTTTCTAGCCTTCAAAATAATAAATGTAGGCTTATTGGGGGAGGAGGGGCACACAACAACTAGAGCTCTATAAAAAGAAAATGTCTTGAAAATAATTAAGTTCACAACTTCTAACTTTATTCTCAAAATATGCATGCTTTAAAACAAGAAATATTGCTAGCTGCAACATCAGCATTTTCACCTATAGGAAAGAGGGCCCTGGAGAGAAAATCTTACAGAATTCAAGAAACTTAGACATAGGAAGTACCTTAGAGATAATTTAATAAGTACCCTTGAAAATCCACCCTAGGACCCTTCTCTTTCTAACTTACAAATCTTATGTCTGCTATCCAATTATAGCTCCTGTCCAATCCAATAAGCATTTAGTAAGCACCTATGCATCATGCTGGATAAAACCACTGGGCTGTACTGGGTATTACCAAGATTTCAGTGTATAGACAAGAGGAAGAGAAAGGAGAGTAGTGGAAGAGCATGAAGAGTTAATTGTAGTTAAAGGGTGGGGAGACAGAAGAAAAGCAGGAATGGGATTTCTTTTTTCTTTCTTTCTGATACACTGAAGTGTGTTTCAAAGGATCTCTCCTTGAAGGAAAAGAAAATTATTCTATTGCATAGAATCTTGGTTAACTGGAATGGGGAGGAGGCTTTAAGCTACTTTAAAGGTTTCAATTAACTAAAGGAAAGAGGTGTAAAATAAAGAGAAACAATAAGCACATAATAACTTCCCAAAAAGATGGGAAGTTATCAGCATTAGGAGACACCAAACTAAGACCTCACTGCACAAAGAAATACTTTTTCAACTCTCTCATTACAAGGGGAGATTATTAGTTAGAAGGGAGCCTTGATCTATAATCCAGAAGTTATGTTTTTGTACAATTGGATTCCCTTTGGGTGTCTGGTGAATCCTATTGACCCTCCTCAGAAAAAGTGTTTTTGAATAAAGTACAGAGGATTGCAAAGAAAACCAAATATACTGAAATAAAGAGGCAATTCCCCCCCCCCCATCCAAATTCACAGATCCTATGATCCTGTGAATACTCCTATCTACTCAAACACTCGTTTTTGTTTTTGTTGTTGTTGTTGTTGTTTTTTAAACAGGTAACCTTAGGTAGATAGGTGGGAGGAAGTATACTGGCTAATGGCAGAGGAAAAACCTAAACTGAGGTTCTCCCAATTACTATTGTGCAAGGGACAAAAGCTTTTTCATTTGTTTCAATCAATGAGCATTTATTAAGTGTTTGCTGTGTGTCAGGTACTGTTATAGGCCCTCAAGATAAATTAAGATTTCATTTCCCAAAAAAGCCTCTGCCCTTAAAGGAACTTACCTTCTATGGGAGAATACTATATACAATAAATAAGTACAAATAAATTTAAGGAGGGGCACTCCTGGGAAGAATCAGTTAACATCTCTGGTAGGAGAAATCAACTTCATCTGAGAAACATTTAAAATATAACCTAATTTTCCTTCAGAGCAGGGGCTGTCATTTATCTTTGTCTTTCCCTCAGACAGCAAGTAGAGAAATAATTTAACTTACAGGGAAAGTTCGAAATGTTTTACATGCATTATCTCATTCGAGCCTTACAACCTACAGGTAGGTGTCATTATGATCTTCATTTTACAGATGATAAAACTAAAGGTCAGAAAAGTTAAGCGATTTAACTTTTGTCACGCAGTTAATAAATATCTGAAACAAGTTTTAAAAACAGTTGTCCATTCACCCTGAGCTTCCTCTTCTCCCCATTTCATCAAGATGCTTTTTGCCACTTTCTTCTCCTTCACCGTCCTCCCAAACAAGTTAAGGCAGCCTTGAAGTCATACTATTCTTTCCTGTCTCCTCCAACAGATCATGACACCCCCCCCACCCCCCCCCCGTCATTCCCCAATCATCATCTATTTTCGATCTCTCCCAGTTACTAGGATATTCCCTATGTCCCAACCTGGGAAAGAAAAAACCCCCACCCTTACTTGACCCTTCCATCCCTGCTAACTCATCCTGTCCTTTGTGGCTAAGCCTGAAAAAAATTGTTCCTCCACTTACTCTTCTCATTCTTTTCTTAATCCCTTCCGTGCTAGCATCTTCCAGTTCTATGCTACATACAAAAACTGCTCTCTCCAAATTTACCAATTATCTCCCCCCCCCCCCAAACCCTTAACTTCTGTGTATTGGCTCCTAGGTAGAAGAGTGGTATGGGTGGGCAACAGGGGTCAAGTCCAGGGTCAAACAGCTAGGAAGTATATGAGGCCTGATTTGAACCTAGGACCTCCGGTCTCTAGGCCTGGCTCTCAATCCACTGAGCTACCCAGCTGCCCCCTCCAATTATCTTTTAATAGCCAAATGAAATGGCCTTTTCTCAGTTCTCTCTCTTCTTGGCCTCTCAGCAGCCTTTGACATTGATGATCACTCCTTGATTCTTATTAGATTTTTAAGACACCACTATCTCCTGGTTCTCCTATCTGACTGCTCCTTCTCAGTTTTCCTTTGCTGGATCCTCCACTGTCCTCCAGATTACGGTCTTGAACTTTAGGGACCCAAGAGCTCCATCCTAGGCACTATTCTCCCTCCATACTACTTTTTTCACTTGGTGATTTCACTGTCTCCCATGGATTTGAGATTACTATGTCGATGCTAGTGACTTTCTACCTATGCTGCCTCAACTTTTCTGATCTTCAACTTCAAATTTCCAACACATATTTCAAACGGATGGCCAGTAAACACCTTTTTTTTTTTTTAAACCCTTAACTTCTGTGTATTGGCTCCTAGGTGGAAGAGTGGTAAGGGTGGGCAATGGGGTTCAAGTGACTTGCCCAGGGTCACACAGCTGGGAAGTGTCTGAGGCCGGATTTGAACCTACAACCTCCCGTCTCTAGGTCTGGCTCTCAATCCACTGAGCTACCGCTGCCCCCAGTAAACATCTTAACTCAACATAGCCAAAACTGAACTCATCTTTCATCCAAAGTCTGCCTGCTCCACCCTCACTCATTATTGTAAAAAGTGCACATATTCTCCCAGTCCTTCAGGCTTGAAATTTAAGTGTTATCTTCAACTCATCACTCTCGCCCTTCTTCTGTTGCCAAAGACTGTGCAACACCTCGAACAAAAAAACTGTTGTCTCCTCTGACACTGCCACCACCCTGGTACAGACCGACCCTCATTGCCTCACACCTATATGACTGCAATAGCCTGCAAAGTGATTTTCCTAACTCAAAAATCCAACCACATCATGGCTCTATTAAAAAAAAAAATCCAGAGTTCCAGGCGAACTGGAGAGACCTCCGGGAACAGATGCAGAGCGAAAGGAGCAGAGCCAGAAGAACATTGTACACAGAGACTGATACACTATGGTAAAATTGAATGTAATAGACCTCTGTACCAGCAGCAATACAGTGACCCAGGACAATTCTGAAGGATTTATGGTAAAGATGCTGCCCACATTCAGAGGAAGGACTGCAGGAGAGGAAACATAAGAAAAACAACTGCTTGAACGCATGGGTCGGGGTGGATATGATTGAGGGTGTGGACTCGAAACTACCACACCAATGCAACTACCAACAATCTGGAAACTGCTCTTGATCAAGGACACATGACAAAACTAGTGGAAATGTGCATCAGCCATGGGTGGGGGGAGTGCGGGGGGTGAAGGGGAAAGGAGGAGCATGAATCATGTAACCATGTTAAAAATGAATATTAATAAATGTTTAAAAAAAAAAATAAAAAAAAATTCCAGTGACTCCCTACTGCCTCAAATACAAAATTCTGTTTGATGTTCAAAGACCTTTATAACTTAGTCCTAGTCCATTCCTACCTTTCTAGACTTCTTATGGCAAACCTATGATATGCGTGTCAGCACTGAAACATATAGCCATTTTTGATGACATATGGCCACATACAGAAGTATGGAGCTGCATGTGGAGGATAAAACATTTGCTGGTGTGTAGTGTAGACACTCTTGTGCACTATAACAATTCTACCTATATTAATTTACCTATTTTGTTTTATTAATACAGTTATATATTACAATTATATATTTTTGTTATTTAAACTATAAATATTGCAAAATTATGTTTTTTTCCCCTCGAAGTGACAGACTACCTGAGTTATGTTTGGTTTTTTGGCAAATTCCGACACACCAAACTCAAAAGGTTGCCCATCACTGACTTATACCGTAACTCCTTAGCACATACTCTTTAATCCAGTAACACTGGCCCCCCAGCTATACCAAGAACCAGACACTTCATCATCTCAATCTCTCACATCTCTGGGTATTTTCTCTGGCTGTTCCTCATACCTTAAATGTTCTCCCTCCTCCTCTGTGCCTACTGGCTTCCTTTGAATCTCTATTGAGTCTATTGCTTTCCCTCTCTTTATCATTCATTCATATATATATATACATATATATATAAAATAATATATAACAATACATATATGTGGCGATATATACATGTCTCCTCCATTAGATTGTGAGCGTCTAACAAACAGTTCTTTTGCCTCTTTTTGCATCACAGTGCCTGGAATGTTTATTGATTAATTTCTTTATCCAAATGTATGTAAATGTTGAAAGTTTTCAAGTAGGGCATGCTATATTCTGTGAATATCTTATTTCAGTTATAGAACAGATAAATCAGGCAATCATTTGTAATGAAGAATCAGTCAATATGCATAACAATTGTTAATCATCTTTTACTATGTGAAGAGTCAGGCTTGGAGGATCTAGACAAGAAACAAACTTCCCTTCCTTAAGTAGCTTACATTCTATAGGAGAAAACAGACACACACATCCAACCACCCAATGCTAGGAGAGAAGAGAGGAATAAGGACTTCTATCACCTACTACGTGCCAGGCATTACAAAACGCACTTTACAAACTCTTAATTTTGATCTTCACAAAACCCAGTTGAGGTTGGAAGTTATTATACTCAACTTACAGTTGAAGAAATTGAGAAAAACATAGGATAAATTATTTGCTCAAATGTCACCCAGCTACTTAAGTATATGAGGTTAGATAAACTGAGATCTTCCTGAATCCAAGCCCAGTGCTCAATCCACTGAGTCACCCAGCTGCTGGGAAGAGAATTAGAAAAGCCCTACATCTTTGAAGGAAGTAAGCATAAATAGGCAGAAGTAAGGCAAGAATGCTTCCTAATATAACCTAAGTTTCTCAAGGGCAGAAAAAAATTTTTTTGTCTCAATATACCCTGAGCACAGAATAGTTCTTGGCACATATCAGGCACTTAACATAAGGATACTGAATTTAGTTGCATTCTAGTCATGGGAGAATGTCTATGCAAAGGCACTAAGATGGGAGAGACAAAAGTTTCTGCACAGAAAACAGGAAGCAGGCCAATTTGGCAGGAACATAGCAGAGGAAAGCATCATGCAAAATTCAAGGAGGATAGGCTATACCTATAATTGGAAAGGACTCTCAAAGCTAAGCAGGAGTTTGTATTTTATCCTATTTTTATAGGAGGAATTAGAGTTAAGTGGAACAGAAGTGTTACAATGTCAGGATAATTATTTTGGCAGCTGCATAGAGAATGGATTACAGAAGAAAAGACTAGATGGAAGGAGATCAATCAGGAGACTTAGTAGTCGTCCAAGTCAGGTAGAGCAGTTGTGGTCTGAGTGATGTGGATGGATGTTTGGAGAGAGTGGAGTGCTTTTCTAAGAAGAAACTTTAATGCTTTAGGACAGCTCTATAACATGAGCAAATATTGCCACTTCACAGTTGAAACTGAAACACATAAGATAATGAGTCATTCTGAAGTACAAATGGTCTCCTAAGTTAGTCATTCTATAAATATTGATTTTCATATATCAAGTTTCCTTAAACTAGGGAACATCTGTGGTGAAACCAGATCTAAAAATACTTTCTTGCCACGCTTAAGCAAGACAATGGCACTTCTCAAGAAATATTTTTAAAATCAAATGTAACCTACTTTAAGTTAGCTCTTGCTAACTTGTTAAGTTAGTCCTACATGCCTCTTTACTAACTCAATTTGCTTTAAGTTACAGAATCAACTGAGATGCCCACAAAATAAAACACTTGGTGGTGCGTATGGCTCTAACCAATGCCAACTAATAGTTGTGCTCTTAAATAGTGGTTTAAAACTGCTGTGTGGAAATAATGGAATTAGTTCTAGCAAGATGTTTATTAAGCTAAAAACAAAAAAAACCTAGATTACAGTAATGAAAAAATGTCTTATTTTATAGAAAAGAACTAACTTCCAAGCTGTACAAAGATTAAAAAACCCCCTTGATAAGTGGACAGCTCAAAGCCTTAACTTTAGGAGACACCTCTGTGTTCTAGTTCTCCAAGTCAAAATGGATGCTCAGCTATTTATTTGTACAAATAATCATTCCAATATTTTAACCCTGATAATTTGTTCATCTATCTTAAAACTTTGTAAATGTAAAAAGTATCTAAAAACTCCCAAGGAAAACGCCTTCTCTGGGAATATGAATTTACAACTATTCCTGCTAAGGGAGGAAGCAGAGACTAAAGCAGGGATTCTTTACTTGAGGTCTGTGAACATTAGTGTTTTTAATACTCTAATAACGATTTCTATATTGGTTTCCTTTGTATTTTGTCTTTTTAAAGATACTCTAAGAAAGGGTCCATAAGTTTCACCAGATTGTCAAAGGGGTTCATAACACAAAAAAGGACAAGAGCCCCTAGCCTAAAGGATAGAGAGCTGCATTCTGAGCAGGAAGACCGATTCAAATCCCACCTCTGACAGGCTGTGCAGACAGTGAGGAAATCTCAACTTCTAGGCAACTTGCCAAGATTAAGTTATAGAGAAGGTGCTGCCCAGCATAGGCAGAGGGAGTTTCCTTAATTCCTGTAACAATGAAATCTCTGCTCCACTCCCTAACCCCATTAGCTAGAAGTAGTCACAAAATACCTTTTGAAAATACCAAACCAACATATATTAACCTTTCAGATTTGTATTCAAGATTGTTAAAATGTGCTCACTAGAAGAAACTCCTGAGTTTAAATCGGGAATTCTGTACCTGGAATTCATAAGAATAGATTTCAGAGGGCCTTTGATTTTGAATGGGAAGCATATGTAAATAAAGTACTTTGCACACCCTTAAAGCACTATATGTTGTTGTTCAGTTATGTCCCCCTCTTCATGACCCCATTTGGAATTTTCTTGGCAAAGAGACCTTCTCTAGCTCATTTTACTGTTGAAGAAATAGTTAAGCAACTTGCCCAAGGTCATACAACGAGTAAGAATGTGAGGCCAGATTTGAACTCATGAAGATGGAGTCTTACTAATTCAGATACTCCTATCCACTGAGCCAGGCACCTAGCTGCCTTAGTGCTATATAAATGCTAGCTATTATCATATCATGGAGAAACAATTACATTTTTATTTCCTTTATAATCATATGTATTTTATGCATCATCATTCTGAGAAGAGTTCTACATGTTTCACCAGACTACCAACAGCATGACATGAAAAAGTTTGAGAACCCCTGGCTGCCTCCAATTCACTTTTTAAAGCTTTCCTTAAAGAATTCCCAGATACTTTAAAATTATCACATCAAAATAATTAAAAGGGAAAAGAATAATCAATTATGTTCACATCATAGCTAATTCCCATCATTCCCCAGAGTGATGGGAATTCTACATTTCTCAAATACCAACTTGTTTTACCCAGATAATGGTGAAGGATCTCATCTCTTACTTTAGTAAGATAGAAAATTCCATTAATTTGAACTTCCTTCCATTCCCCCTCAAAAAGTCTACCTTCACTTTCAGAGGAAACATTCTCCTTTTATGGTTATTTGTCCACTTATTTCTGCCAACTCATCCAATGGCCTTTCTGGGACATTGGTGTAATTGTCCCAGCTCTTTCTCAGCTTCAAGCTCTATAAGCATACCATTTCACCTCAACTAGAGGATTTGGCCCATATTATTACAATAATCTTAGTTTATCACCCCAGCTCCAGGCTCTTTTGTCTTCAATCCAAGTGCTCCTTGAGGCTAGGGATTATTATTGCAATTATTTTGCCTTTACATCCTGACTGCCTAACACAGAAGGCACTTCAATATTCAGTGAACTGAAATCCTACCAGTGCCTTCTCACTGTTGGTTATTTCCAATTTTTCCAATATAGAACTTGTTTGTACACCTCGTTAGATTGTGAACTCCTTGAGAGCAGAGACTGGTTTTTAAGGAATGGAAAAATCTCTCAAAGTCTCAAATTCTAAATCTATGATCCTATGGGGAACATGAAGAAAACATGTCCTTCTACCATACATATAAATCCTATGTTTGCCACCCCCCCCATAGTCAGATGAAAAACTTTGGTAATTGTTGAAATTTCTTTTGAATGCTAATGAATAGGTGATTAGAATCTTTTTCTCAACTCGTTAACACTGCAATATAAAATAGATACAGATAGCTCTTTAAACTTCCTTCTCTAGAATAACTTTGCATGCCTTGATTTTTCACTAATAATAAAATCAAACATTGATTTTTTGGCCTCTAGTCCTTGAGAAACATTAGTAATTTATTTGTGCTTTTTCTTCCCCTGTCGGTACCTTCCCAAAGCCGACCCGCCAAGGCCACCAGATGCACAATTTCTTAGTGCCTACTCACTTGGATCAGTTCTGTTTCATAGAACATTTAGTTTCATTGAAAATGGTTTCAAGAGTCTTTCTCAATTCCCACTTCTCTATCAATACTTCCCTTCAAAACTGCTTCGTATTTATTATGCCTACATTTTGTATTACTTACACAACTGAAGCTTGAGGACTTTTTTTTTTTTTTTAAATTTCTAAGTGCCTAGTGGTCCTCAATACAGCTTAATGATTTGATAATATCAAGCAGTTCTCTAAGATAAGGAACTTAAAAAAATTTCTTAATAGTGTTTTTAAGCATTCTTTTCTCTATGGGATAATTAAAAATAGCAAACTTTCTGAAAGAAAAAAAAATGGAAAATACTACTAGCTCAGGGAAACCTATCTTGGGAGTCAATCTTTTGCAAACTGCTAAATTTAGTTCAAATGCAATATTCCACCCTGAAATAAAGAATTTAGCTCTAATTCCTCAAAAAGACGGACACTTCCAATATGTAAATTTGTCTCCAGCACAACCAACATATAGCATTAAATGAACTTTGATGTTCCATAAAAATCACTACATCAAGCCAACTTCACATAAGTGCTATTTTATGTAGCACAGAAAATTAAAGGGCAGCTAGGTGGCACAGTAGAAAGCATTAGGCCTAGAGCCAGGAAAATCTGAATTCAAATAGTCTCAGATGCCTACTGTTTGGGTGACCTTAGACCAGTCACATAACCGTTTGCCTCAGTTTTCTCATCTGTAAAATGAGCTGGAGAAGGAAATGACAAACTACTCCACTATCTCTGGGGAAAAAACCAAAACAAAACCTAAATAGAGTCATCAAGAGTGGGGACAGGGCTGAAAATTTACTGAACAAAATGTCCTTATTTGAATATACTTAAACAAAAAAGGATTAGAAATGCACAAAAAGTACACCCCACAGTAGTTGTAATGGTCTCAGGTCCTTGAAACTACCATTTGCAATACTACTACTAGTTTCAAATAATTAATATAGGCCATAAGAAAGTTTATGCCATTTCACCTCTTCTGCCTTAACCTAAGTTACTGAAAAAAAAAATGTAAAAGAAAAATATTTACTCTATACAGTAAGACATATAATTGAGTCTTTCACAACACATAGAGTAAGATTACACTTTGTGCCTCATTTTTTATGTAACATCTCGGTGCCACATCTGACACTTTTCAAGATCAATTTTGTTTTCTTGTCCATTTTTTAAATAATCCATACACTTTCCATAAATTCATGTCACCTTAGGCAAAGTATTCTTTCTTTTACACACTTCTACTAACTACTCTAGCAAGATTCATTCACTACCCCAGCTTCAGGGTTCCCTAACCAAAATCTCTAGTCCTGATGACTTTATGTATATTATAACATACTAGAATATTACACGTGCACACCAAACTCAAAATTCCCAAAACTAAGTTCATCCTTTCTTTTCTGACTTTACTAATAACTAAAGCTACATCTGACTCATATCTCATTTAATCCATTAGATTGGGCAAACTACATTAATCCAAGTCCTGTTTGACTTGAATCTTGAGTCTATTTCCAAAACACCTTCTGCATAGTTGCTCTCTTCTCTTCCCAATACCATCTGCCTACCATGTTTTGATAGCCTTTTATTAAAGAACTCTTTCCACTTTTAATAGGTATCAATTCAACAAATATTTTATAAATAAATGCAAAGCACCGAAAATACAAAAATAAAATGGAAGAAACCCTGACCTCAAGGTACTTAAGTTTTCCTCAAGAGAATTTTTGTCCCTTTAAATTCTTTAATACCCTAGACCTGAATGTCCTATATAGGTAGACTTGGTCTTGTAAATCTTCAATGCCCTTTTTTTTTTTTTTAAATATTTTTAAACCCTTAACTTCTGTATATTATTAGTTCCTTGGTGGAAGAGTGGTAAGGGTAGGCAATGGGGGTCAAGTGACTTGCCCAAGGTCACACAGCTGGGAAGTGTCTGAAGCCAGATTTGATTTCAATGCCTTTTTGGTCTATCCTCTTATGCATTTCCTCTCCATACATTCTATGCTACAGGACAATCAAAGTTTGCCGGCGAAAATCATAAATTGTGCTCTTACCACCTTGACTTTGCTCAGGTTGTTTGCTATAACACTATCCCCCTCCCCCTCTATCTTTTCAGGCCAGCTGAGTTCTTGCCTAAACATCAAAGAAATTAAAATATTCTTTGATAAGAAAAATTTGTCTGTCTTATATGAGCCCAAGTTGTAATCTCCTCAACTCCCAAAGGAGTTCTAATCCTACATAACTAAACTGCCTGTGAGCTAGATGCCTTTTCCTCAAAAAGCTTATTTTCTATATTTCTCTTCAAACCTACTCCCCCTTCACCAAACTTGACTATTTGCATTAAGAATACCTCAACCTTTCAGAATTTCAGGTATGCAATCCCAGTTATTTTCTCTCTCCCTCAAACATAACCCCCAATCCAAATAACTGCCAAGTTTTGTCAATTCTACCTTCATAATATATTTTGAAATGGTTTCCTTCTTTCTGTATACACACAAACCACCACTAAACTTTCCTGGGCTATTGCAAAAGCATTAGTCTCCCTGACTCTAGTCTTCCCTCTCTAATGCAGCTAACAAAACCATCTACCTAAATGCAAACATCTGATCCTATCATTCAACTAAAGAAACTTCACTGGTTCTATGTTGCCTCTAGGATAAAATATACATTCTTTAACTTGATATTTAAAGCAATTCAGAATCTATATCCAGACTATTTTTTCAAGCTTACTATATATTATTCCACTTTTTGCTCCAATTAAACCAGTCTACTTACTATGTCTTTACAGAGCACTCCATCTCCCCACTATAACTAATAAACATAGTATACCCCTGTCTGGAATGTCTGCTCACTTCATTTCTGGCTTTTAAAACTCCCTTCTTTCCTTCTGAGTCATTTTCTGTGGAAATCTTTCGGGATCTCATGGGCTCTAAGGATACATACATATGGCTAGCTAAGTAAAATAGGAAGAGGAAAGAGAAAGGAAGAGAGGAAAAGAAGGAAGAGAACCAGTATTTATTAAGGGTGCCCTACACTGTGCTAATGTTTATCTCATTTACGCCTTAAAACAACACTCAAGAGGCAGGTGCGATATTACTTCTTCCACTTTACACTTGAAGAAATAAGCAGACAGTTGTGGGATCTTATTGGATGCAGAATTTGAACACAGTTCTGACTCTAGATTCAATCTATGGTGCCATTGCTTAGACCGGGCAATGACACATACTAAGCACTTAAAATAAAAGGCTGAAATGACAATATTAAGGACCACTAAATTGTTGCATTGGTTTGGCATTAGTACACTATTAACTTGAAAATGAGCAAATAAAACAACGTTTAAGGTAATTCCATTAAATTTTCATTTTAAAAACCAACACTTAAAAAAATCTGGTTTCAAATTGTTTTATAGGGTACTACTTAATCAAGTATATAGCAGGTCTGAAACCAGATTTCTTAAAATTAAGTACTTAAGTATACTTAAGGGTCTCTGGGATAAGACAAAGGCAGTCTTTCTTTTAAACCCTTACTTTCTATCTCAGAATCAATACTGTGTATCAATTCCAAAACATTAGACCAGTAAGGGCTAAGCAACGAGGGTTAAGTGACTTGCCCAGGGTCACACACCTACAAAGTATTTGCCTCTACCGCCATATTAGGACCCAGGAACTCCCGTCTCTAGGCTTGGCTCTCTATCTACTAAGCCACCTAGCTTGCCCGGTCCTTTTTTTTTTTTTAAATTTAAACTCTTACATTCCATATTGGAATCAATACTATGTATTGGTTCCAACACAGAAAAGCGGTAAGGACTAGGCAATGGGGGTTAAGTGACTTGCCCAGGGTCACACAGCTAGGAAGTGTCTGACGCCATATTCGGACGCTAGACCTCCCGTCTCTAGGCCAGGCTCTCAATCTATCCACGGAGCTACCTAGGCTACTCCCAAACTGTCTATTCTTGCTACACAATGTGTTCAACTTCCCAAAAGATAGAGAGAGCATTACAGGCAAACTATCTTTGAAACTCCATTTTGAATCCAGAAAACGATTTTACTAACACCAGGAAGAGAATTCCGCTTCCTGCCTCTTCCTTCGAATTAAAGCACGCCTAAGCCGAGTTTTCGGGCGATCTTGTCAGACCACCATCTCTCGGCTCCGTCGTGTTTTCATTCGAAAGCTCAAAACCGCGGGCCGGAAGCGCTTTAACTTGTTAAAGAGCCGGGGGCTCGCGAGCACCACTGCGGCCCCCCAGCTGACCCGGCTTTATGCTGTCATGTCGCCAGGCTCGGGCCAACAAGTCCTGGAGGGGGAGGGGTAGAACGGGATGGTGGAACAGGGGAGGTTCCTGTCCGAATAGATCCCCTCCGACACCTCCGACAGCTACGTTACCACCTCGGGCTACGAGATTCACTGCGTGCTCCCACGAGTCCCCGAAGGGGGATCCCGGATAATGAGAAGCTGCTTTAGGAGTCGCGCTCTAACCAGGTTCCGCCCCCTCCGGACACACGCGTGACTCGGCAGGGGGTCGGGGCGCGACCCCCTCCTCATCTTTATTCGCCTTGGAGTTCCCCTAGCCACATCCGCAGCGCCTCCCATCCCATCCCAACCCCACCCCCGTCCCGCTCCTTCCCGACCCGGCCGGGCCCCGGCTGAGGGACGGTAGCCATGAGGCCCCACCGGCCTCCCCTCCTCACCTGCTCGGCGGCTCCGTCGCCAGACATCGCGCCGGGCGTCTGGCGAAAGCTTACGAGCTGGCCCGCAGTACGGGGCTGGAAAGAAAAAAGAAAAAGGAAACTCGAAGTCACCTCCGAAAAAAAAGGCGGGCGAGGTGCCTATCCCTGGCGGGCGGCTCCGGACCGTCCGCCAGCACCCGCCGCCGCTGCCGCCACCACCCACTCTGAGAGGAGTCAAAATGGCGGCGCCCCGACCCTGTCAGGGGCCAGAAGGGAGAACATCCGGGGCACCGAGGGCTGCCGTGACGCCCTCAGCGCCCTCGCGCGGCGCCTAGACAACACAAGCGCCTGACGAGGGGGCGATGCAGCGAGGTGGAGTCCGCTTCGTTCGTCTCTGACGTCACCGCGCTCGGCGACCTCGCTCCGCCCTTCCGGCGGCGAGGAAACCGGAAGCAAGAGGCGGGGCAGCTCCGTTGGAGGTGGAGGACTAGCTCCTGCTAGACCATAGAGACTTAACGAGGGAGTGCCAGCCTAACCCTCCCATTTTACGGAGGAGGAAACTGACGCCGAAACCCGCTTTGTTTGTTCAAAACAAAACAAAACAAAAAACAATGGGTTTCAGAACGATGAATCCGTATCCTTGCCTCGTCCTAAGATTTAATCTTTATGAATATGTTCTCTGTCACTTTTAAGTCCAGACATAAATCGAATCCAGATTTAGGGCGTTTGTCGCTTCCTGACTGGTAAAGGCTCTTTCTGAACCCCTAACAATCGACTCTAGACCGGTCCAACATTCCCTATTAAAGGTACCTGTCCAGGGTCCCAAAGGTACCCTAAGACGTGAATTCCAGGCTCCCGACTGCTTTCTGCTGCCACTAGGTCCTTGTTACCAATGGCCATCTACCCCCCACCCCCAAGTTCAAAGTCATCTATGGCTTTTACCACCCGGTCCCCCAAATGCTGCATCTGAGACTTTTTTTGCAGATGGAGAATGCCCCACCCCCTTATATTTAAATGGTGAATTACAGAATATTGGAGTTGGGTGAGATCTCAGAAGACCTAAATTGAACTGCTGCCTGTGCTATTTATTGATTAGCTCTATGATAGTAATCAAATCACTTAACTTCTCACCTAGGGATTTAACCTGAATGATTGAGCCCTTTCTTCTCCAAAGGGTTGTGACCAATATCCCCCCCCCCCCAGTCTCTCTCTCCCTCTCCTTCTTTCCCTGTCTCTGTCTCTTTCTCTCTCTCCTCTCTCCCTCTCCCCCCTTCCCTTTCTGTCTTCCTCTCCCTCCCTCCTTTCCTCCCTCTGTCTCTCTCTCTCTCTCTCCCATCCTTCTCCCTCTCTCTTATAAACCTGCAATGGGGGTTAAGTGACTTGCCACATAAGTGATTTCCTATCTCTAGGCCTGGCTATCTACTGAACCTTCTCACTGCCCTCATAACACACTTTTAATAAATATTTTATCTATCTGTACCTCTCCACAGGACCTAGGAGTAATAAGATTTCAGGAAGGTTTTACTAAAAGTAAAATTGTTTTAAAAAACAGTAAAAATAAAATTAGTAAAGAAAGAAAGAATATTCAAGCCTCTTGAAAGTCAGGAAAATTGAGTTCCTCTTTCTGGAGAGTTTTAAGTAGCTTTCTACTCTAAGGGTTCCGTTTCTCTTGGAATATATAGGCACTAGAAACAAAAAAAAAAGAAATAGTCTTATTCTCAAGGACTATCTACAAGGGAAGACAGTATATACATGTAAGCAAGATAATAGAGAAGATACAAAATCCTGGGGTGGGGAAAAGGATTCAAAAAAGCCTTAGATGAAGTAGTTCAGTGGTGAATCTGAGAAAGATCTGGATAGTCAGGAAGACCTGAGATCAAATCTGATCTCTCACCCTTCATAGTCATGTGACCATGGGCAAATCATTTAATCTCCTCATCTATAAAATGGGAATAATAATACTACTGACCTCCCCGGGTTGTTGTAAGGAGAACATGAGATGATATCTATAAAACATTTTGCAAAACTTAAAAGTGATTTATAAATGCTAGGTATGATTATTACTATTATATGAATGTGACACCTGTCCTGAGCTTTCAAGGAAAATAAGGAATCTGGTAATTCAGAGATGAGAAGTTTGTGAAAGGGAAGAGAGTTACAGAATGATGGCTGGTCAGATAAATCAATGCACAAGGTAATGATCCTATGAGGGAAAAAGAAAATGTAAAAAGATCCTATGGACCTTTGTATAAAAAAGTTACCCTGCTTCTGGAACTTTGAAGTTTACTTTTATACAAATATACTTAGCTAAATTGTTTGGAAGGAAGAAGAAAGCCCAGTCAAAGCTGACAGTAGTCATTGAATCTAATTACACCCAATCAAAGACTGAAAGGGTAGGCAAATGCTACTGATAGTTTTGTTATCCAATTATAGGTTATTAACTATGTGGGATGTTTAAAATTATGTGGGTTTAGACTTCAAGAAGTATGTAAGCACAAATTATTCTGCTTCTCTCGCTGCTATTTTAAGGAGCAATATGCATCCCAGCCTACACACTACATTATCTTAGGGGAAGGAAGAGTCTCTGCTCAGGTAAGGAGAAAGGTCAGGTAGAAGGACAGAATGAATCACAAAAGAATATATTTTGTCCCCAGGCCCCTACTTTCCATCCCATTTCCCTAAAATCTAGCATTCTCCTCTCTTTTTTAGTTCAATAAATTCAGTAAGCATTTATTAAATGTAAAAGAGAAAACCAAAACCCAGTCCCTACAGTGAGGTATTGTACATTGCCTGGGTTTTACTTCTAGTTTTATCTCTTGGTATCCTCTTCAGGAGCCCCATACTTCAGAGAAAATACTTTATTTACTCTCCCCAGGTACAGCTAGCTTTTCTTTTTTTTTTCCCCCCCAATGTTTTGATTGTGTTTTTTTTTTTAGAAAAAAATTTTTCTATGGTTACATGATTCATGTTCTTACTCTCACTCCCCCCCCCTACTCCCCAACAGCTGACATGCATTTCCACTGGTTTCTTCATGTGTCATCAATCAAGACCTATTTCCATATTATTAATAGTTGTGCTAGGGTGGTTGTTTAGAGTTTACCTCCCAAATCATGTCCGCATCAACCCATGTGTTCAAGCAGTTGTTTTTCTTCTGTGTTTCCTCTCCTGTAGTTCTTCCTCTGAATGTGGGTAGTGTTCTTTTCCATAAGTCCCTCAGAATTGTCCTGGGTCATTGCATTGCTGCTAGTACAGAAATCCATTATATTCTATTTTATCACAGTGTATTGGTCTCTGTGTACAATGTTCTTCTGGCTCTGCTCCTTTCACTCTGCATCACTTCCTAGAACTTGTTCCAGTTCACATGGAATTCCTCCAGTTTATTATTCCTTTGAGCACAATAGTATTCCATCACCAGCATATACCACAATTTGTTCAGCCATTCCCTAATTGAAGGGCATCTCCTCGTTTTTCAGTTTTTTGCCACCACAAAAAGCGCAGCTATAAATATTTTTGTACTAGTCTTTTTCCCTTTGATCTCTTTGGGGTACAAACCGAGCAATGGTATGGCTGGATCAAAGGGTAGGCAGTCTTTTAGTGCTCTTTGGGCATAGTTCCAAATTGCCATCCAGAATGGTTGGATCAGTTCACAACTCCACCAGCAATGCATTAATGTCCCAATTTTGCCACATCCCCTCCAACATTCATTACTCTCCCCTTCTTTCATTTTAGCCAATCTGCTAGGTGTGAGGTGATACCTCAGAGTTGTTTTGATTTGCATTTCTCTAATTATTAGAGATTTAGAATACTTTCTCATGCGCTTATTGATAGTTTTGATTTCTTTATCTGAAAATTGCCTATTTGTGTCCCTTGCCCATTTATTGATTGGGAAATGGCTTGATTTTTTGTACATTTGATTTGTATAAAATCAATTTTATATTTGAGTAATTAGACCTTTGTCTATTTGTATATTTGAGGAATTAGACCTTTGTCAGAGTTTTTTGTTATAAAGATTTTTTTCCCAGTTTGTTCTTTCCCTTCTGATTGTGGTTGCATTGTTTTTGTTTTTCAAAACCTTTTTAATTTAATATAATCAAAATTATTTATTTTACATTTTGCAATTTTTTCTAACTCTTGCTTGGTTTTAAAATCTTTCCTTTCCCATAGATATGACAAGTATAATTTACTTACAGTTTCCTTCTTTATATTCAAGTCATTCGCCCATTCTGAATTTATTTTGGTGTAAGGTGTGAGATGTTGATCTAAACCTAATCTCTCCCATATTGTTTTCCAATTTTCCCAGCAGTTTTTGTCAAATAGTGGATTTTTGTCCCCAAAATTGGGTTCTTTGGGTTTATCATAGACTGTATTACTTAACATCACTTACCCCAAGTCTATTCCACTGATCCTCCCTTCTGTCTCTTAGCCAGTACCATATCGTTTTGATGACTACTGCTTTCTAGTATAGTTTAATATCTGGTATTCCTAGGCCACCTTCCTTCACGTTTTTTCCATTATTTCCCTTGACATTCTTGATCTTTTGTTCTTCCAAATGAACTTTGTTATAGTTTTTTCTAATCCAGTAAAAAAGTTTCTTGGTAGTTTGATAGGTATGGCACTAAATAAGTAAATTAATTTGGGTAGAATGGTCATTTTTATTATGTTAGCTCGTCCTACCCATGAGCAATCAATGTTTTTCCAATTGTTTAGATCTAGTTTTAATTGTTTGGAAAGTGTTTTGTAGTTGTGTTTGTATAATTCCTGCGTTTGTTTTGGTAGATAGATTCCTAAGTATTTTATATTGTCTAGGGTGATTTTAAATGGTGTTTCTGTTTCTAACTCTTGCTGTTGTGATGTGTTGGAAATATATAGGAATGCTGATTTATGTACATTTATTTTGTATCCTGCAACTTTGCTAAAGTTGTTGATTATTTCTACTAGCTTTTTAGGTGATTCTCTAGTATTTTTTAAGTAGACCAACATATCATCTGCAAAGAATGATAGCTTAGCTTCTTCATTGTCTATTTTAATACCTTCAATTTCTTTTTCTTCTCTAATTGCTACTGCTAGTGTTTCTAGTACAATGTTAAATAATAGAGGTGATGATGGGCATCCTTGTTTCACTTCTGATCTATTTGGGAAGGCTTCTAATTTATCCCCATTGCATATGAGCTTGTTGATGGTTTTAAATATATACTGTTTATTATTTTTAGGAAAGGTTCTTCTATTCCTATACTTTCTAGTGTTTTTAATAGGAATTGATGTTGTATTTTGTCAAAGGCTTTTCCAGCATCTATTGAGATAATCATGTGATTTTTGTTTGTTAGCTTGTTGATATGGTCAATTATGTGAATTGTTTTCCTAATGTTGAACCATCCTTACATTCCTGTTATAAATCCCACCTGATCATGATGGATAACCCTCATGATCACTTCCTGGAGTCTTTTTGCTAGTATTCTATTTAAGATTTTTGCATCTATGTGCATTAGGGAGATTGGTCTGTAGTTTTCCTTCTCTGTTTTTTGTCTGCCTGGCTTTGGAATCAGTACCATATTTGTGTCATAAAAGGAATTTGGCAGGACTCTTGCTTATTATGTCAAATAATTTGTATAGTATTGGGATTGGTTGTTCTTTGAAGGTTTGATAGGATTCACTTGTGAATTCATCAGGCCCTGGTGATTTTTTCTTAGGGGCTTCTTTGATGGCTTGTTCAATTTCTTTTTTCTGATATTGGATTATTTAAGTATTCTATTTCTTCTGCTGTTAATCTAAGCAATTTTTATTTTTGTAACTATTCATCCATCTTACCTAGATTGCTATATTTATTGCCATATAATTGAGCAAAATAGTTTTTAATGATTGCCTTAATTTCCTCTTCATTACAGGTGAGGTCTCCCTTTTCATCTTTGATACTGTTAATTTGTTTTTCTTCTTTCCTTTTTTTTATTAGATATATCAGTACTTTGTTTATTTTATCTATTTTTTCAAAATACCAGCCTCTAGTCTTATTTATTAATTCAATAGTTCTTTTACTTTCCATTTTATTAATTTCTCTTTTAATTTTTAGTATTTAGTTTTCATCTGGGGATTTTTAATTTGTTCGTTTTCTAGTTTTTTAAGTTGCATGCCCAATTCATTAACCTCTGCCTTCCCTAATTTGTTAATATATGCACTCAGTGATATAAAATTCCACCTTAGAACTGCTTTGGCTGCATCCAATAGATTTTGGTAAGAAGTCTCATCATTGTCATTGTCTTCAATAAAATTATTAATTGTTTCTATGATTTGTTCTTTCACTAACTTATTTTGGAGAATCATGTTATTTAATTTCCAATTAGTTTTTTTGTTGTTTGCCTCCCCATGTATCCTTGCTAATAACTATTTTTATTGCATTATGATCTGATAAGGTTGCATTTATTATTTCTGCTTTTTTGCATTTGTTTGCCATGTTTCTATGCCTTAGAACATGGTCAGTCTTTGTGAATGTTTCATGTGCTGCTGAAAAGAAGATATATTTCTTTTTGTCCCTATTTATTTTTCTCCATATATCTATTAACTCTAATTTTTCTAGGATTTCATTCACCTCTCTTATCTCTTTCTTATTTATTTTTTGGTATGATTTATCTAGATCTGATAGGGGAAGGTTGAGGTCACCCACTAGTATAGTTTTGTTATCTATTTTGTCCTTGAGCTCTACTAGCTTCTCCTTTAGAAATCTGGATGCTATACTGTTTGGTACATACATGTTGAGGACTGATATTTCTTTATTGTTTATACTGCCTTTTATTAAGATGTAATTACCTTCCCTATCTCTTTTAACCAGGTCTATTTTTACTTTGGCTCTGTCAGAAATCATGATTGCAACTCCTGCCTCCTTTTTCTCAGTTGATGCCCAATAGATTTTGCTCCAGCCTTTTATTTTTACTCTATGTATGTCTGTCTGTCTCATGTGTATTTCTTGTAGACAACATATGGTAGGATTTTGGTTTATCATCCACTCTACTATTTGCTTCTGTTTTATGGGCGAGTTCATCCCATTCACATTCAGAGTTATAATTATCAACTGTGTATTCCCAGACATTTTGATTCTCTCTCCTTGTCCTGCCCTTTCTTCTTTCATTATTTCCTCCTATATCAGTGTTTGTTTTTAATCATTTCCCCTAATCCACTCCCTTATTGTACTTCCCTTTCTCCCCTCTCCCTTATTATTCCCCTCTTATTCTTCTTTAGTTTCTTTTTAAGGTACCTCCCCATCCCTCCCTAGTGTTGCTTCCCTCCCTACCAGTCCTTTTGTTACCCTTCTACTTCTCTATAGGGCACAAATCAGTTCTCTGCCCCAATGGATCTGATTGTTCTTCCCTCTTTAAGTTAATTTCAATACACAAGTATTAAGTATTTCCTCTCTCCTACCTCTTTAACCCTTCCAGTGTATTGATCTTCTCCCCTGTTTGTCCCATGCGCTTCTTTATGGAATATAAATTTACTCCATTTTGTCTGTTTTCCCATTTTTCTTAACTTAATCTCCTTTTTTTTCCTCTCTAGTTTTGTATGTATTTATACATATACATATACATATATATACGTATATACTTATACATATATATATATACATATACACATATACATATGTGTGTGTGTATATCTTAACATTTCATCCTATACAGTTTGTCACTGTTCGCTCTAAGTAAACTTCTAGTTACCCTGTTGATAATAACAATTTTAATATTTACCGATATCTTCTTTTCTTCTAGGGATTCAAATCAATTGAACTTATTGGGTCCCTTAAAGAAAAGTTCCCCAGCCCCCTCATGCTCTCTCTCTCTCTCTCTTTTTTAACCCTTACCTTCTGTCTTGGAGTCAATACTGGGTATTGGCTCCAAGGCAG